>NC_138352.1:58152102-58474398 GCF_046562875.1 Panthera onca | reverse complement strand
ATATTATGGGTGGAAAGGTGAAAATTTCCAAATTCTCGATGACATTCAACAAAAGCAAAATTCAGACTGCCAGGATAGTGTCTCCCATCTGCTTGTGTACCTTCTGGAAAGATGATTCGATACTTTGTTTTTAATTGCAACAAGGCAGGGAGAAAACTGAGGGATGGTGGGTGCCACTCTGGTGACGTGTTTCACTGCCGCCTCACCGCTCTGAGGGATTCCATTTCCTTAGCCTTGTAGATTTCTCCGTCCTAGTTGGGGATCGAGGAATAACTTCAGGCAAAAATACCCCCAGGATGATGAAATAGCAAATTGTTTCGTTGTTTTGAGATTACAGGGAGAATAAGATTGCTAAGACCCCGCGATGTGTCTTCGGTTTGGAGACAGAAAAGCAGCCGCAGAAGCTGGCCTGACACTCACAGCTAGGCTGTGGGGGTCTCCCGTGGAACGTAAACAGTTTCACACAACAGTGGCGGCAATCTGAAAAATAAAACAGCCCGTTATTTTACTAGCAAAAAAACCTATTTTACTAGCTATTCGGGAATAGCAGAGGAATTGCGATTACGGACCTGCAGGCTGTGGTGAACTGCAGACAAGTCCAAAGAGGCAAAAGGAAGGCCAGCCTTTGTTTACGTTTTAGGAGGAAGCTGGGGAGGCTTGTTTTGAACAACAGTTCCCTGGAGAAGAACAGGAGTTTGAGGTCCTGGCGGTTTCTCATTAGCTGCAAGCGGGGGTTAGTGCCTTGTTGGCTGGGGTGCAACGAGGGCTCTTCCTTCTTTTTCTTAAAGGCAGGAGATAAGCTTCCTATGTGAAAAGGGTCTCCCTTGTCAGAATAAATTTTTGTCTTCCTTCTTCCCGCTAAGGTTAGGCAGGCTGCAAGGAGTGGTACATGCTTGAGAGCTCCCCTTTCCAGTGCTTCCCGACTCCATTTTAACTGAGCTCTCCTTTATTTTCTTTCTTTCTTTCTTTTTTTTTTTTAACGTTTATTTATTCATTTTTGAGATAGAGACAGACCATGAATGGGGGAGGGTCAGAAAAAGAGGGAGAACACAGAATCTGAAACAGGCCCCAGGCTCTGAGCTGTCAGCACAGAGCCTGACGCGGGGCTCGAACTCACAGAACGTGAGATCATGACCTGAGCCGAAGTCGGACGCCCAACCGACTGAGCCACCCAGGCGCCCCTCCTTTATTTATTTTCAACATCAACAGATTAAGGTCACTCTGTGACCGTGATGAATCAAGACAGAAACAAGGCCACTCCGTAGTCACCTCCGAACTGAGACAAGAAAAAAGAAGAATATTGTCCAAACAACAAAGCTGACCAAACACCCCCTATCCTAGCTAATATGAGTAACTGCTGCTACTTTCCCAGTCGCAGTTTTGGCCTCGCTCTATTCTTCCTTTCTCCTAGGTAAGATGTATTCAGCTACCCAATCACTGAATTACCCCCACTGCCTGAGGTCATCTGTAGGAGAGTGTGTGCGTGCGTGTGCGTGCGTGTGTGTGTGTGTGTGTGTGTGTGTGTGTGTGTTGTCTGGAGGGGGGGAATCTTTGTCCTTCTCCCCTTCAAGGTTCTTGGGGTGGTGGGAAGGGGAGGATGGCTGGGGCATCAAAAAGAGAAAAAGAAACAGAAGTGTATTAGTGTACGTATCTCATATATACACAGGAGAAAGCCAGGGATGAATAACCCAATGGGGTGGCTGGAACTTGGGCTTACATAGCCGCTTAAAACAAACAGGGGCGCCTGCGTGACTCCGTCGGTTAAGTGCCTGACCCATGATTTCTGCTCAGGTCATGGTCTCATGGTTCATGAGATCGAGCCCCGAGTCGGGCTCTGCGCTGGCCGACAGCACAGAGCCTCCTGGGGATTCTCTCTCTCTCTCTCTCTCTCTCTCTCTCTCTCTCTCTCTCCCCCCTCCCCCCGCCTCCTGTGTGTGTGTGTGCTCTCTCTCTCTCTCTGAAAATAAAATATACAAATAAAGAATCTTTAAAAACAAAACAAACAGAAACAAAAAAATAATAAATTTTCAGAAAAGTGACAAAAAGTAAAAGGGCTTTGAGTTTCTAGGCTGGCCAACTGTGGGATGGTAACTATATGGGGAAATAGTGGAAGATAAGGGCTGGGCAGTAAAATTTGTTAGGTAGAGTCTCTGGTGCCAGTCTCTGGGCTGATAAGGATCCAGGGTTGTCCGTAATTAACTCCTGTATACCTTTATGTCCTGATTTTAGGCAAATCGGGGGAGGGAAGAGTTTTTTCCTCCTGTTTCAGCTCAAAATAATCCTTACGCCAAAGTGGCATAATGGCGGGCGGCGGGGAGGGGGGGCAATTCCGCCACCCTTCGCATCCCAAAGGAAGGCCTCGCTCACTCAAACCTTCCCCAAGCCCCCTAATGCAAGCCTACATCCCGTATATAATGAGCCATTCCTGACACCCTCTCGCTGAGGCGCCCCGCGGTTTCCTTCTCACTTTGCAGCAAGCGGTAACCCAACCCTTTTCATTACAGGTGTGTTCCTGGTGGTCTTTGGCTGGATGGCGTTGACAAGTTATTAAGAGGGTCCACCGATGGACCCATATGGGAACTGCGACGTGGAATGCGTTTTATTCTAACAAGCAAAGTTTCCCCCCCCCCCCACCCCCCCCCGTTGGAAGGCCTGTAAATGAGAATACAAGTCATGAAATACCACTATTTACAAATAGAACTGCTCAAAAGAGAAACTAGGAATTCAAAAAAGAGAAAAGGTTGTTGATCTCATAACTCCTAGAGCAAGACAGCTTAGTAAAAGGGTAGAGGGATGGATATATATGTATCTGCATCTGTGTCGGTGTATGTATGTACAGTACACAACAGATCCATGATGTTAGGTGGTGGGTGCTCACGGTAGAAATCTTTCAACGTTGCTGTACGTGCGAAAAGAAATTTAAGAAAAGAAAAATGCTGCCAAGAAAAACCTCACAAAGCTATTTGTCTCGTTCTGGGCTTTCTCCAAGGAAATGAGACTTGAGGCAGCTTTCCCGCTACAGGCGCGTTTCCCTTTCAAGGCGAGAGAGAGAGAGAGAGAGAGAGAGAGAGAGAGAGAGAGAGAGAGGAGGGGGGAAAGGGGAAGGGGGGGGAAAGGGGGAAGGGGGGGAGGAGAGCGGGAGAGCGGGAGAGCGGGAGAGCGAGCGCGCGAGCGCGAGCCGGCGCTGACGGCAGGAAACCAGGAAACGGCGCGTGTGTGGGCGGGACATGCAAATTAAAGTGGCTGTTTCTCTCGCGAGCTATGGGAGCAAAACAATAAAAAGCGTGAAAGCCCCGAACAAGTTAAGCGATCTGATAAACTGAGTATGTCTTAGAAGTTGTGACGATGACACACTGTCCAGCCTGAGGAAAGAGGGTGAGCCTTCGTTTGAGGGTGACTTTTCTCACCGTGATCCAAAGGAGGAGTGAGAGGGAGGGTGTCGATGTGCTGGGGGAGGTTACGGTTATCGCTTCTCGGCCTTTTGGCTAAGATCAAGTGTAGTATCTGTTCTTATCAGTTTAATATCTGATACGTCCTCTATCCGAGGACAATATATTAAATGGATTTTTGGAGCCGGGAGATGGAATAGGAGCTTGCTCCGTCCACTCCGCGCATCGACCTGGTATTGCAGTACTTCCAGGAACGGTGCACCTCCCCTGGGAGGAAACACTCGAGTGTGTCAAAGATCAGTTGTCACGGTCGTTTTTTCCTGGCTCCGCCTCCCCGGGGGTTCTGTTCACTCTTTTACATTTCTTCTCCATTGATTGTGCTGTTTTATATACGTGTTTCCCGTTGTTGAGTTTTTTAGTGGTGGTTTTTGCTTCGGAAAACGAGGGCCGAGCTAGATACTTAGGATTCTGCCTTGTTTTTCTTCCCCCACTTGGACAAGCTCGCCGTTTTTTTTTGTTTTTTAATTCTTGCTTGCGTGCAGTGGGTAATTATGCGCACTGAGCTGGCATGCAGCTCCTTCTCTTTACAGTCCATGTAGGTCACCCCTATGTGTCGTACGTAATGGGGAGGCGGGGATCTCTATCTATGGTTCCACTTTTTTGGCCTTGTCGCTATCATTTCCAAGACAGCTTCTGTCAGTTCCTGTTGCTGAGTATTCTTTTGGAGGAAAATTTCCTTCCAAGAAGTTCTGCTCTTTGGTTGTTTTTAGTCGGACTTTCTTGACCTTGCAATTCTTGCTGAGGTTTCCTTGTAGTCCTTTCTATATAACGGGTGGAGCTTTAAAGTTTCCTTTGGCGTATACGGAGGGGCTTTGAGGGGAATTTAACAATATAGAGGGGCCCCTCGATTTAAGTGCATCTAACTTTGGCTCAGGGAATGCGGCTTGGGAGTCATTTCTTCCCCTCTCCACTCCACCCAAGCCTCAACGACTTGTGAGCGCACCTACAATTAGAAAATAGACATTAGAGTGAAGGATTCAGATCAACTTGTAGAGATTTATTGCAATTCTCATAATTCCTCCACTTTGTGAAAGCTAAGAGTTCATTTGAGTCAAAACACCACAAAAGTTGGAAAGTCAGTTTAAGCAGAACTACTTTTAGAGCATCTAAAAGCTCAAAGTGGGGGATATAGAAAAAAACTCAGCAGTTGAAGAAAAAACAAGGCAGAATCCTAAGTATCTAGCTCGGCCCTCGTTTTCCGAAGCAAAAACCACCACTAAAAAACTCAACAACGGGAAACACGTATATAAAACAGCACAATCAATGGAGAAGAAATGTAAAAGAGTGAACAGAACCCCCGGGGAGGCGGAGCCAGGAAAAAACGACCGTGACAACTGATCTTTGACACACTCGAGTGTTTCCTCCCAGGGGAGGTGCACCGTTCCTGGAAGTACTGCAATACCAGGTCGATGCGCGGAGTGGACGGAGCAAGCTCCTATTCCATCTCCCGGCTCCAAAAATCCATTTAATATATTGTCCTCGGATAGAGGACGTATCAGATATTAAACTGATAAGAACAGATACTACACTTGATCTTAGCCAAAAGGCCGAGAAGCGATAACCGTAACCTCCCCCAGCACATCGACACCCTCCCTCTCACTCCTCCTTTGGATCACGGTGAGAAAAGTCACCCTCAAACGAAGGCTCACCCTCTTTCCTCAGGCTGGACAGTGTGTCATCGTCACAACTTCTAAGACATACTCAGTTTATCAGATCGCTTAACTTGTTCGGGGCTTTCACGCTTTTTATTGTTTTGCTCCCATAGCTCGCGAGAGAAACAGCCACTTTAATTTGCATGTCCCGCCCACACACGCGCCGTTTCCTGGTTTCCTGCCGTCAGCGCCGGCTCGCGCTCGCGCGCTCGCTCTCCCGCTCTCCCGCTCTCCCGCTCTCCTCCCCCCCTTCCCCCTTTCCCCCCCCTTCCCCTTTCCCCCCCTCCTCTCTCTCTCTCTCTCTCTCTCTCTCTCTCTCTCTCTCTCTCTCTCTCGCCTTGAAAGGGAAACGCGCCTGTAGCGGGAAAGCTGCCTCAAGTCTCATTTCCTTGGAGAAAGCCCAGAACGAGACAAATAGCTTTGTGAGGTTTTTCTTGGCAGCATTTTTCTTTTCTTAAATTTCTTTTCGCACGTACAGCAACGTTGAAAGATTTCTACCGTGAGCACCCACCACCTAACATCATGGATCTGTTGTGTACTGTACATACATACACCGACACAGATGCAGATACATATATATCCATCCCTCTACCCTTTTACTAAGCTGTCTTGCTCTAGGAGTTATGAGATCAACAACCTTTTCTCTTTTTTGAATTCCTAGTTTCTCTTTTGAGCAGTTCTATTTGTAAATAGTGGTATTTCATGACTTGTATTCTCATTTACAGGCCTTCCAACGGGGGGGGGTGGGGGGGGGGGAAACTTTGCTTGTTAGAATAAAACGCATTCCACGTCGCAGTTCCCATATGGGTCCATCGGTGGACCCTCTTAATAACTTGTCAACGCCATCCAGCCAAAGACCACCAGGAACACACCTGTAATGAAAAGGGTTGGGTTACCGCTTGCTGCAAAGTGAGAAGGAAACCGCGGGGCGCCTCAGCGAGAGGGTGTCAGGAATGGCTCATTATATACGGGATGTAGGCTTGCATTAGGGGGCTTGGGGAAGGTTTGAGTGAGCGAGGCCTTCCTTTGGGATGCGAAGGGTGGCGGAATTGCCCCCCTCCCCCGCCGCCCGCCATTATGCCACTTTGGCGTAAGGATTATTTTGAGCTGAAACAGGAGGAAAAAACTCTTCCCTCCCCCGATTTGCCTAAAATCAGGACATAAAGGTATACAGGAGTTAATTACGGACAACCCTGGATCCTTATCAGCCCAGAGACTGGCACCAGAGACTCTACCTAACAAATTTTACTGCCCAGCCCTTATCTTCCACTATTTCCCCATATAGTTACCATCCCACAGTTGGCCAGCCTAGAAACTCAAAGCCCTTTTACTTTTTGTCACTTTTCTGAAAATTTATTATTTTTTTGTTTCTGTTTGTTTTGTTTTTAAAGATTCTTTATTTGTATATTTTATTTTCAGAGAGAGAGAGAGAGCACACACACACACAGGAGGCGGGGGGAGGGGGGAGAGAGAGAGAGAGAGAGAGAGAGAGAGAGAGAGAGAGAGAGAGAGAATCCCCAGGAGGCTCTGTGCTGTCGGCCAGCGCAGAGCCCGACTCGGGGCTCGATCTCATGAACCATGAGACCATGACCTGAGCAGAAATCATGGGTCAGGCACTTAACCGACGGAGTCACGCAGGCGCCCCTGTTTGTTTTAAGCGGCTATGTAAGCCCAAGTTCCAGCCACCCCATTGGGTTATTCATCCCTGGCTTTCTCCTGTGTATATATGAGATACGTACACTAATACACTTCTGTTTCTTTTTCTCTTTTTGATGCCCCAGCCATCCTCCCCTTCCCACCACCCCAAGAACCTTGAAGGGGAGAAGGACAAAGATTCCCCCCCTCCAGACAACACACACACACACACACACACACACACACGCACGCACACGCACGCACACACTCTCCTACAGATGACCTCAGGCAGTGGGGGTAATTCAGTGATTGGGTAGCTGAATACATCTTACCTAGGAGAAAGGAAGAATAGAGCGAGGCCAAAACTGCGACTGGGAAAGTAGCAGCAGTTACTCATATTAGCTAGGATAGGGGGTGTTTGGTCAGCTTTGTTGTTTGGACAATATTCTTCTTTTTTCTTGTCTCAGTTCGGAGGTGACTACGGAGTGGCCTTGTTTCTGTCTTGATTCATCACGGTCACAGAGTGACCTTAATCTGTTGATGTTGAAAATAAATAAAGGAGGGGCGCCTGGGTGGCTCAGTCGGTTGGGCGTCCGACTTCGGCTCAGGTCATGATCTCACGTTCTG
Source organism: Panthera onca (assembly GCF_046562875.1). Classification (NCBI taxonomy): domain Eukaryota; kingdom Metazoa; phylum Chordata; class Mammalia; order Carnivora; family Felidae; genus Panthera; species Panthera onca. The sequence goes on along the minus strand of NC_138352.1, from coordinate 58,467,035 downwards.
TGAGTTCGAGCCCCGCGTCAGGCTCTGTGCTGACAGCTCAGAGCCTGGGGCCTGTTTCAGATTCTGTGTTCTCCCTCTTTTTCTGACCCTCCCCCATTCATGGTCTGTCTCTATCTCAAAAATGAATAAATAAACGTTAAAAAAAAAAAAAGAAAGAAAGAAAGAAAATAAAGGAGAGCTCAGTTAAAATGGAGTCGGGAAGCACTGGAAAGGGGAGCTCTCAAGCATGTACCACTCCTTGCAGCCTGCCTAACCTTAGCGGGAAGAAGGAAGACAAAAATTTATTCTGACAAGGGAGACCCTTTTCACATAGGAAGCTTATCTCCTGCCTTTAAGAAAAAGAAGGAAGAGCCCTCGTTGCACCCCAGCCAACAAGGCACTAACCCCCGCTTGCAGCTAATGAGAAACCGCCAGGACCTCAAACTCCTGTTCTTCTCCAGGGAACTGTTGTTCAAAACAAGCCTCCCCAGCTTCCTCCTAAAACGTAAACAAAGGCTGGCCTTCCTTTTGCCTCTTTGGACTTGTCTGCAGTTCACCACAGCCTGCAGGTCCGTAATCGCAATTCCTCTGCTATTCCCGAATAGCTAGTAAAATAGGTTTTTTTTGCTAGTAAAATAACGGGCTGTTTTATTTTTCAGATTGCCGCCACTGTTGTGTGAAACTGTTTACGTTCCACGGGAGACCCCCACAGCCTAGCTGTGAGTGTCAGGCCAGCTTCTGCGGCTGCTTTTCTGTCTCCAAACCGAAGACACATCGCGGGGTCTTAGCAATCTTATTCTCCCTGTAATCTCAAAACAACGAAACAATTTGCTATTTCATCATCCTGGGGGTATTTTTGCCTGAAGTTATTCCTCGATCCCCAACTAGGACGGAGAAATCTACAAGGCTAAGGAAATGGAATCCCTCAGAGCGGTGAGGCGGCAGTGAAACACGTCACCAGAGTGGCACCCACCATCCCTCAGTTTTCTCCCTGCCTTGTTGCAATTAAAAACAAAGTATCGAATCATCTTTCCAGAAGGTACACAAGCAGATGGGAGACACTATCCTGGCAGTCTGAATTTTGCTTTTGTTGAATGTCATCGAGAATTTGGAAATTTTCACCTTTCCACCCATAATATGGGCAACGAAAAGAACTCTGACACGAGTAGATGAACGATTAGACTCTGACTAGATGAACCAGAAGATGAAAGCAAAGGACTGGTCTCTAATGAGGAGGGTGAAAGGGATCAACATGAGTGAAATCTCCGACCCCACGTCTTCAAATGACAATATCCTAGATGAATTTTCTCAAACTCCAGACTCTGCAGGTCAACAGAATTGCAAGCCACCGAGGGTTAAAAACATAAAAAATAAAAATGAAAAAAACCTTCGACTGTTGTGTTTTGACGGTGCAAGAAGAACCAGAAGTAGTGATAAGGCCGAACCTGTTGGAGATGTATTGGAAATACTGGAGAAGCAATATTTCACAGGCCCGGTAGGACAGCCAGTGAGCAGTCCGTTGCATTTGGAGGATGTCGCCGGATTCGGATATTTAGACCTTCAAAACCTGGAAAGTATGAAGAATGTGAGTTTTGTTGTGTTTAATTAAACTCGTGTCAATTTTAAATAAAGCAGTTTCCCACAGTGCTTTTTGAGCTGTCAGCACAGAGCCCGACGCGGGGCTCGAACTCACAAACCAAGAGATCATGACCTGAGCCAAAGTCCGACGCTTAAGCGACTGAGCCACCCAGCTGCCCCCTCCCCCAATGCTTTTATTTTTCCTTCTCCTGAAAGGGCCTCTTGGGGCCTGGGTAACAAATGTGTTGAGGTCTATCTAGTTTCCTCCCCGGCACACTGAGAGTTTAGGTGAGCCAGATCAGCCCGGTGCTACGGTTTTCGCCGGCTACATTCAGTGGCACAGGTGGCACCAAGAACGTGTCAAGGACCTGAGGGTATGTGCAAGGAAATGAACCCGGGTCAATAGGGAGGCAAGGACATTGAGGGATCCGGGGTAGGGGTGAGGGTGTAGGTGTGAAGGAACAGAGAAAAGTGTCAGTGTCAAAGGGCAGAGGAAGGGCAGAAGGCGATGGGAGAGTGTGATGCGGGATGGGGACACGGTTAGAGCAATTGGGAATGACAAAATCTAGCGGGCGGACGAGGGGGATAGATTCAGCCGCAGTGGAGAAACTGAGAGGCCAGGCGGGGTGTTGGGAAGGAATCGCCCGTGTGACTGTTGAAACTCACCAGGAATGACAGAAGTGTCTCAGAGAGAGACAGCCAGGAGCTAAACTTTCAAAAGCGAAATGAGCTGCAGCTGGACACAAAGCACAAGGACAGGCATAGGCGGCCGGGGGGGGGGGGGGGGGGGGGGGCGTGTACAACATAAACGGCCGGGCGCGGGGAGGAGGGCAAAGCTCTTTGACAGATAAAGTGGAGCAAGACTCCCGGGAACGAAAAATGGAAGGTTTGGAAGAGCTGGCCACCACCGGGAATCAGACTACGTACGAGTGCAAATTTCCGGAGAAAGGTAAAAAACCGGAAAACGGTAGCGGGAAGCGGTTGAAGAAAAAAAAGGCTGCACCCCGGGGCGAAAGCGGAAAAGGGGGGGGGGGGGGGAAATGGGACGAAAAAAACACCGGCAGGGGAAAAAAGTGCCGGAGGTGAGGAACATGAAATTAAGGAGAGCAGGAAAAACCTAGCGCGCTGAACTTACGCGAAAACAATGATCCTCACAGGCATTTCGGACCCAGCGAACCGATCCTGCCGCCAAAGCAAAACCCCGACTAGGCCCCCCCAAATAATAATAATTAAAAAAAAAAAAAAAAAAACCCGCGACGGGCGCGCAGAACAGACAGAGAAAGAAAGAGACAAAAAGAAAAAAGAAAAGAAAAAAAAAAAAAAAAAAAAAACCACACGCTTGGCAAACCAAGCACTAAGTCTGCTTTTAAGAACCCAGCGAAAGGAAGGGAGGTGCACCGTTCCCGGAAGTACTGCAATACCGGGTCGATGCGCGGAGTGGACGGAGCAAGCTCCTATTCCATCTCCCAGCTCCAAAAATCCATTTAATATATTGTCCTCGGATAGAGGACGTATCAGATATTAAACTGATAAGAACAGATACTACACTTGATCTTAGCCAAAAGGCCGAGAAGCGATAGCGGCCTGCCCCTCCCTCTCCAGTACCGTTCTCCCATCATCCATATTCAACTCATGGTGAGAACCCTAACGCTCACTCCTTTTCTGATATCCTTTGCGTCGACAGGACCATCGATAATCACTAGAATACTTTTGTGCACATTTTTTTCGTTCTCCACATTCTGAAGGGGAAATCCCGTATCCCCGGTTGGCCCGTCCTTACCGCGCCGCACAGCCATTTCTAATCTGCATGATGCCCCGCCTTTTGTTCCCTGAGGAGGCGCGGCCGCCGCGGCCCGACTCCACCCTCCCCACCGCCTCTGCGCGCCGCGAGCCCAAACCCAACTGGGGGGCCCACCTCCCAGCGTGCACACACCTCGCGCAAAGACCCGGGAGGAGGGGCGGCTGGCGGGGACTGCAAAGGGACAGCCAACACGGCTGCAGATCCCGGGGCTTCCGGGAGCCCGTGAAGGCAAGACCTTGCTTTTGGCCGCTGCTCTGCCCGCCCCGCCCCGCACACTCAACCACCGTTCAGTGAATGACATCCTGCCTCTTACACGCCCAGCCAGTGCCCCGCGCGTCGCGATGCTGACGGCTCTTCAGCAGCACGCCCACCCCCCACCCCCACCCCACCCCCGCTCGCGTCCGCGTCCTTCGGGCCGTCTTCCGCCCCAGAGTCCGAGCCCCAGGCTGGTTCCCTCGCGAGAAGGGGATGTCCTCCTGGATTACTTTCATTGGGATGGAACAGTTCCCGTCGCGAATCAATAACTTGGCGTTTCCGTCTCCTCGGCGTGATTCACTCCCGCGGAGTTTGCTCAGATACACACGCACGGACCCAAGTGCCTGCAAACTGCGCTCTGTGGACGCCAGTCGTATGCCCTTGTGTCCTCGCCGTGAGTGCGGTGTGGTCACGGTCCTGCCACTCTTGCCGCAAGGGGGCCTTGAATTTCGGGGGAGCAGGGACAGTGACTGCAGGAGCACGGCGGACGTTTTCAGGCAGCGCCTGCTTCCCCAGTCCCGCCAGCAACTCCGCGTGGCATCAAAGTGGGGATTGCTTGGGGGGGGGGGGGGCGGGGGGACAGGGGAGCAGGGGGAGGGGACGATCTTACAGGTGAAAATGGTACCTCAGCATGGTTTTGACTTGTACTTCTCTAATCATGGGTAAGAAGATAAGGCTGAGTGTTCTCTCCTGTGTTTGAGAGCCCTGAACTCTCTCTGTTCAGGGACTTCGGCCCTTTTACTTGCTAGGTTAACTGGTCGGGCTTTATCATAAGGGCTTGTATCGGCAATTTACAGATTAAGGCCCTTTGTATGTAATACAAGCAGTGAATATTTCCTTCTGTTGGCCATCTGTCTTTTGAGGATTTCATCTCCTTGAGGTTCCACTGAAAGTTATATTTTAGAGGCGCCTGGCTGGCCACTCTTGACCTGGAGGGGTCGTGAGTCCCAGCCCCACGTTTAGGCGTAGACATTATCTAAAACATAGGGGCGCCTGGGTGGTTCAGTCAGTTGAGCCTCGAGCCTCTGACTTCGTTCGGCTCAGGTCAGGATTTCAGGTCAGGGTTTGTGGGTTTCAGCCCCACATCCGGCTCTGTACTGACAGCTCAGAGCCTGGAGTCTGCTTTGGATTCTGTGTCTCCCTCTCTATCTGCCCCCTCCACTGCTCGCGCTCTGTCTCTCTCGCTCTCAAAAATAAACAAATAAATATCACAAACTATTTCTTAATTTAAAAAGCCATTACATTAACAAACAACCTTTAAAAAGTTATTTTTTCTATCATCCTATTCATCATTAAAAAAAAATAGCTTTCAGATGTTTTTCAGATGAGGTTATAAAATAATTTCCTACATCTTCCCTTAGGTCTTTTTCTTCTTTCTCCACAGCTAAATCTTTGAGCCATTTGGTATCTACTCTGCAGTACAGTGCAAAGGAATGTATTTTTCCTTCACAACTTTGGGATGCCACCTTGGATCCTAAACTGTACCACGTGTACATTTTTGTAACACTCCTGGATCTTTCTTCCTCTCTCTCTCTCTTTCCTTCTTCTTTTTCTAAATGTTTATTTTTGAGAGAGAGCGCGAGCGGGGGAAGGGCAGAGGGCGGGGGGTGGGGGGGGGGTGGGGGGGTGGGGGGGGGTGGGGCAGAGGATCCGAAGCAGGCTCTGTGCTGACAGCAGCGAGCCCGATGCGGGGCTGGAACTCACCAACCGTGAGATCATGACCTGAGCTGCGAAGTCCCCCTCTCAACCAACTGGGCCACTCATGTGCCCCCTCCCCCCTTTTTAAAGATGTTATTGTTGAGTAATCTCTTCCATGCTCTACCGACTGAGCCAGCCAGGCCGCACCACCACCACCCCCCCACCCCACCCCGCCTTCGATTTTTCTTTAAAAAGTAGCAGAACATGGGGCGCCTGGGTGGCTCAGTCGGTTAAGCAGCCGACTTCGGCTCAGGTCATGATCTCGCGGTCTGTGAGTTGGAGCCCCGCGTCGGGCTCTGTGCTGACAGCTCAGGGCCTGGAGCCTGTTTCGGATTCTGTGTCTCCCACTCTCTGACCCTCCCCCGTTCATGCTCTGTCTCTCTCTGTCTCAAAAATAAATAAACGTTAAAAAAAATTTTTTTTTTTAAATAAAAAGTAGCAGAACAGGGGTGCCTGGACAGCTCAGTCGGTAGAGCATGAGACTCTTGATCTCAAGGCCATGAGTTCAAGCCCTGCAGGGGACATAGAACTTACTTAAAAAATAAAGTAGCGGAACACATTGACCTAACCACGTTTGATTCTTTGCGTCCACGGGATTGACCCATCCTTTCCATGTGGATGATGGTTGGGCACCCATCAGACAGAGCCCAACTCCGGGACGTGACTGTGATCCTATTCCTGCCCCCTAGGCATTCATGGTGGGGGTGAGGGGGTGCGTGGTCACTTGTATGGAGAATCCTCCTCAAGAAAATGGATGCCCCATTCGGAAAGCGACAGGCACTACAGAGTGGACGGACCCTCGGAGAGAGCAGGAGGCCCAGTGACAAAGCTCTTGTCTTTTTACCCTGGGGAAATGGATCTGCCCAGGAGGACAAAACCACCCGCACTCTGGGCCTCCTGCCATCACCAGCAGTTCCAACTTAAGGAATAGTCATTAATCACCTTCAACTCCACGACCCACCGGGGCGGTGCTTGGTCCTGGGAAGTAGAGAGAAACCAGACACCGTTCCTGCCTCCTCGATGCCCCAACCAGGGAGCATCCGGGCCAGGACCAGGATAAGACACCTGCCCAAATGGCCACAACACCAGGTTCCATGCGGAGGGGACTGTGAGAGATGAACACATGGTTGTGGCCCCCACCTGGCTGTGTGACTCCCTTGAGGCCCAAGGCCTCTCCCGTTTGGCTCTGCGTCCCTATGGGAAGCATGCGATACATATTCAATAAAGGAGAAGGTGGGATGGAACACAAAGCCAGCTGAATCAGGAAGGCCTGCCTGACGTCTTGGCGGGAGGGGGGGGGCGGTTGCGGGGGGGGGGGGGGGTGGTGGCCTAAAGAACAAGTCAGAGTGCCCATGCAAGTCAGAATTTCAGGGCACATGAGGGGGGAACCCGGGCATTGCAGTCTGACCAAGAGCGGGGGCAGGGGAGCGATTGGAGAATGAGGGGACCAGTTTGTATCCCACTGACCTGCCCAGCCACCTTGAAGGTACGATCTGGGCCTCAAAACTGGGGACCCTTGCTTCTGGTGGGCTCCTCCCTATCATCATGCCCCCACCCCCATGTCCCCGTCCTTCACAGACTCATTCATATCTCAAAGTCAGCCAGCAGGCTCAGCTTCTCACAGGAACCTGCCCGTACCCCTTCCCCTTCCCTTTCTTCCTCCACCTTGTCCCCACCGGCCGGCCTGGCCCTGCCCCCACTCCACCCCCCAACCCCTCACCCCCCAACCCCTCACCCCCCAACCCCCCACCCCCGCCCCTGCCCTTGCTCAGGCTGGAACCCTCCTTATCACATCAGATCAAGACGGCCATCAAACTCTGATCCAAGGGATGTTTGTTGAGTATCCACCGTGGAAGGCACGGTTTCATGGGCACCGTGCCCGCAGAAGGCGGCTGCCCACCCCCATTTCACAGAGGGGAAAGCAGCTTGCAGCAGGTCATAGAGAGTCTGACTTCCTTTGGATCTTTGACTGCAGACAGCTTTTAAGTCTCGCCACTCCCTCCTCTCTTCCTGCCCTCCCTCCGGTCGATCTGACAAAAAGCCTTACCCCAGACCCTCCATTCACCACCATAATAAACACACCAACCCAGGCTCCTTCCTTTGCTCTCAAGCAAAGATTTTTGAATCTGCCCGGGAGCCACCCTGCTCTCCCTGGAAAGCTTCATTATGTGAGCTGTAAACCTTTTCATACCCTCGTGAGTAGTGTCATCAGTCTCCACATCTAAGAGGAAATACGGGGGGGGGGGGGGGGGGGGGAGGGCGGTGAGGAGACGGTCCTCCGTCTCCAACGGAGACATTGGAAGTCGAGCCACATGGGCGTGGGCGTGAAGTATTTCTCCCCAAAAGTGTGGGTCACCAAGCCATGGGCCTGGGCCTGGGCCCACGCCCAGGGGCGGGGCATACGAAGAAAAAAAAAAGCACTTCAGAGGCAGCAAACAGGCACGGTCTTGAGCAGAGAAGTAAGAAAGTTTCAGGAGACCGGGGGCGGCGGAAAGGTGGGGAAAGGGGGTCGGCGCGTGTGACCCAGAGAAGAAGCCAGAGAGGCACGAAAGGGGAACGCGACTCGGCCGCAGAGCCCGATGACCGGAGGCATGGACGGGGGCTGACCCCAGGCGGCGGACGCCGAGCGGCGGCACGCGCCCGTGCCAGGGGTACTAGAGCCCAGCGTCGGGCTTCTTCCCCCCCGCTAGGAGTAATAAGACCATAAGGTCTCCGACCGGTCCCACAAACGGGGAAACTGCAAGGCTACAACTTCAGGAACCAAAACGCGGGGCGGGGAAGAAGAGAAAGCACAGAAGAGAAGAGAAAAAAAAAAAAAAAAAAAAAAAAAAAAAAAAAAAAAAAGAACAAACGAACAGACGGAAAAAAACAAAACAAAACAAAACAGCGCAACACACGAGCCGACAAAGAACAAGCACTAGATTCCACTTGTAGTTCACAACTCTCCAGTCCACCTCGCGCCCCGAGGCGGGGGAAAGCGCGCACGGATTCTGGTAATACTGACGCACGAAATGGACGGAGCGAGCCCTTGGTCCCACTTCCCAGCCCCAATAAGCCCATTTAGTATGCCGTCCTCGACTAGAGAATGTATCAGACACCGAAGGCGAGAAGGACAGGTACTACACTTGACCTTAGCCAAGAGCCTGAGAACCGTTACCGGCCGCTGCCTCCTCCCCGCTACCGCCCTGCAGTCATCCATATTGCACTCACGGTGAGCCAGGTCACGCTCAGTCCACATCCTTGACTCACTATCCCGTGGTACGCGCCACACGCGGTGCAGTTGCAGTTGCCCCCCGCATTCCTGGTGAATTTTCGCGTCCCTTTCCGCTCCCTCCCGTCCTTCCCTAGCGGAGGACTCGCTAATTTGCGTGTCCCGCCCCACCCTGCCCCGGGCGGGGGGTGGGGGGTGGGGGGTGGCGGGGAGCGTGTCACAACGGTCCCGCTCCGCCCCTGGCCCGGCCCGCCGGGTCCCCGGAACCCTTCCCGCCGCGGGCCCAGGGCAGGGGAGAGGGGCTGCGGGAGGAAGCCGTGGGACCGGAGCGGTCCGCGTGCTCCCGAGAAAGCCGCGGGGTAGAACGCTGTGCGTCGGGGAGGGGAGCGTCCGCCCGGGGGCCCCAGGCGGGGCCCCGACCTTGGGCGGGCAGCGAACTGTGGCCGGGGCAGGAACCTGCGAACGTGACTGTGAGCGGCCTCCGTCCTACTCACCTCCTCGCCAGCCTCCGGTGACTGAGACATCCCGCCTCGCCCCCTGTCCCCCGCCCCCGTCCCCGTCCCCGCCCTCGCCCCGGCGGGCGTCGGTTTCTTCCCTGGGTTAGTTCTTCTCGAAGTCTGCAGTTAGCTAGCTGTAAGGACCGTGAGACCAGCACGATCGCCCCTCGATCTGATGGAGTCCTCGGTTCCGTCATCCCTGCGGGGAAACCATCCCGATCGATCGCAGCACTGCCGCGCGCCAGACTCACTGCCCTGCGTGCGGTCTTTCCCATCCGTTTGGATCCTCAGGACCCTGGAGCGAGTTGAAGTGGTTACCACCCTCACTTCACGGCTGTGATAACCGACATCAGAGAGGTTGAGAAACTTGTCCAGTGGGACGCAGACTGTAGGCAGCCGACCTGTGGGCCTCACCCTGTCCCAAGACACCGCCTGCCTCTGGACGTGGACCTTGGAGCAGGGAAGGACTGCTGGGCACGCGCGCGCGCGCACACACACACACACACACACACACACACACACACAGGGACCGGCACGAGAGAGGCCGGTAACACGATGGTGACATCTGCGGTCACGGCCCTGCCCGACCCCGTCTTAGCTCTTGGCTCTGTGACTGTCTCCCGCCCTGAGTTTACCCTCTGTCCCGTGGGGGTGGGGGCGGGGGCGGGGATGATCTCTCCGTCACGCGTTCTCCCGGAAGCGCGGGGTTGCTCGGGACCCTAAGCAAGTTACCTTCGTGACTGGTTAGCCTCTGAGGCCCTGTGTGGAAATGCCCGGCAGGAGTCCGCTGCTTGAGTAGCAAACAGCGTTTTTGCCAGTCACTTCTCTGGAAGCTTCGTCTCCTCGCTGAAGACCACGTCCTGATAGAACCTAACCTAACCTAACGCCGGGGCCTGTTTTGAGCACTTTTCCCTCCCCACTCCCACCAGCCCCACTATGATACGGTATGGGAGTATGTCCTGGTCTGTACCCTGCCTCCCTTCCCACACCCTGCCCCGCCCCCTCGATACCCCAGCTCGGGACGACTGGGAAGATCCCACCTGGACCCCTCTTCCCACCTCTCTGGCGGCCCGTGCACTTAGCCCCGTGCCCAGCACCTAAATATTTGTTGAATGGATGAGCGAATGGATATGGATTCAACGAGGTAGATCTATCGACCAAGCAAGCTCACCCAGCCAGTGGCCCACGGCCATCCTGATGGCTCTTGGGGCCTCTCCAACACAAGACCTCTCTGCTTGGTTCCACGTTCTTCAGTTACTAGCCACTTTATGGTTTCCCAGCTGTTTTGACCCTCAAGACACTCCCATTCCTGGCAAAGGACCGTCTCCCGAGGAACCGAGTGCACCGATCGGCCTCTTGGGAGTTAACTGACTGCAGGGTAGCTGGAGTCAGTACCCCTGCCCCACCGTGCCCCCCGTGGCCCGCGCAAACCGACACACACGGGCGGTGGCGCCTGAAAAGCTACGGCTGGCACCAGCCTCACCCAAGAGCCATGTACCTCCACCCAGCTGTTGCACCCTCCTGGCCCCTGGCGCTGTCGCCCCAAAAGCGTCTCCAGCCACGGGTCAGGGACGGGGATGGGGACTCTAGGAGCACCCCGAGAGTTCTCAAGCAGCGTCTGTGTCTGCAGCCTGGCAAACCCAGTAGCTCGTCAGACTCTCGGATTTTTACCAAGCGCTCAGGTTGTAAACTCTATCTCAGCACCGTTCTAGGTACGCATTTCTCTCTTTACGGTACCTCTTTGTTCATCTTTGCACCTCTGTATGTGAAAACCCACATTTGTCATCTTTCCCCTGAAGTGCGTGACTTTGCCCACGTTTCATCAGGTCGTTTTTTTCTTTTTCCTTTTTGTCTTTAATGTTGATTATTATTATTTTTTTTTAATTTTTGAGAGACACCGACCAGACAGAGACAGAGACAGCACGAGCGGGGGAGGGGCAGAGAGAGAGAGAGGGAGACACGGCATTGGGAGCAGGCTCCAGGCGCCGAGCTGTCAGCACAGTGCCGGACGCGAACTCACAAGCCTCGAGATCATGACCTGAACTGAAGTTGGTGCTTAACCCACTGAGCCACCCAGGTGCCCCCCCCCCCTTTTTTTTTTTCTGATCCCGTTCTGGCATCTCCTATATAATTTGGAGAAAAAACCCTGCCTGTGGTTTCGACTGGCAAATATTTATTCCCCTTTCCATTTTTGTTGTTGTTGTTTTGTTTCTGGATTGTTGTTTCGTTTGTTTTTTTTTAAAGTAGACTCCATGCCCAACGTGGGGCTTGAACGTGAGGCCCTGAGATTGCGAGTGGCATGCTCTACACACCGAGCCCACCAGGCGTCAAAAATATTGTACAGACATGAGGGGTGCCTGGGTGGCTCAGTCGGTTAACCATCCGACTTCTGCTCTGGTCATGAACCCATGATCTCAAGGTCCCTGAGTTGGAACCCCGCCTGAGGCTCTGCGCTGACATCTCGGAGCCTGGAACCTGCTTCAGATTCTGTGTCTCCCCGGGGCGCCTGGGTGGCTCAGTCGGTTAAGCCTCCGACTTCGGCTCAGGTCATGATCTCACACCTTGTGAGTTCCAGCCCCGCATCAGGCTCTGTGCTGACAGCTCGGAGCTCGGAGCTCAGAGCCTGGAGCCTGCTTCGGTTTCTGTCTCTCTCTCTCTCTCTCTCTCTCTCTCTCTCTCAGCCCTTCCCTCACTCACTCTCTCTCTCTCTCTCAAAAAATAAATAAACATTAAAAAATTAAAAAAAAAAAAAAAGGATTCTGCGTCTCCCCCTCTCTCTGCCCCTCCCCCACTCACTCTCTGCCTCTCTCAAAAATAAATAAACATTAAAACATTTTTTAAAACTGTACAGACGTGAACATTACATATTCACATTGACCAATGTTTTGTAAAAGTTGGACTACCGGAGTCTGAGTCCTAGGCGGCATTGGGTCCTCTGGAAAGAAGCTGCTGGGACTGAGTGAGGCGTGCAGGAGGTTGATTGGGGGTGCGGGGGGTGGAGGGTTAATAAGATAGAGGGAGGAGGCAGGTGTGGGCAAGGAGGGCCTCAGAGCTCTGAGCAACCGGACAAAGGCTTGGCCAGTCAAAGGGAGGCCTCTGGAAACAAAGATAGCCGGCTAGAGGAGCCCCACATGTGAAAACCCAGTAGAAATGGCCAGCAGAAATGGTCGGGCCCCAGTACCCCATGGAGCCCCGTACCACCCCCACCCCCCACCCCCCCCACTGAGAGCCCCGAGAGAAGCAGTGCCGGCCCCGTGTGCGACCTCCCTGGCCACCACTGTAGCCCCCGCTGCTCACGTGCCGTCGTGCCAGGTCCGGGGTGGCCAAGAAAGGGCCGGCGGGGCCATTTCCTCTGTTGGCTGTCCAGTGGCTCTTATTCCTGCTCGGGCTCGACCCTGATACCCTACGTTCATCTTAGGACTGATGGACAGTCCGGGGCCCTGGTCTCTGACGGTCCCATGGTAAGCATCCGTCTCTACAAGGGCCCAGCAGCATGCCAGGAGCTGCTTTTCAGAAGGCGGAGAGGTCTCTGGCGTCCGGGGCCTGGAGGAGGCCTGGCTCCAGAACCCGAAGGGAGGGCCCCCCTCCCCCCCCCCCCCCCGCCCCCACCATGTGACCCTTCGGCGCCGTGGTGGTTTTGCCATAAACTCCACACAGCATCTCTTCCTTCACAGACCCGCCCGCGGCCGCCAACACGGTGGGGTCCGCCGGATCCTGTGGCCCCAACAGCAGGGCTGCCCCTCTGCACCTCGCAGGCCTTCAGAGCCCTTCTCTCTCTGCTCCGCACCCACCTCCCAAGGTGAGGGTCTTCCACGTCCCGCGGTGCGTGAGCCCAAGCAGGGCGTCTACGTGTGGAATGGGTTGCTTCCAGAACCCACAGAGGCCCACCGGGCCCTGGGTTTCCTTCTCTTTCAGTAGTCCGCGGCGGCGGCGGGTGTATAAAGAGGAAGCAGTTTTTCGGGACTTTGGAGGGGATGTCCCACAACGGGAGTCCTTAAACGCTGTGCTGCCCTGTTTCTTTCACTGTAGGGTTTCCCTCCCTCTCTGACTGCGGGGCACCGGAGTGCCTGTATGTCTTGATGGCCTCTGGTGCGCCAGCCCCCCAGCTCATCCTGTCCCGTCGGTGTGATGCCACAGAGGGGATAGATTCGATACTGGGGTCTCTGGGATGAGCGGGTGGCCCAGGCCCCTTGGCCCCTTAGAGACTCGGGGGCACAGAAGGGGTGACGTTGCCCCAGGGTGGGGGGCAGATGTCAGCCTATAACTAACTAACTGTGCTTTTCTCCCCACCCCCCACCCCCGCAACCCGCCGGCAGACTGTCTATCCTTTGCCCATTTTCTGTTGCCTGTTCAACTGTAGGGTATCCATTCCCAGGAACTCAGAAACGGACGCCTTGCATCAGTTAGCCCAGGGTGTGCTTTGCTGGCAACGGGGTGTGCCCAACCCATGAGAAGAAATCCTCTGCGGGGGTTTTAGAAATTTCAGTTCCGGAGACGATCCCGGATCCCACCATGATTGGTTGCTCCGCTTTCTCTGTCGGGGACCGTAAGGTTTCTCGGGGTAGGGAGGCCCGTCTGCCTCTTTCATACCTAGGCATCTGTCTCTCGGTCTTAGCACATAGCAGTCATTCAAGACATGTTTCCTGAACGCATAAACCCCAATTTGTAACACTCACTCGTTGGTTCCCCCTGCCTTCTATCAGCACCCCAGGAGCCTAACTCAATACTCCAACCATCCAGTCCCAAACGTGCTCAAACTTGCTAGCACTTGGGGAGAAGGAAAAGAAATGAGTGGGAAAGGGGAGGTTCGGAGTCTCATGAGGCTAAGGAGGCATGGAGAGAGATGACATCTTGCTATTTCTGTTGGGACCTGAGGGGACCCATAAAAGGGCACATAACGACACAGGGCAACAGACTAGGAAAACGAGAAGAAATTACGTGGTCGGTGTTCTAGATTTGGGTGTCTCTTCTTTCTTTCCTTCTGTCTGTTTTAGCCTATGAGAGGAAAAGAAGTCTCTTTTTAAGTAGAGAGTGTCACATATTTTTCCTCATGTAGGACACAGTTTTGTAGAAGGAGGTGTATGGATTGGGTGGAGGGATACTGTTGTTAGCTAGATTCATTTTTGTTTATTGTTATTATTTAATTTAAAAAATTTTACGTTTATTTATTTCGAGAGAGCGCGAGCGAGCAGGGGAGGGGGGAGAGCGAGAGAATCCCAAGCAAGATCCGCCCTGTCAGAGCAGGGCCTCACGTGGGGCTCAAACTCACCAACCGTGGTGAGATCATGGCCTGAGCCGAAACCAAACGTCGGACGCCTAACCGACGGAGCCATCCAGGCACCCCTAGATTCCTTTTTTTTTTTTTTTTTTTTTTTTTTTTTTTTTAATAGTCATGGGTCCCCCTCAGCGCTAGGAGAGATTGTAATCCAGATCTGCCCTAAAACATATAGGAGTATAAAAAAGACCCGATGATTACAGGTGGACAGAAACTGCAGGGAAACCCTGGAAATGTCCGCCAACACAAAGGTATTTTTTTAATCAAGAATGTACATTGTGGGGGCGCCTGGGCGGCTCAGTCGGTGAAGTGCCTGACTAGGGCTCAGGTCATGATCATCTATCTCATGGTTCCTGAGTTCCAGCCCCGCATCAGGCTTTCCGCTGTGAGCACAGAGCCTGTTTTGGATCCTCTGTTCCCCTCTTCTCTCTCTGCCCCTCCCCTGCTTGTGCTCTCTGCCTCTCTCCAAACAAACAAAGTTTAAAAACCTTAAAAAAAATAAATAAATAAAAATAAAAAAATAAAAAAGGTGTGTACATCGTGGGTGCTCCACAAATGTATTCCCCGTGAATGGAAAACCTGGGAGAGACAAGTGAGTGAGCAGGAACTCTCCGTTTCCACTGTGGGCACGAGCCACAGCCACTTGTAAATGTAAGGCCTTTCTCTAGTTGTGGCAGCGGACTGTCAAGAAGCCTGAAGGGGAAGCATGTCCCTGACAAGACAGAAAGTGGGTACTTTATACCAGGCGTTGGCCGACTACAGCCGGTACCCCTATTTGGCCCGGTCCGCTCTTGTAAGGTGCACTTTGACAACGGATCGTACATTTTTAAAGGGTTGTAAAAGAAAGAATATGTCACAGAGACCTTTGGGGGCCCATGGAGCCTCAACTTTCTACGATGTGGCTGGCCCTTTAGAGAGAAAGCATGCCCCCCCTCCCGCCGCCCCGGCCCCGGCCCCGGCCCCGGCCCCGGCCCCGGCCCCGGCCCCGGCCCCGGCCCCGGCCCCGGTCTCATACCACCAACGGTGAGGTTAAGAAAACATTTCACCTTTGTGCAGAAGACAAAAGGGAGCACGGTTGAGAAGGTATGTCACTTTGTAGGTATGGACTTCCTACGATGATAACCTTCCGCTTAAAAAGTGACCACCGACTTGGGGCGCCTGGGTGGCTCAGTCTGGTTGGGCCTCTCACTTAGGCTCTCAGACCATGATCTCGCAGTCCGTGGGTTCCGGCCCGTGTCGGGGGGTCTCTCTTTCTCTCTCTGCCCCTCTTCCGCTCACGCTCTGTCTCTTTTTTATTTATTTATTTATTTTTTTAAAAAAAAATTTTTTTTTTTTAACTTTTATTTACCTTTGAGACCGAGAGAGAAACAGCATGAATGGGGGAGGGTCAGAGAGAGAGAGAGGGAGACACAGAATCCGAAACAGGCTCTAGGCTCTGAGCTGTCAGCACAGAGCCCGACGCGGGGCTCGAACTCACAAACCGTGAGATCATGACCTGAGCCGAAGTCGGACGCTTAACCGACTGAGCCACCCAGGCGCCCCGCTCTGTCTCTTTGAAAGACAAGTAAACACTAAAATTAAGACAAAACAAACAAACCACCTGCTTACAGTATTCAGTCATTTACATGCCATAGACCCCACACAGGAGCACGCCCAGGAGACGGAAGTAGTAAGAGAGGTGATCCCATCCCGTGTCGGGCTTGGTCGGACTCCACACCCGTCCAGCCTGGGAGCAAGGATTTGGAAACTTAAGCCCTAACAGCAGGAGTCGTTGCAAACTAACTCCTAGTTGCCACTGCCCAGAAGGTGCAGCTGAGAACAACAGTTTCAGAAAAAGCAAGGCCTCGCGCTATCTTACAGGCGCCCGTCGTGCACGCCAGCCCCGAAGCGAAGAAGAGGAACTGCCAACGCTAGGCGCACCCGCCCGACACCAACACGAGCAGGACGCGAAACACGTTTATAACCGTATGCTGATCTTGAACACCACAAGTACTACCTCCCCCTAAAGGGAGGAGGGCACCGTTCCTGGAAGCACTGCAATACCAGGTCGATGCGCGGAGTGGACGGAGCAAGCTCCTATTCCATCTCCCAGCTCCAAAAATCCATTTAATATATTGTCCTCGGATAGAGGACGTATCAGATATTAAACTGATAAGAACAGATACTACACTTGATCTTAGCCAAAAGGCCGAGAAGCGATACCGGCCGTGCCCGCCTCCCCGCCACCGCCCTGCCCTCATCCACATTGCACTCACGGTGAGCCAGGTCACCCTCCTTCGAGGTCTCACTTCCCTCGCTTCTCGGACTTTGGTATGGGAGCCACACTAGGCAGCAGGCTCTTGTGCAGATTTTTAAATCTCTGCCTTTTAAAAGAGAAATTGTGTTCTCTGTCGTTGCTTCGTCGCGCTCACCCAGAGGCCATTTCTCATTTGAATGCCCCGCCCCTTCCGCGCGGCGAGGTGTAACCGCGCCCACCATTTCCCAGTTCTCTTGAAGGGCTTTGTGGGCTGGAGCAGAACCTAGGTTGAGGCCACGCTCTCAGTTGGTTTAAAGCTTTTGCCTGCGTAAAGGCAGGACCAAGGGGGAGGTGGGGATGGGGGTCTGGGAACTGGGGAGTGTGGAAGGGGGCTGGAGCAGAGTGGTCCGAGTTTGAAGAACGTCGTCCCGTCCCGTCATCACTGTAGGACCCTACGGGGCTTGCTGTATCCAGGGTGCTGGGAACCGAGAAGCGCCCGGCTGAGGTCTCCTGGAAAGGGCTCCAGAGAGAAGTTGGGACCCGAGATTGGGCCCTAACAGGGCTGCTACCCTGCCTTGGTCAGCAGGGCTCTTGGGCACACTACTTGACCCGACCCCAGTCGAGCCTCCAGTGTCCCGGGTCAAGAGGTGGAAACCTTCGTGCCTTCCTGAATGGGGTCGAGGGAGCACGAAACGTAGCTAATGAGGTGACCTCAATTTAAGCCGTCTAGAATATGGGTCCTGGGTCCCACGAGGTACCAGTGAAGGGGCCATCGATTGTGACACTGAAACAACGGAGCGGCAGTACACAATACAATAGGACACGTTGGTTGTTTGGGTCCGACTTGTGCCCAGGGCTTTCTTTTCGGGTCAAACTTGCAAAGTTTACCTACAGATGGAACAGTTGAGACAGAGAGGTTAAGCAATTTGTCCAAGACCACACAGCTTAGTTGGTGGAAGAGGCTGGATAAGGTCTAGGAAGTCAAGAGCTCAGGGCCTGGAAAGAGCACTGGAAAGAAAGAAAGAAAGAAAGGAAGGAAGGAAGGAAGGAAGGAAGGAAGGAAGGAAGGAAGGAAGGAAAGAAGAAAGAAAGAAAGAAAGAAAGAAAGAAAGAAAGAAAGAAAGAAAGAGAAAAGTTATTCTTGTGTGTCCAGCCCAGGAGGAGACTAAGAGTTGCTGAGCCTGACACACAGGTAGGTGTGCGGGCGCGGACAGGACGGAAGCCCTCTAAACCCAGTTTGCCTAGTGTGACCTAACGTGGACCTTGTCCTCCTCGCTTCACCCTCCCCCTTCAATAAACCATTTGCCCATTGTCCTGTAAACTAAGATGATGAGAATTATTAGAAATAACGACACGTGGGGTGCCTGGGTGGCTCAGTCGGTTAAGCGCCCCACTTTGGCTTTGGTCCTGATCTTCAGGGTCGGTGAGTTGGATGGAGCCCCTCATCCGGCTCTGCGCCAACAGCACAGAACCTGCTTCGGATCCTCGGTCTCCTGCTCTCTCCGCCCCTCCCTCGATCGTGCGCTCATGCGCGCGCTCGCCCCCCCCCCCCCCCCAATAAACAAAGAAACAAACATTTTTTAAAAAAGAGGGAATAACAAGACATGTTTGGTACGTAGTATATCTGTGAGAACCAAGCACAGGGAAACACCTCGGGCCATTCACTTCTCTGTAGCTCCTCATCTGGAAAGCGCGAGTACTAACAGCGGGCATATAATCTTAATCTTCCCTCCTCCACTCAGGGCCCCTGTTCTCCCTTACCTGTTTTTTGTTTGTTTGTTTTTGTTCTTTATTCCATAGTCCACAGTTATATTTCCAGTGCTTAGGACAGTACCTGGCATATACTGGACACTTCGTATATTTGGTCAAATAAATGAATGAATAAGTATTATATAATGTGATCTCTACATATGGAAGGTGATCAGCAGACCTCCTGGCTTGTGGTAATTATGACCCTCACTGCGTTCTACCAACTTTCTGCTCGCTTCCACGTTTACCTGGCCATCTTGTGCGTGCGTGCTTATTTATTTATTTATTTATTTATTTATTTATTTATTTATTTAAAGTAGGCTCCATGCCCAACATGGGGTCTGAACTCACGACCTCACGACCCTGAGATCATCGAGAATCCCATGCTCTTCTGACGGAGCCAGCCAGGCGCCCCACCGGGCTCCCTCACGGAACTTCACGGGCATCTTGATCTGTGCAATGAGGTGCCTGGGATGGCAGACATGCGTGTTCTGTCATCGCAAAGGAGTATTTCCCATTGCAAATTAATGGTTTCTCATTCCAGTTCACGCACCGGCTTCTTGTGAGTTTGGTCAAGTTACTGAGTGTCTCTATTCTTTGCCCGCTGTCCTTTAAATTGTTCATCATTTTGCATTTCCACCTCGAGCACAGAGCACACTTCTTCGTATCCGTCCTAGTGTAGGAATTGGGAGTATAAGTCTGACGTTACTTTTTCTGGATGGCTACCCAGCCGTCCCGGCATCCTATACGGAATAGCCCACGGACTGTCAGGTTCAGACGCCACCCTGATCATGTAAAAAAAAAAAAAAAAAAAAAAGTCCTCATACGTATTTAGATATATTTCCGGATTTTTCTTCTCTCTCTCTCTCGTTTTAAAAAGATTTTAGTTTTAAGTAATCTCTACACCCAACGTGGGGCTCGAACTCACAACAACTCCAAGATCAGGAGTCACATGCTCTACCCACTGGCCCGCCAGGCACCCCTGGATTTTTCTATTAAAAATTCTTCTGATAACCTGTTTTTAACATTTTTGATGCAGGCGCGCCTGGACGGCTCAGCTGGTTAAGCAACCATCGGCTCCTGATTTCGGCTCAGGTCACCATCTCACAGTTTGTGAGTTCGAGCCCCTCAATGGGCAGTGCGGAGACTACTTGGGATTCTCTCTCTCTCTCTCTCTCTCTCTCTCTCTCTCTGTCTCTGTCTCTGTCTCTCTCACTCAAAACACAAACATATGCATAAATAAACAAACTTAAAATTTTGATTCAACTGATTCTCCAGTATCACACCTACTCCATGACTGGCACCTGTGGGCCCTGGGTCGGCAAGGGGCATCTGCCAAGCTCTTCCAGTCCTCTTCTGCGGCCATTCAGCTACTACACCCCCACAGAGCCTTGGGGATGCCCACGCACAGCAGGAGGGTGTCTGCCCCCCGCCCGCTGCCGAGGACACCAACTCCAACTCCAGGCGCTCCTGAGTGTTCCCTCCTCAGGCCTGGCAGGGCTGTTGGGTCCCTGCCAGCCCAGGAGGACAGCGTCCTCAAGTCCAATCCCCACCGCATCTGTGTTTTTTTACCTGGCCCTGCGGCAGCCCTGCCTTCATCTTGCTCCTGAGCCAAAATCGGACACTCAACCGACTGAGCCACCCAGGCGCCCCTCCATGGGGTTCTTTTTTGTCCCCTCAGCTTTCACAACTAGTTGAAGAGACCCGGTGGGAGAGACATGCCATTTTGTTTTGTCTGACTTCCCCTCCCCTCCCCTCCGCTCTCAATTCTTCCCCCCTCTCCTTTCCTTTTTCTCCAGTTACACACAAAAGCTTTTGCTTCTGTGACTCCCATCAGAACCCGGTCCGTCTGTCTGACTTGGCAGTGGGCAAGGGAGATTGTTTTTTCTAGCAACGGCTGGCCACGTTAGGGTCACATATACCCTGTTTTTAAAATGACTCCAGGGGCGTCTGGGTGGCTCGGTCAGGTGAGCGTCCGACTCCTGATTTCAGCTTCAGATCGTGATCTCACGGTTCTTGGGTTTGAACCCCATGGCGGTCTTCGCACTGACAGTGCACAGCCTGCTCGGACTTCTTTCTCTTCTTTCTCTGCCCCCCCCCCCCCCCCCATTCTCTCTCTCTCTCTCTCTCTCTCTCTCTCCCTCTCCCTCTCTCACACACACACCCACACACACAAATAAGTAAATAAACTTAAAAAAAAATAAATACAAAAGACCCGAGGTGGGACATTTTACCGCAGTCTCGCCGCTCAAAGCGAGGTCTCCAGATCAGCAGCATTAGGGTCCCGTGAGCATGCTGGAAACGCAGGACCACGGGCTTCTTAACAAGACTCTCCTGGCGCGCGCGCGTGCGCGTGTGGTGTGTGTGTGTGTGTGTGTGCGCGCGCGCGCACGGGACCGTTTGAGAAGTGCTCGGCGACGGCACTTGATGACTGAGGGAGAGAGACCGGCAGAAGCAGCAGATATATTCCTCAGGATCTCCACTCTCACTACCGATATATGCAAACCAATTTCTCTCCACCCTTCTCTCACCCTGACCTTCTGAGTCCCTGAGGAGAGTCTGCAAACGGTTTCTAGAACCTTCTGGTGCCGAGACAGAGAAAAGGAGCCCATGACACACGAGCTAACTTTTTGGTGTTTCTTTTGTTTGAATTGTAAGTGACCGGAAGGCTCCAGGAACTGTGGATGGGATAATAAAAAAGCACAGAAGATACTGAAGGTCATTAATTAGATTCACTTGCATGTTCCTTGAGAGACAGGAGCCGAGAGGTGTGGGACTGTTCACGCTGCATTTCTTTGATGGGGCCGGGCGGTGTTACCCCAAGCCAGCCTGAAAACCCTGGATAGTTACACGTGATCAAGGCAGTTGCAAGGGCCAGCAGAGTACCTGCCCCCCCCCATCCCTCCCCGCCCCCCAACCTCCCGCCCCGACTGCGTTCGGGATCCCGGGGCTAGAATATCAGGGTTTGTGTGCTGGACAGCAAGTTTCATGCCCAGCTAGACTGGATCCATAAAACTAGTTAGACTCCCCCAAGAACCGGGCTTCAAAACTTGCCTGCCATCCTTGGGCACCCACCGTGGGCCGGGCCGGCAAATCCCCACATTGTTCTTTTGGTCTTCCAACAATCCCAAAGAGAAGGTGTTACTTATCGTATTTTACATCCAAAGAGATCCAGGCTGCCGAGGCCCCACCTCCCAACATCCTCAGCTTTCTTGCTCTGCTTCCTCCCACAGAATTAGGGGGACCCTTACTCTTGGCTGGTTGGTTTTGCGTCTTTGCGACTGACGGGTCCTCTCGTTCCCATCCACTTTCTGAGCAAAGTGGATCAATCAGCGTTCACGATCCCCACTTAACGGATGAGAAAAGCACACTTTCAGAAAGAGATTTCAAGCTAACCGGACTTGGGAGACAGACTCAGATGTGTGGGGGGCTGATTCAAGGAGCTGGACACCTGGCTGCTGAGGGCAGAACATTGGGTGCCTGGCCAGGTGTTTAAGATCCAAAGTGGGTTGCCAGGCAGGCAGCCGGCTCCTTTACCTGCACTGCGCCAACCACCTCTAGGGCTGAGTCATCATCTCAGCCCATGAACCGATTTTCTTTTTCTCTTTGGGAGCAGCAGGGGGAAGCAGGGAGCAGCTAAGGGATGGACCCCCCCCCCCCCCGCCGCCCCCCGCCGCCCCCCGCCGCCCCCCGCCGCCCCCTGTGCCTCAGGACCTCCCAGCACCTTGGGAGTCATCCATCCTGTGCTTAACTTAGATGACAAGAAAACCAAGGTCCTGAGACCGGAAGGTTCAAGGCCATCCAGGTGTCAGACACAAGAGGGTGTGTAAGCCCAGGCTTCCTGTTGAGACCCCCTCAGATGGTAACACTCCATGATGGGGACCGATTTCATCCATCCCTTGTACTTTGACAAGTTCAATTTCTTTTTCTTTCTTTCTTTCTTTCTTTCTTTCTTTCTTTCTTTCTTTCTTTCTCTCCCTTAAGTTTATTTATTTTGAGAGGGAGGGAGGGAGAGAGAGAGAGAGAGGGAGAGAGGGAGAGAGAGAGAGAGAGATAAAGAAAGTGTGGGAGGGCCGGGGGGGGGGAGGGGGGGGGAGGGAGAATCCCAAGCAGGCTCTGTGCTGTCAGCACAGAGCCCCACCCAGGGCTCGATCCCACAAACCATGAGATGCTGACCTGAGCTGCACTCAAGAGCCCGGCACTTAAACAACTGAACCACCCAGGCGCCCCGGCAAGTCCAAGTTTTTGATAAGTCTAAGATCACAAAACAGAACTGGGTAAAAATTTCCACAACTAATGGAAAAACTGGACTCAAGTAGAATAAATATTAATTACATGAGACTGAATGAGTTGAGGAGGAGGATCATTTTTATGACTTCATTGCTTGTTCTTTAATGTTTTGTGTTTCCAGATTTTTTTTGAAACCTTTTTTATCTTTTCTCTTAAGCTATCGACAATTGGCAAATTATACCTTTGTAAACAAATATGAAACATTTACTTTTTCTCCCTACATGATCCCTCCAGAATTCGGAAAGTTTTCAGCATTCTTCTTTCTTTTCTTTTCTAATTTTTAAAACATTTACTTATTTGTTTATTTTGAGAGAGAGAGAGAGAGAGAGAGAGAGAGAAGGAACGTGAGTCGGGGAGGGGGCAGAGAAAGAGGAGAATGAGAAACCCAGGCAGGCTCCGCGCTGTCAGCCCAGAGCCAGAGGTGGGGCTCAAACTCACCAACTGAGGGTTCATGACCTAGCCGAGACCAGGAGTTGGATGCTTAACTGACTGAGTCACCCAGGCTCCCCTAGATTCATTCAGTTGTTATAATCATGAGTCCTCTTGAGCGCTGGCAGAGATTTTAATCCTGATCTGCCCTAAAACATGTAAGAGTATACGAAAGTCCTGGTGATGACAGGTGGAGGGAAACTGCAGGAACCACGCGTTTAAGGAAGAAACCCTGGAAACGTCCGCCAACACAAAGGTATTTAATGAAGAGTGTACAGTGTGCGTGCTCAACAAATGTACTTAATTAACATGGATGGAAAACCCGGGAGACACAAGTGAGCAGGAACTCTCCGTTTCCACTTTGGTCACGAGCCACAGCCACTTGTAAATGTAAGGCCTTTCTCTAGTTGTGGCAGCGGACTGTCAAGAAGCCTGAAGGGAGGCATCTCCATGACAAGACAGAAAGGTGTTTTATACCAGGGGTTGGCAGACTACAGCCCGCACCCACATTTGGCCCGGTCCACTCTTGGAAGGCGTGCGTCAACAATGGACACTTTTAAGGGGTTGTAAAAGAAAGATATGTCACAGACCTTCCGGGGCCGTGAAGCCTCGACTTTTAACTACGTGGCGACGTCCGACTCGTACCACGAACGTTGATGAGGTTACGAAAACGTCTTACCGGGGCAGAAGGTAAAAAGAAGCGCGGTTCAGGAGATACACCACGTGGGGGTATGGGCTTCCCGCGATGGATCTCGTAGCAGCCTTCCATCGAAGAGAGAACTACCGTTTAAAGACGTCAGCTGTTAAATTTCCACACGCCCCACACAGAAGCACGAGAGACAAAGAGTAGCAGAGATAGGTCCACCTGTAAGACTTGTCACGGGAGTGAGCACCCCTCCCCCCGTACTGCGTGGTACCAAGAACCAGAACCAACAACCAGAAGCACATGCGTTTTCTCCCAAGCTACTTACCAAGGGTAGCAGGTAAGTTCTCGCAAAGCGTACATCACACCTGCCTGCACAGAAAAAGTTCCAAGTTTCCCGAGAGAGAACACAACACAAGCAAGCACTTACAGGAATGATATGTAAAACATGCAAGAACTGACTTTAGATACCACAGAAGTTGTCCCCCAAGCTGGGGGTGCACCGTTCCTGGAAGCACTGCAATACCAGGTCGATGCGCGGAGTGGACGGAGCAAGCTCCTATTCCATCTCCCAGCTCCAAAAATCCATTTAATATATTGTCCTCGGATAGAGGACGTATCAGATATTAAACTGATAAGAACAGATACTACACTTGATCTTAGCCAAAAGGCCGAGAAGCGATACCGGCCGTGCCCGCCTCCCCGCCACCGCCCTGCCCTCATCCACATTACACTCACGGTGAGCCAGGTCACCCTCCTTCGAGGTCTCACTTCCCTCGCTTCTCGGACTTTGGTATGGGAGCCACACTAGGCAGCAGGCTCTTGTGCAGATTTTTAAATCTCTACCTTTTAAAAGAGAAACTGTGTTTCTGTCGACGCTTCGTCGCTCTCACCCAACGCCGTTCCTAATTTGAATTCCCCGCCTTTTCCCGCCCGCGGAGGCGTGGCTAAAGCGGGCCCACCGGACCCCGCGATCGCTTCCGCGCGCCGAGAGTCGAAGCCGCGCCGGGCGGTCGGTCTCCGCTTTTGTGCATAACGGAGACTAAAGACAGGACCAAAGACGATTGGGGGTGCCGTCAAGAGGGGCCTGTGGAAGGGACCTCTTGGCGGAGGGTCTTCTTGAGGAAAGGCAAAGTCGCAAGACCCTTTCCCTAGAAACGCCGAGACCTTACCGTGTTAAGTTGGTCGCACGCCGGCGCAAAGACGACCTTGGTATCTGTCGGTCGAGCAGCTCATTCTGAGTCAGGGGAGCGGCAGGTCTGCGGGAGGGGCTTCCCGGGGCCGGTGGTAGCCTGCCTGCAAGGCGGAAGGCAGGTGGTAGAAAGTGTAGAGCAGGGAGGGGGGCCTGCCACATCTCGGGAGGCGGGGCTGGGCCGCTGGAGGGATTCCCCCTCCCCCCCCCCCCCATCCCTCCCAGCTCCAGCCCTTGCGTCTATTCCTGCTTCTTTCTGTGAATGAATCCTATCAATAGCTTTTTTAGCCCCTAGCTGCTGGACAGTGCTCAGCACACATGTGGCACCAGAGAAATCTTTGTTGAAAAAAAGAAGTTTCGGGCGCCTGGGTGGCTCGGTGGGTTAAGGGTCCGACTCTTGACTTTGGCTCAGGTCTTGACCTCACGGTTTGTGAGATGGAGCCCCGCATCGGGTTCTTCTCTGACCGCACAGAGCCTGCTTGGGATTCTCTCTCTCTCTCTCTCTCTCTCTCTCTCTCTCTCTCTCTCCCTCAAAATAAATAAATAAATAAACTTAAATAAAAACTAAGAAAAAAAGAAATTTGGTGAATGAATGAATGAAGTGCACATGAAACGATACATAATGGGCTTCGCTTGCACCTGACCTGACGACATAGGACTCTTTGCGCCTCCTAATCCCAGATCTCTGTTCAGATATGAGTGTATCAGACCATCCTTTTTTTTTTTTTTTTAATTTTTTTTTAACGTTTATTTATTTTTGAGAGACAGAGAATGAACAGGGGACGGGCAGAGGGAGACGGGGAGACAGAGACACAGAATCTGAAGCAGGCTCCTGACTGTGAGTCAGCACAGAGCCTGAGGCGGGGCTTGAACCCAGGAACCGCGAGTTCAAGACCTGAGCCCATGTTGGACGCTCAAGCGACTGAGCCATCCGGGGGCCCCTGTATCAGACAGACCATCTTATACTCGCTCATTGGGTTTTGCTGAGAGGGGGGTTGCTATCATCTGAACGCCCCAAGCAATTGTTCATCTCTCTTTGGCTTTCCTGTTCTGCCTGGTGTTCTGGCCGTCCGCGCAGGTGTCTCAGTCCCCGTCTGCAGCTGGATGCACCCCCAGGGCAGGAACGGGGTCTGTCCGGTCTCTGCTCCCAGCACCTGCCCAGGTGTGTCACATCACGTTACAGGAGATTAACGACAGACAAATCAGTTAACAACGAATATTGGTGCAATCCCTATCAAAATAACACCAGCATTCTTCAATAGAGCTAGAAGAAGCAATCCCAAAGTTTGTATGGAACCAGAAAAGACCCCAAATAGCCAAAGCAATCTTGAAAAAGAAAATTGCAGCTGAGGCATCACACTCCCAGACTTCAAGATGTATTGCAAAGCTGTAATCATCTGGACAGTATGGTACTCTTGCAAAAACAGACACTGAGATCAATGGAACGGAATAGAGAACCCAGAAATGGATCCACAAACATATGGCCAGCTAATCTTTGACAAAGCAGGAAAGAGTATCCAATGGAATAAAGACAGTCTCTTCAGCAGATAGTGCTGGGAAAACTGGACAGCAACATGCGGAAAAAGTGGACTTGGACCACTTTCTTATACCACACACAAAAATAAACTCGAAATGGATGAAACACCTTAATGTCAGATAGAAAACCATCAAAATCTTAGAGGAGAAAAAGGCAAAAACCTCTTTGACTTCGGCCGTAGCACTTCTTACTCAACAGGTCTCCGGAGGCAAGGGAAACAAAAGCAAAATGAACTACTGGGACCTTCTGTACTGCAAAGGAAACAATCAGCAAAACTAAAAGCAACTGATTGGATGGGAGAAGATATGTCCAAATGACATATCAGATAAAGGGTTAGTATCCAAAATCTATAAAGAACTTATCAAACTCCACACCCAAAACCAAATAATCCAGTGAAGATACGGGCAAAAGACGTGAATAGACACTTCTCCAAAGAAGACATCCAGATGGCCAATCGACACGTGAAAACATGCTCAACAACATTCATCGTCAGGGAAATACAAATCAAAACCACCACGAGTTACCACCTCACACCTGTCAGAATGGCTAACGTTAATAACTCGGACGACGATAGATGTCGGCGAGGATGTGGAGAAAGAGTATCTCTTTTGCACTGCTACTGGGAATGCAAACTGGTGCAGCCACTCTGGAAAACAGAATGGAGTTTCCTCAAAATATTAACGATAGAAATACCCTATGACCCGACAATTGCACTACTAGGTATTTACCCAAGGGATGCAGGTGTGTTGTTTCGAAGGGGCACATGCACCCCAATGTTTACAGCAACGCGATGGACAACAGCCACAGTATGGAAAGAGCCCAAATGTCCATCAATGGATGATGGATAAAGAAGATGTGGTATATATATATATATATATATATATATATATATATATATATCTCATATGTATATATATATGATATATATATACACACACACACATATATATGATATATATATATATGATATATATATATATATATACAATAGAGTATTACTCGGCAATTAAAAAGAATGAAATCTTGTCATTTGCAAGTATGTGGATAGAACTAGAGGGTATTGTGCTAAGGAAAATTAGTCTGTCAAGGAAAGACAAATATCGTATGACTTCACTCATATGAGGACTTTAAGATACAAACCACATGAGCATAAGGGAAGGGAAGCAAAAATAATATAAAAACAGGGTGGGGGACAAAGCATTAGAGACTCATAAATATGGAGAACAAACAGAGGGTTACTGGATGTGTTGGGGGGGGGGGAATGGGCTAAATGTGTAAGGGGCATTAAGGAATCTACTCGTGAAATCATTTTGCAGTATATGCTACTAACTTGGATGTAGTTAAACAATGAATAATTAAATTAAATTAAATTAAAATTAATTTAATTAAAAATAAAATAAAATAAATATATGCAACCCAGACCACAGAAAAAGTACTTTTTTTCTAAAATATAAAGAGCTCCTGCAAATAATTATAACAGACAAACTATATAGTTTTTTTAAAAAAAGGGCAAAGGCCAGGTGCAGACAATTCACAGAAAACAAAAAGTGGTTCTTTGGGGTTTTTTTTTGTTTGTTTTTTGTTTTTTTATTTATTTTGACAGAGTGAGAGCACATGAGCAGGATCAGTGGGGAGGGGCAAAGAGAGGGAGAAGGAGAGAATCCCAAGCAGCCTCTGCACTGTCAGTGTGGAGCCTGATTAGGGGCTTGGAACTAACAAACTGTGAGATCATGACCTGAGCTGAAATCAAGAGTCGGAGGCTTTACCAACTGAGTTTCCCAGGTGCCCTTTAATATATTTTATTTTAAGTAATCTCTATACCCAAGAGGGGCTTGAACTTTAGACCCCAAGTACCCCTGTCTATATTGGTTTAAATCCTGTTAATTGTTTTTGAGGTTTTATCTATCTGTAAATTAGACTTGATCCTGAATTCCTCTAGTTTCCTCAAATATCTGGGTATGACTCACCAAATTTACATTTCCAATTTCCTCCTACCCTTCTGATTTGGAATCGCTAAGAACAAAGACTGTTTTGAGTCTCCTTGGATGGGAGTATATAGCAGGTCTTTGTCACAACCCAGATGGCAGCCAAATATCAGGGACTTAAAACTTGAATCTCCATCTAGCATCAGAGTGCTACGTCCTCTCAAAAAGCTGAGATGTAATCTCAGCTGAAGAAGGTTACATCTGAGATCTGGTCCTGTACAAAAGTTGGAGATCTCCAAATCAAATTAGGAAGAGAAGTAGCTGACATCAAGGTAGACTACTTTCTTCCAAGATGCTAGATCAACACTTCATACTTTAACTAAACATGAATCTCTTCTTCCCTCTCTTTGCTTTACTCTGGCACTGGCCTGGGAAGATAACACCATCATCCATTATCTCCCAGGCCACTGCTAAGACGAATAACCTCTGGAATTTAGAACAACTTTTCATTTCAGGCTAGGAGAAAACCTAACTGACCCCTTGCTTGGATTAGCAAATGAAACAATCTCTGTGAATGAATCCATTAACAGTACCACCTTCATGGAAATGGTTTGTGCCCAATAAGGTTTTTTGTTTTGTTTTGTTTTCCTGCAGTGGTTATCATTCTCCTTGGGTGTATGAATGCCTAGATGCTTGGCATATAGCTGGGCAATGCCTCTTAGGTTGTCTATCTGTGTCCCTAACTTTTTACAAACAAGCTAAGACACCTGTTTGGTCAACTCCTCTGAATTTACATTGTCAAGTTAGAAAGGACCTATCTGGAGGCTTTCATGATTCAGGATTCACTTCCTTTGGCAGGTCCCTACTTGCCTGGTCAGGAGTAATGAGCGCCAATGAGGCTATGACAAAGAATCTCTCTTTAGCTCTCAAAAAATACTGCAGAATCCATTGCAAAACCAATAGCTGCCCAACAAATATCCGGAATCTCTAGTCAAACTTGTTCTTGATAATAAAACTGATTGTCTTTTAGCTAAGCATGGAGGTATCTTTGCTGAGGCCAACACCACCTGCTGTGCCTGGATTAACATTTCTGGGGAAGTTGAAATTCAGTTACAAAAGAGATCACTGAGCAACCTACTTCACTTAAAAAGGTGACTCCCTGGGGCGCTTGAGTAGCTCAGTCAATTAAGCGTCAGACTTTGGCTTAGGTCAAGATCTCGAGGTCCGTGAGTTCCAGCCCTGTTTCGGACTCTGCTGACAGCTCAGAACCTGGAGCTTGTTTCAGATTCTGTGTCTGCCTCTTTCCCACTCACACACACACACTCTCTTTCTCTCTCAAAATTAAACATTAAAAAAATAATAAAAGGTGACTCCTTCAGGGGCATCTGAGTGGCTCAGTTGGTTAAACATGTGACTCTGGATTTTGGCTCATGTCTTGATATCATGGTTTATGAGATCGAGCCCCTCATCAGGCTCTGTACTGACAGCATGGACCCTGCTTGGGATTCTCTCTCTCTCTCTGCCTCCCTCCCTCATGCTCTCTCTCAAAAACAAACAAATAAACAAAAGTGACTCCTTTGAAGGTCTTTCTCTGACTTATTTAAAAAAATTTTTTTAAAGTTTATTTATTTTTGAGACAGAAAGAGACAGAGCATGAATGGGGGAGGGTCAGAGAAAGAGGGAGACACAGAATCTGAAACAGGGTCCAGGCTCTAAGCTGTCAGCACAGAGCCTGATGCGGGGCTCGAACTCACGGACCGTGAGATCATGACCGGGGAGGAAGTCGGACGTTTAACCAACCGAGCCACCCAGGCGCCCCTCTCTGACTTATTTGATTGTGATTGGTTTTTGTCTTGGGAACTCTTGCCCCAAAGTATACTCCAGAGATTGGGAAGTATCTTGTTTATAGCAATCATAGTAATCTCCCTGGCATCTTATGCTCTCAGTCTTTAAAGGCATGCATGTTTGCAGCCTTTAGCCAACAATCTAAGGCTGGTATGCCTAGAAATGAAGAAAATGCTGCCTGGTTCATGAATCCCTGAATAAAGTCAATTAGATTCTCCCATTTACTCAGTTGAATTTTGTTTTTTAACATATCTAAATAGTAGCAGTGCCTTCTGGAATGTAATAAATGCATCCTGGTTTCTGAGATGTAAAGTTATGAAAAAGATGTGTTATTTGGGATGGAACTCATGAACCATGAGATCATAACCTGAGCTGAAACCGAGTCAGCTGCTTGACTGGCTGAGCCACTCAGGTGCTCCCTATTTATATCTATTTGGTTTACTTGTTCTTAACAATTTTGTTTGTACTACCCACAAAACATGAGATATTAGAGAAAATTGGCCATCAACCCAAGCCTATTATTCTTGATGACAAATTTTGTAAGAGATTAACATGAACTCATCCAACCTTTAGTAAAACTAGGTAGAATAAAAGCATTATATTTAATGCTGATAACACTAAAGACATGCTTATTTTAATCAAACCAACAAACTTAAACTAGCTTTAATACCAAATATTTCCCTAGTTCAGGTGAACCTGAAATTCATTTGGGTTACTGTCTACTATATTAATGAGAACTCAATTTATATAAGAACCTAATTTTCTTTCTTTCTTTTTTTTTTTTCTTTTTCCTTTTTGAGTTTAAGTAATCTTGAAACAGGCTCCAGGCTCCGAGCTGTCAGTACAGAGCCCGATGCGGGGCTCGAACTCACGGACTGTGAGACCATGACCTGAGCCGAAGTCGGTCGCCCAACCGAATGAGCCACCCAGGCGCCCCAAGAACTGCATTTTTTTTTTTTTTTTTTTTTTTTTTTTTTTTTTTTTTTACTGCATGCTTTTTCAACTGAGCCAGCCAGGTGTGAGAAATAAGCCCACTGACCCAATCAAAGGAGGGACACGGAGACTGGGAGCACAGTGAAGTGAGGCTCTAATCAGAGTTCTTGTAAGAGTGGGTGTCTGATGGACAGGCACACTTGGGGCAGTTACAGCAGGTAATTTATCTCCTAGTGTGCAAATCCCTCCCCTGGTTCCTCATTGGCTGAGCTTTACAGAGGTAAGCCCCTCCCCTGATTCCTCCTTGGCTGAGTACTATGGTTACAGCCTTACCCAGAAGTCACCTATGCCCAGGTAAGGCAAAAAATAGTCTGACTGGAATACATGTATATTCCTTGAGACGAGGCAGATACTTCAGTTCTTTGGCACATGGTCATTGCAAAGCCTGCAAAAATAAGCCGGGGAAATGGAGAGGGGAAGAAGAACCAGGAACTGAAGTGTCTAAGGGTTTGGGACTCCACTGTGGTGTGTGTGTGTGTGGGGGGGGGGTGGTTGTTTATACATATTTCCAATAGATTGTAAACCTATTGTTAACTGGACAACACAGCTTTTATTTGGTATTTCTGAAAATGAATCATCTCACTTCCTGATGTGGGAAACAAAGGCAAAAGGAAATGGCAGATAAAATTAAATTTCCTTATGATCTGCAGCCCATTGACAAATACTTGAGGGAGACAGAGTAAAACATTTCTCCAGGAACTCCCTGCTATCTTCATGCTAATGCTTTGCTAGAGGGAAAAACAACATTAGCTTGACAATAGCTAGATAATAGCATCCTGGGAGTCTTCTTTAGCATATGAAAATCCCATTGGAAACTTCCTCTTAACTCTCCCTCCCCCAATTCCCAAGTATATAACCAATCCCTCCACAGGGTCCTGCCCACGGGTCCTGTCCCCGTTTTTTAAATAAAATCACCTTTGGCACCAAAGACATCTTCAAGAATTCTTGGCCATTGACTCCGGACCCCACGAGCCCCACTATCACCTCAGAACTTCATCACTTCTCACCCCAGATGCCCCAGAACTTAATTTTCTTTAAGCCAATTAAATAGAGGTCTTTTACAAATTAATTTTGGTAATACCATCTGGAGATGGGAAATACCACACATCTACAATACACACACAGGTAGACACACAAATATACAGAAAGATATAAACAGAGACCTTATAACTTCCATTTAAAAATTACTGCCATTGGTAGGGCACCTGGGTGGCAGGGTGGGTTAAGCTGCTGACTTCCTCCCAGGTAATGATCTCGGAGGTTCACAAGTTCCACCCCTGCGTAGGCTCTGTGCTGACAACTTGGAGCCTGGAGCCTGCTTCAGATTCTGTGTCTCCCTCTCTTTCTGTCCCTTCCCTGCTCACAGTGTCTCTTTCTCTCTCAAAAATAAGTAAGCATTAAAAAAAAAATTACTGGGGCGCCGGAGTGGCTTAGTGGGTTAAGTATCTGACTTGATACTCAGGTCATGATCTCACGGCTTGTGGGTTTGAGCTCCTTGTTCGGCCCTGTGCCGACAACTCAGAGCCTGGAGCCCACTTTGGATTCTGTCTCTCCACCCCTCCTCTGCTCATGCTCTGTCTCTCCTTTTCTCAAAAATAAATAAACATTAAAAACAAATTAAAAAAAAATTACTGCCATTGGGGCACCCGGCTGGCTCAGTTGATAGAGTATGTCTCTTGATCTTGGGGTCATGAGTTCAGGTGCCACGTTTGGGGTAGAGTTTACTTTTAAAAAAATGCTGAGGTGAGCAGAGTAAAAAAAAAAAAAAAATACTGGCATGTATTAGGTATAATAATACAAAACTCACAATTTATAAAAGTTGGATCGAAGTTGTTTTTCTGGTAAATGTAACAAGTTAAGTTTACCTACTCAGGTGACTAGGGCTTTTTCCATTAATATTTGTGGAGAAGATATTGAAGATTTATATTTGTCCAATCAAGTTCCAAATGACCTTTTCTCCTTTTGTTTTATCTTTTGATAAGAATTCCCTGAAGTTTGGGGCACCTGGGTGGCTCAGTCAGTTGAGCATCCGACTTTGGCTCAGGTCATGATCTCACAGCTCGTTGAGGTCGAGTCCAGCATTGGGCTGTATGCTGACAGCTGAGAGCCTGGAGCCTGCTTCGGATTCTGTGTCTCCCTCTCTCTCTGTACCCCTCCTCCACTCATGCTCTGTCTCTCTCTGTCTCAAAAATAAATAAACATTAAAAAAAAAAAAAAGAATTCCCTGAAGTTTGCATATTAGAGAGAGGGTCTGAACACTGTTAGAATATTTACATCTCAAAGGTACAAGAGAAAAAATGCAAGTTCCTACATACCTTTTGAGACAAATAGGAAAGACTTGGGGATTGATAAAAAGGATAGATGGACTTTGAATAACTATTCTGGAAATAGCTGGAGCCATCCAATCTTCTAGCCTGTAAATAGATTTGGAAAGCAAGGGCAGCTATTTTTAATTCCTTAAAGAATAGGGTTGCCACTTTAATGATACTAACTGTTGGAAGGGTTTTCTTCCCTCTGGGTACATTTGGTTTAGGGGAGAGGCCTTAAACATTTCCTATCATGGGGCACCTGGATGACTCAGTTGGTTATACATCTGACTCTTTTTTTTTAATTTTTAAAAATCTTTATTTTTGAGAGAGAAGAGAGAGACAGAGTGTGAGTGGGGGGAGGAACAGAGAGAGAAGGGGACACAGAATCTGAAGCAGGCTCCAGGCTCTGAGCTGTCATCACAGAGCCGAACATAGGGCTCAAACTCACAAAACTGATCATGACCTGATCCGAAGTCAGACACTCAACCGACTGAGCCACCCAGGTGCCCCAAGCATCTGACTCTTGATTTTGGCTCAGGTCATGATCTTGAGGTTGTGATGATGAGGGGCCATAAGGCAAGCTGAGGGCAAAGCACAAGCTGGCACACCCTGTCCAGGGCCCCCCCACTGAGGGATATGTGTGACCTTCCTCAGGCACTCCTGGCTGCCCAAGAACAAAGGAAAGGGGAAAAACAAATGGTTAACTGATAGAGATCATAGTCATGCAAGACATGAATTTCCATCAGTTTACAAATATCTTAGTAAATTATAAGAAAATGGCAATCTTATCATTAGCCTAATCTCCAGAAACCTATAGACTCAGTTTCCTGGAGCCCCTAATATCACCCTCCCCTCCATAGTGATATGGGGAACAAAGGCAAGAAGGAAATGGCAGGTAAAATTAAATTTTCTTATAACCTGCAACCCATTGACAAATACTTGAGGCAAATACAGAGTATAATACTTCTCCAGGGACTCCCTACTGTCATAATGTTAACGCCTTACTAGAGGAAAATACTGTTAGCTTGACAATAGCAAGGCCCAGGTATCTTAGGAGTCCTCTTTAGCATATCAAAGTCCCTCTGGAGGCCTCCCTTGTGTCTTCACCTCCCCTGATTCCATGGTATGTAATGAAGCCACTCTTCACAACCCCAGTGCAGCTCTTTCTGCCCTCAGGTCCTGATCCAGTGCTTTAATAAAATCACCTTTTTGTGCCATAGATGTCTTCAAGAATTCTTTCTTGGCCATCAGTTCCAAACCCCACCATCACCCCAAAACCTCACCAATAGTTTTTGAATCCTTTCAAAAATCTTGTCATGTTTCAGCCAGGACAAATAACAAATATTTCTGATAGTACTATACAATCCCATTATTATTATTTTTTAAGTTTATTTATTTATTTTGAGAGAGACAGAGACAGCGAGTAGGGGAGGGGCAGAGAGAGAGAGAGAATCCCAAGCAGGCTCTGCACTGTCTCATGAAGCCGTGAGATCATGACCTGAGATGAAACTAAGAGCTGGACGTTCAGGACACCTGGGTGGCTCAGTCAGTTGGGCGTCCGACTTCAGCTCAGGTCATGATATCATGGTTCATGTGTTCAAGCCCCTCGTTGGGCTCTGTGCTGACAGCTCAGAGCCTGGAGCCTGCTTCGGATTGTGTGTCTCCCTCTCTCTGCCCCTCCCCTGCTCATGACCTAAGCCGAAGTTGGAAGCCCAACTGACTATAACTGTCGACCTGTATGACCATCTTGTTTTTCACTTTCAGTATTCAATAAGTTACATGAGATATTCAACATTTTATTATAAAATAGGCTTTTGTTAGATGATTTTTGCCCAACTGTAGACTAATGGAAGTGTTTTTTGTAACCAAATTCAACAGTTTTCTCTTTGGGGTGCATCAAATTGAACACAGCCCACAGAAGTGTTGAAAGTAAAGAATTTTTTATTACTTATTACAAGCAAGGAGACAGAAAGACAACCCTCAAAGCACTGTCTCTGGCGCACCTGGCTGGCTCAGTCAGTAGAGTGTGCAACTCTTGATCTTAGGGTTATGAGTTTGAGCCCCACATTGGGTGTAGAGACTTAAAAAAAAAAACACTGGGGTGCCTGGGTGGCTCAGTCAGTTGAGCGTCTGACTTCAGCTCAGGTCATGGTCTCGTAGTTTGTGAGTTCGAGCCCCATGTAGGTCTCTGTGCTAACAAACAGCTCAGAGCCTCAAGGCTGCTTTGGATTCTGTATCTCTGCCCCCCCCCCCCCCCTCATGCTCTGTCTCTCTGTCTCTCAAAAATAAATGTGAAAAAAATTTTTTTTAAGTTTCACAGGAAAGGCTCAGAGACGTTGAGCGACCTACCTAGGTACCAGCAGCTAGTAGGTGGCACAGGCAGAATTAAACCTGAGCCTGTTTGACTCCACTATAGTGGCCACCTGAATTGGTAGGTTCTCTAGGGACCTGTTCTCTGGTTCTAGGGCTGCTCTCTCTTGTCACCTTCCCACCCCACCCTGCTTTCCACTAGCACAGTGTTTGAAGCTGTGACTGGGTTTGAAGCCCTTTTTCACTCACGCCCGTCCCCTACCTCTAGACCAGAAGCTGGGCACAGCTTCTGCTGCTTCTAGAGGAAGACTGCTCTCTGTGGGTAAGGGCAGGAGGTAGGTCAATAGCCTATCCAGTCCCTGCCTCCACAAGCCTTCCTGGGTTGCAGGAAATGATCCCTTCCTCTGGCCAATTCCACCTCCCGGGAGGAAAATCAGAAGGATAATACATATTAACCTGTAGCTACACAAGTTTATACTTTGTCTTGAACATTTCTCATCCACTAATCCACTTGGTCCTGATACCAGTCCTGTGAAGGAGGTAATAAGTAATATCCTTCTTGTTCTACAGGTAAGGAAACTAAGATCCAGAGAAGTTATGTAGGGTCTCCAGGGTCAGAGGAAGAGGTAGACACTAGGCTTGAGCCCAGCATTATAAATCCCCAGGACTAGGCCACTTGCTAATTAGCCATCTTGCTTTCACAGGGCTCAGACTCCAGTGAAGGTTAGATGGATTTTACATTTTCTTCCCTCTTGACTCAGCACAGCCGGAGGAGATGGAAGACTGAGGGAACTCCTGAAAACTTTGGGAGTGGGGAGGGAGGGGTCAGCAGAGGGCCAGATGAGGATCCAGGGATCCTAGGAAGGGTGGGAGGAAGAAATCAGAGAGAAAAGCCAGCTGACTCAGAAATTGTCCCTGGGGCCCATGGAAACTCAAAGCTAAGGTGGAAAGGTTTCTGCCTGCACAGGACCTTGGAGAGAAAGGTAATTTACAGGCATTTCCTAGGCAACTCAGGAGGACAGCTTCCCTCCTCCCCAGGGCAGAGGAGGCCTGCCCAGTTGCCCCGGTAGTGGCCACATTGTGAGGTGGTTCTTGTTACAGGCAGTGGGGTGGGAGAGGAAACACAGGTGATGGGAGCAGTGGTAGCAACCTGGGCTCTGCCTGCCCCCACCCCCTTCTGCTGCCCCCACCATCATGGGCAGCGCTTACCACTGGGAGGCCCGTCGCAGGCAGATGGCTTTGGACAGGAGGAGGTGGGTGATGGCCCAGCAGCAGCAGCAGCAGCAGCAGCAGCAGCAGCAGCAGCAGAAAGAGCAAGAGCAGGTGCACGAGAGGGGCCAGTTTCATCAGGGCTTCCCGGGGCAGGAAGGGAATGGGAAGGGAAGACAGATCCCTAGGAAGGTATTTGGTCAATGTTTTGCTGGGGTTAGGAGGAAAGTAAGGTCCTTTGATGTTCTCAGGGATGCACTGTGTGTGTGTGTGTGTGCGCTCGCGCGCATGTGTGTGTATTAGGGTAACTCAGCTTTGCTGCTGTACTAGGCTGAGGGCTAGTGGGGGATCCAGGGAGGGTCAGGTCTGAGAGATTTTATTTTTAAAAATTTTTATTCATTGGGGCACCTGGGTGGCTCAGTCGGTTAAGCAACAGACTTTGGCTCAGGTCATGATCTTGCAGTTCGTGAGTTTGAGCCCCGTGTTAGGCTCTGTGCTGACAGCTCAGAGCCTGGATCCTGCTTGGGATTCTATGTCTCCCTCTCTTTGTCCTTCCCCTGCTTGCACTCTCTGTCTCTCTCAAAAATAGACATTAAAAAAAAAAAAAACAACTTTTTTAATGTTTATTTTTTTAAAGTTTGAGAGAGAGAGAGAGAGAGAGAGAGAGAGAGAGACAGAGAGAGACAGAGAGAGAGAGAGAGAATGTGCCCATGTACACAACAGGGGAATGGCAGAGAGTGAGGGAGAGAGAGAATCCCAAGCAGGCTCAGCTCGCTCGGTCAGTGCAGAGTCTGACACAGGACTAGATCTCAAGAACCATGAGATCATGACCTGAGCTGATATCAAGAGTTGGAGACTTAACTGAGCCACTCAGGTGCCCCAGACCTGACTGTGCTGTCCAATAGGGTGGCCACTAGCCTGTGTGCTGTTGAGTCCTTTAAATGTGGCTAGTGAGACTGAGGAACTAAATTTTAAATGTTATATACATTTAATTAATTTAAAAATAAATTTAAAAATACTTTTTATATATTGGAAAGCTTTTAAGTATGTTTAAAACAACTTGGATACGTAAATCTTTTTTTTTAGAGATCCTATTGAAGTGTTTTTTTGTTTTTTTTTTTTTCTTTTAATGTTTATTTGAGAGAGGGAGCATGAGTGGGAGAACATGATCGGGGAAGGGACAGAAAGAGAGGAAGAGAATCCCAAGGAGGCTCAGCACTGTCAGCGTGGAGCCTGACTTGGGGGCTGGATCTTACCAACCTTGAGATTATGACCTGAGCCAAAATCAAGAGTCTGATACTTAACTGATTGAGCCACCCAGGTGCCCCTGTTGTTGTTGTTGTTATTTTTAATGCTTTATTTTATTTTTATTTATTTTGGGTTGGGGGAGAGAGGCAGAGGAGGGAGACAGAATACGAAGGAGACTCTGCACCGTCAGCACAGAGCCTGTCATGGGGCTGAAACTCACAACCCATGAGATCATGACCTGAGCTGAAGTGGGTTGCTTAACTGACTGACCCACTGAGCCAGCCACCTAGGCGTTCCGATAATTTTTTTTTTTTAAGAACTTTATTATTTTTATAATGTTTACTTAGAGAGAGAGAGTGTGGACACATGTGAGTAAGAGCAGGGGAGGAGCAGAGAGAGGAGGAGACAGAGATTCCCAATCAGGCTTTATGCTGCCAGCAGAGAGCCCCATGCAGGGCTGGAACTCAGGAACCATGAGATCATGACCTGAGTTGAAGTCAGACACTTAATGGACTGAGCCATCCAGGTGCCCCATAAATCTTTTTCAACTATACATTTTATGAAATCTAAATATAAAGCAATTAGTTTCGATCAAACTCTAGTGTCTGAATTAAGAGGTACTATTACATATAAAATACATGGTGGGTTTTGCAGACTTAGTACAGAAACAAAGAATATAAGCAATCTCATTAATATTAATATTTTCATGCTGATTACATGTTTTGGACGTACTGGGTTAACCAAAATATATTAAAATTAGCATCACCTATTTCTTACTTTTTTATGTGGTTACTAGAAGAGTTTAAATTACTTGTGGCATGCATTATATTTCAATTGGACAGTGCTGTTTCAAAGTGTTTGCAAGAAAGTATCCTTTGTTCTCCTGCACTGAAAACTGTTCTCAGTGCATAGCTCCGGAGCTGGGAGGTGGGTGCTGAGAGGCTGCTGTTTCCTGGGCCAGCGCTGTGCCAGGGGACACAGTCACCAAAGAAATAGTTCTTGGTGTTGTGGTGGGTGAAGGGAGATAGACTAGCTTCCCACTCCCTGGAATAGAGACCTTCCTGCCACATCTGTTTCTCCTTTCCTCCATTGCCTGGCTCTCCGCGGTGTCTCTGGCAGATGGGTGATGAATGAATGAGGAGGGAGGAGGATGCCACTAGCTGGGGGGGTGGGGGGGGTGGTTCTTGCCAGGAACTGAAGGAACTCCAACAGGAGGAACGCCAGTCTGAGGAAAAAACCCAGCCACCTGTGGAGTCTCAGCAAGAGCAGCAGTGGCCATTGGGGCCTCCACCAGCGCAGCCACAGCCGCAGGGGACCCCAGTCGGAGCACAGCTGCCCCGGCGGCCACAGCTCGCAGAACAGTCCCAGATCCTGCCTCCGCCGCCGCCGCCACAGCCACCACCGTCGCCAAGGCCACAGAATGCCCAAGACTCTCTTACTCAGTGCACCTCCGCGCACATTCCGCAGGATTCCCAAAGGCCAGGTCCCCAGCTTAGCTCAGTGGGAGCCCATCAATTGCCAGGGCAATCCAACTTTAATAAATTCCTTCAAAACCCTGGTGAGATGCCTGGGAAGGGAGGTGGTGAGGAGAGAGTGCCCTATAGTCCAGAATCCACATCTGTCCTCCACTGTGTCAGACTCTCCCCAGTACCTTTGGCCTTTACTTGAGGATCTCTTCCTGTGGGTACCGTTGCATCACTCTGGGGCTGCGAAGGAGGCTGCTGTCTTTTGCAGAGGGTGGTTGAGAAGTTGGACCCCTCCTCCAGGGTGAGGGTGGTCAGAGGGTGGGATCTGAGTTGTAGGCTTAACAGCAGTATAGTGTGCCCTGAGAGGGCTGGAACAGGGAATCCCAGCACAGCCTCCCAGTTGGGAATTTTCTGGGTGGGCTCAGTGGGTGCCTTGCCCTAGGTAAGGGCTGCCACCTGCCCCCGCTCCCCCCGCCAGACACATAGTAAAGGGCCCAGCTCTGCCATGATCCATTTGCAGAAACTGTCAGATGAGTAACTTGTGCTTTGTTTCATCATTAGGTTTCAGGAAATCATTCCAATCTAATCCAGATAAATATACTGAGCACTCACGATTCACGGTGAGACAGTGTGAAAGACAGGTAGACTCTGGCTGTGTGTCTGAGAGTGTGTATGTGTGTAAGTGTGGATGGAATCCTAGAGAAGCTTCCTTGGTGGAAGGGGCTGCAATTATTTATATTTTATAAAGTCAATTATATAAAGTCTTGATATGCAATTATATAGTCACTTCTGGATGGTCCATTCCTCCATTTGTTGCCTTCACAAAAATGTCCAAGGAAGGCCTGTTGCTCAACACTAAACATAAATGGAGGGATTGACAATCTATTGTTTTAAGTGCTGATCCGAGCAGAGGCAGCTGGAGCAGGAGGAAGGCAAGACATGAAGCCAGAGGCTGGGAGTCTCAGGATCGCCAGTCCCTCATCGGCCCCATCCAGAAAATGAGAATGATAATACCACTTCCTTAATAGAGGCATCAGGACCACTGAATGTGGCAATTAAAAGAGAAGGCATCAAAAGCGTTTACTTTAGAACCTGGCTCAGTGCAGGCCTTCAAACCCAGGGCGGTCACTCTTGATGAGGACACAAAACAGTACAGGCTTTGGAAAGTGAGTTTCTGACACAGGTGCAAAGGATGAGAGACCCTGATGCTCTAGCCCTTTTAGGATGAGGACTGGGCTGCTCCATTTTACTTTGAATCCTCTGGCCTCAAAGGGCTTGATACAATGTTCAGGAATCAGCAGGCCCAGAAACTGTTAACTAACTTGCTTTGCCTCCTGTCTCTCCCTCTTCCCAGTCAACGAATTACACACAGCAATGGTGATCCAGAGATAGACCCCCACCCCTACCGGCCATCAGCAAAAAAATAACCCAGATGAGGAGCCCCACACTTTTTCATCCCTGGCAGCATCTCCACTCCGAAGGCTCCTCCTGATCCACTCTAGAAGAGGAGGCTAGCTGGGAATAAAATGTGATGGCCTCCTGAAAAGAATCAAGAGATTGGTCAGCTCTGTGAGACTGGGATGAAGGGACAGGGGCATGAGGACCCATGAAGGGGACGGACTGGGTGGGAGAAGAAAGGAGGCAATTCCATGCTTCTGTAGGCAAAGCCATTGGGGGAACTTGGTCTTGGCCCTCTCAAGTCTATATAGCTCCACTGCTAACCCTTGTTTAGCAAGGATAGGTCTTTGGGGGGGCTTTAGGTTTAGGATGCTAGCGGGAGCCGTCACCCCTACCCCCTGGCCAATGCTTACTGAGATACGGCTGGGGAAGGAGGGGTTGCATCACACCACAGCAAGCCTGGGGCAGCATTAGAGGTGTCAGGTAGGGCCCCCCCAGTGCTGGGCCCTTAGTGGGCGCTGAGTGGTTGCATGATGGGAGGCAGGGGTGGAAAAGAGCTCAGAGTAAGGGGGGCTGTAGCCTCAAGCACAGGACACCTGACCTTGGGAAGGGGAGGCGGGACTCACCCACAAAACCCCATAGGCCTCTTCCTTCCGTGTGTGGCAGAGGCAGTCAAAAGGCTCCGAAGACCTCAGGCAGCCCTCTTACCACTTCCTGAAGCTGGCACCCGGGACCCCCTAGGCTGCCCCCTTTTCCGCCTTGGACTGGTGAGGGGATGCCTGGAGCCCTTCACTGTAGCCCACACAGCATCGCCTGTGGGTCAGGCTGAAGGAGCCCCTCAGTGCAGTGTTTCCTGAGCGGGGGCAGCTGGGGAGGGGGGAAGGGGACACAGAACAGGAATATTAAAGTAGGGAGGGAGTTGGGGCGCCTGGGTGGCTCAGTCGGTTGAGCGACCGACTTCAGCTCAGGTCATGATCCCACGGTTTGTGAGTTCGAGCCCCGCATTGGGCTCTGTGCTAACAGCTCACAGCCTGGAGCCTGCTTCAGATTCTGTGTCTCACGCTCTCTTTGCCCCTCCCCCACGCATGCTCTGTCTCAGAAATAAACAAACATAGAAAAAAAAATTTTAAAGTAGGGAGGGAGCTTAACAGACAAACAATGAGAGAAAGGCAGAGAGCGAGCTCCTGGGAGCAATCTCTCAGAAGCCAGAAAAGCCGTACATGTTATCAGAGGAGCTCAGGGCCTGGGGAAGAGAGCTCGACGCCCACCCGGACACTAAGAAACAGGCTGGGAGTGTACACCAGCTCCCTGCCCACTTACAGGAGACTTTTTAACACTGTCAAGTACAGTTTATTGAATACAATATAAACTCTACACATTCGGCAACGTACATACAGCAGAAACTCCGGCCTGGCCTTTCTGGACTTCTGTGCTCCTGCTGGCACCTTCTTGACTCCCCCCCCCCCCCCCCCCCCAGCCAACTAGCCAGGTGCTGTGACACTTCCCCCTCTCCAGCCATCCAGCTTCACATTCACTTTCCCCAGTACCTAAGTTCATCTCCCTGAGGAAAACCACAGCCGCCTTTAGGGAGCAATTACCATTCTGGCTCAGCTACAAAACAAACCGCCTCCACCTGGAGCCCAGTGGGAAATTGGGTTATCTGGGACTTAGCTTCATCTGAGCGACAGCAAAGAGGAGAGGTCAAGACCAGTCCCTACTGGTATCCAGCTCCATACTGTCAATTCCTGAAGGAAAGCAGAGGACTCTGGGTGCGCAGGACGGGACCTGGTACTAAGCCAGGGATGCTGCAGAGCCCAGCAGCTTGCGGAATCTTGAGAATCGCGACAGCTTCACCTCTGCAGGCTTTCATGGGAGAGCAGCTGGGACCACCATTTGACCTACCTGTGTCCCCACATGGACTCAGGATTGTCGCCTCACCACCAGCCAGAAGCTTTCCTTCAATAAACAACTTATCAGATGATTCTGGTTTCATCTCCATTTTTCTTAGGCAGAGGGGGTGCCTCCCTCTCCTCCCCTACTACTTTGGCTCCGGCTGTGGCGAGAATAATAAAACTATTTTGTGGCAGGAAGAGCTTTAGCCAGAGAACGGCTCTGTCTTCCTAGGAACAGGAACAGTCTTTAACCAGGGAGGATGCAGGGTCAAAGGGCCTTAGCCAATCTTGCTGTGAGGGGACAAGTTACCAGGAGAGAAGCAGACCATCACCATCACTTTGTCACATGACCAAAGCAGGGAGGCATGAGACAGCACGGATGTCCCTCAAGTCCCAATCCCCTCCCTGGGTGGAGAACTTGAAAAAAGATCCATGTTTTAAGACCCAGATAAAATTAAAGCTTTCCTCATTCAGGCAGGAGGAAGGCCAGCTCTAGAGAAGTTAGGCAACCAAGGTGCTCAGCACCGAAAGGGCAGGTGCCACTCCAGGGATGCTACAGCAGCTCTGAAGAACATCAGGTCAGACTTTCCTCAAGACAGACCAAGGGGAAAACCCCTAGAAGAACCAAACTTCTTTTTTTGTGGACATCAGGGGATGCGTGTGCGCACGTCTGTAAAGTTAACTTCCACAGAGAGCTTCCTGTGCTGAGGGGGTATGTGTGGCGGGGGAGGTATAATAAAGCGGGGCTTTTCCTTTGGCAAAGTCACTTAGGCACTGGGAGATCCAGCCCAGGCTGGCGGCGGCCTGGAGTTTGGGGGCAGCAGACAGGTCACGTCGGGTGAGGGACCAGCAAGTGGGGCACCGACGCGTTTCCCCGGCAGTCCACATATTCATAGCTCTGGAAGACTAGCTGCTCTGAATGGCTCAGGCAGGAGCAGGTCAGGGTGCCCCTAGAGAGGAAGTAGGCTTTGTGGCTGTGTCTGGGAGGAAGAAAGCTCTGGACCTGCTCTGCCGTCTCGGGAGGTGAGGATCCCTCAGACACCCCACCCTCTTCCTTCTGTTCCCCACTCTGCCAAGGCGCCTGGGATAGTTGTCCCACCTGTAGTCCAGATAGCCCTGTGCCTTCACATCAATGGCTTATAAGCAAGGTGGGATATAGGGAAGGGGCTATTCCCATGAGCCAACAAAGATCCAGGGAGTTAGCTTTGGATGACTCGTCCCACAAGGTGGAGCAGAGGGGAGACTGGGGTTGGAAGTAGGAGAGGGGACACCAGGGCTCCAAGCCCTACTTACTGGATGTGCAAAAGTACATGGTGGACTTTGATTTTCATCCAGGAACAGATTTTGCTGAGAGAGAAAGAACAAGGGACATTTCACACTGAGCAGCCTG
Organism: Panthera onca; assembly: GCF_046562875.1. Lineage (NCBI taxonomy): Eukaryota > Metazoa > Chordata > Mammalia > Carnivora > Felidae > Panthera > Panthera onca. The sequence continues at coordinate 58,422,680 of NC_138352.1, read as the reverse complement.
TCGGCTCAGAGGAGACCTGCAGGTCCCAGTATCCTTGCCTCCTGGGCTCTTTTCCATCAGGGGTCCCAAATGCCACTCCCACTCTTTCTCCCTCCCTCAGCCTAAGGTGAGAATGTCACCCTTGCTGCAATATCATTCCCCCAGGCCCCACAGGCCTGGCCCAGGTATGTGCTAGCCCCTCCACCAACAGAAAACAAGGACATTCATCTTCCTCAGCGATTCAGGCGGAATAACTCAAGGTCACATATTGTAAGAATTAACCAAATTCTGGCCTGTTTTCATTCCAACCTAGGTCTAAACAGGCAGAGGCTGGGGACCCTGAGCCCCCTCACATTGCAGTCTTGGTCATGAGAGTGAAGGCCAAGTGCTGGCTGCAGGGTTTGCTAAGCCATCAGGAAATCTGGTAGGGATGAAAACCGGGTTTCCAACCAGGAAAGAGGCTAAGGGAGAAGAGATCAAGGGATACTTACTAGGTGTTTTCATCCCCTATCTTGTTGGCCACTGCATAAAACATCTGTCAACCAAATGGGCATAGGGTAAGCCCCAATCCCAGCTGCCCCTTCCCACCACCAGTGTCCATACACCTGTGGGCAGGGCTGTCCAAGGGGAGGGAGTCACCTGTTCACTGGCCAAAGGGCCGATGTGTAGGAGGAGGCTGTTGGAGACCTGCCCCACCACGAGGGACAGGTGCAGAACCTCGATGGTCAGCTGGGTCACGGTGATGGGGTAGTAGTTACTATTGGAGATGTTTAAGATATTCTGAGGAGAAAGAGAAGGAAAAGGGAAGTGAGAGGGAGACCATCCTTAGAAAGGAGATGTCAAATAGCTTCCAAAACCACCAGGCCTGGCTGAGCTTCACTCCCACCACATGCCAGGAGCCCCTTGGAAGAGCTCTTACTGGCAAAGGGTCACTGGAAGACATTAAGCTGGCACAGGATCTAGTCTCACCCTGCGAGGCTTTTCTCTTCAGTTTTGCCGCCCCCCCCCCCCCCCCCCCGGGAGTCTCAGGTATGCCCCCTGACTGCACCCTGTGTTTTTTTCCTCTGGTCCCGATTCTGACCCCTCACTGTGTACAGTCCCAATCCTACACAATCTGTTATGGGGCTCATGGTTGCCCCTGCTTCTCCCCAGCCCTCCACACCCCCTGGGTGCCATAAAATTCCTGGCAACCTGTGCCCAAGATTGTAACCCCAGATAAGGGCTATAGAGAAGAGCTGCTGGCAAGGCGGGGTTGAGCCCAGGGGTGCAGGCATCCACCCACCCACCCACCGTTATGTTGAGGTTGATATCAGTCACATCAAAGGCCACTGTGGAGGAGTTGAGGCCTGCAGGCTGCACGGAGATGGGCCGGGGAAACAGGAAAAAGATGATGAGGGAGGAAGTCACAAGGCAGGTGAGCACTGCCAGGAACACGAAGAGCTTCCTGTGGGAAGGCAGGATCCGGGAAAGAGGAGTGGAGTGGTCTGAACACCAAGGAAACTTGAGCAGGGAGCTGTTCAGACACTCCTCTCCATATACAAGGCTCTCCCCTGCACTAGCCCCCTCATAACCGTAAATTTACCCCCCACCCAGATGTGGAGGACCAGCCCAGGTTCGGATGTGCCCCAAAGTGAGTCAGAGCACAGGATTGGGAGGCAAGTGACCTGACTTCCATTCCCAGCTCTCTGTACCCACTGGCCCAGTAACTCTAAGCAAGCTACTTAACCTCCTGAAGCCTCAGTTTCCTTGTCTGTAAAATGGAGAGAAGTGTACCTACCTCACAGAATTTGTTAATGCAAGGTCCTGACACTTAACAAAACTCAACAAATGCTAGCTATCATCACTGGAAGAAACATCCACATGGATGTGAATCTGAATATGAAAATTCAGAACAGGATATCATCTGTCCATCTGATTCAAAACTGAGATATGCATTAAAGAGACAGCACCTTATTAGTGTCTTATGAGGGGCACTGCTAGATTCAGATTCTGGTACAGTGGTTGGGGAGGGCAGGGTGGTGGCTCCCAGACTGAAGCTGAGGAACTTGGGAAGAGGTTGCAGGGACTCCTGCCAAATAGACCCAGATGACAAACAGGGTTATAACACCCCCAGTGAAACTCAGGGCTGCCTCTGAGGTTCTGAAGCATCTCAGAACAGGGAGCAGCTAGTTTTCCATCTCAGCCAGGAAGAGACCAAGCAGCTCTGAACTGCCACAGCAAGGGAGGTTCTTAGGAAAAATAATTTCCCCAAATTGCAGCCAGGGCCACTCCTTTCAGGGCCACCCTCAGGTGGCATCTGCTATGCCCGTCTTCTTAAACCAGGAAAATCTCTGGAAATGCAGCTAGTACGTATGAACCCAGTGAGGCTTTCTTGGGGAGAACCAACGGAAAAAAATCGCAGGGGGAGACACAATGGAGGAGACAAAGAGAACAGCCCCCAGGGGTGACGTCCTGTGGAACTGAGGGGAGAAGAGGGGCTTACGTGTGCCTGGGCTTCAGCCTCTGGTCCCCATAGGGGATGAGCGCCACTAGCTGCTTCTCTAGCTCTGTAGAGAGAAAGAAGAGAGAGGGCCAGGAAGTATTCATGACAAATGTTTCCTGTGCTTGCCTCCCGGATGCACCCCTACACCCCACAGAGTAGGGTCAGAAGCATGCCACCTCTGCCCCACAGAACTGGGAACACAGGGCAGGGAGGGTAGCTCAGAATAGAAGCGAGCTTTTCATTAGCAGGTGTGAATTTCTGTAAGACATCAGCAAATGAGAAAAGCCTAGCTTCTTTGGAGAGGTCATTTGTTAACTTCCTGAATCCTAAGGCACAGTGTTGCTCAGGGAGTGGGGAGGCCAGAGACCCCTGGGCTGGGGAGAACAACCAGGTCAGGAGGGGTGGGGGGTGTCTCTGCAGTGAGCCCAGGGAGAGTTAGCTCCTTGTTGGCCCAGCTGCAACTGGGGGACCAAGAGCTGGGAGACCCAACCCCATTCAAGGAGGCTCAGGGGGGCCTGCCCAGCTGGCTGCTAAGAGCTTTTTTTCTGGATTCCAGGCGATTTCCAAAGCCTCGGGCCACTCACCTCTTGGGATCTCCCCACTGCCCTGGCAGGTGGGACAAGTCACAAAGCTGGCACCAGCAGTTCCTTCACGAGGCATGCAGGAACAGAAAGACTTGCTGCTTCGGATGCTGGAGTAGCAGGCAGCTTTGTTGCCAATGGCTGGGCTGGGGGGCAGGATCGATTTGTTCTCATCCTCCCGAGAACCCAACTGGGAGAATGTCTCACCCATCATTCAGGGGGAGTTTTCACTAATAAGAAAAGAACAGAATTCACTGCTAAGCTTGTTAGCACGGACACTGGATGTAACTCTGGTTTTGGGTTCTCAGGATTGGCAAGGACTGCCATCACAATGTCAGCAAGCTCCAGCCCAAGGAAACTAGGAGATGGAAAACTAAGCAGTTACATGGGACTCTCCCATCAGAAATCGCAGTGTGTTTCCTTTCATTACTGCAGGGGAGCTCAATCTACCTGCAAGAGGGACGAGAAAAGCAGGTTATTTCACTAGAAGAGATTTCCAGAAGTGAATGGCAGAGCACTTATTGTTTTTCTGGGAAAGTTGCTGAGCTGTCATTCTCTTCAAGAGAAGGAAGTGGACAGGGCTGGGGGTGGGGGTGTGGTGGAGGGAGGCAGCAGTCCAGAGTCCCTTCACCCTCTGCAACAAGAGGACTCTCAAGAGTTGTCTAGAACACCCGGGAAGAAATGCCTGAGATCTCCCAGCCTGGGCGTGGAAGGAAAGCTTCCATTCCTGAGCCGCGGCAGGTGCTGGCTTAATAGGAAGGCAGGGATTCTTTGAAATAAGAGAAAGAAGGTTAGACTGGTCACAGGTGCGGCTAAGAACCTTAAAATAGCCTGGAAGGGAACAGAAACCTCTTCCTCACTGCTTTCTGTGAGATAGGAAAGAATGTCAGGGGAAGAGTGGGAGCACTGGTCAGGGCTGATAGTGAAGGATACTTCACTAAGGAATGGTACAGGCTAACAATCCAGATTCTTCTCCAAAGGCTCAGGAGTGGTGTCAGAATGAGTGGGCAAGGTGAGCTGCGTACAGACCTTACTGGGCTAAAAATCAAAGAGAGCCTCACCTGGTTCAGGTCTGGGATCCAGGGCTCCTGTCAGCCAAGAGTGAGATTTCTGGAATGGTCTTTGGAGAGAAGGGCTTGTAGGGTAGGGTGACCAGAGAGGCCACGGCTGGGGCTGGCCAGGCTAGTGGCCCCCTTCAGCAGAGGCCTGGGGGAGCGAACAGGCCACGTTGGAGGGAGGACGGAGCAGCGACACCGGCCTCCTCAGAGGGCTAAGCCGCTTCCTGCCCTATTCCGGGGCTCAGCCAGGGGCCCGAGCTGGGGAGCGCAGAAGCTGGGACTTCATTGAAGGAGAATTTCAAGTCCCGCCAGACACCGAGGCCGTTAGTCGAGCCTGTTACCCGCGAGTGCCTGCGTGAGGCTAGGAGACACACAAGGTTCCTCGACCCTTGCCTCCCAAAGGGATAGAAAGGAAGGAGGGTCTAGGAGCGCCTTACCCCACCCCTGGACGTCAGCAATCGTTGCAAGCAGAATCGAAAGTGCGGGAGCCCAGGGGCTAACCCCAGGCTTTGACTCCGTGCTTGGGGAGGCTCCGCCCCAGCTCCTCCAGGCCCGCCCCACCCCGCAGGGGCCCGCCCCCTCCCTACTCAGCTGCCAGAGAAGCGCTCAGCTCTTCAAAGATCGCCACGCATCTCGGACGCTGCTTTCGCAAGTACCAGTCAGTCCAGGTAGGCCTTTCAAAGAACGTTTATTCCACCATTTTTTAAGCGGTTATGTACAACTGGACGGACGACTGGACTCCAAGGTCCTCCTGCACCCCTACAGTATGACTCAGGAGGTCAGAACAGGTCTCGCCCGATATCAACCCAATTAATTACACACACCCTGCAGCTCAGCCTCTACCCAGAAGCCCGGATAAAAACGTTTTAAATAATGAACAGCCTGGCTGGCTTGCAGTCTGAATTTTGGTTTATTTAATAGGTCAAGAATTATACTGTAAATAAACATCGTGATGGCTAATGATTAATTAACATTACCATTCATTATAAATACCAACCAGGTTAAATAATACTAGTTTACTACCCTTCCTCCTCCTGGATGAGGGTCTTTTTCTGGAAGTCATTTTCATGAATACTAGCTTTTAGTGTTTTCTGTTAACTTTTTTTTTCACCGATTGTACCAAAGACTCCTTTCTGTAAACAGAATGAGGACCTGGGCCGCAGGCAGCAAGCTTTTTCATTCATTTTGGGGTTAAACCAAAACTTTTTCAGAATTTGCCCCCATCCAAGTTTTGCAAAACAGCCGCCTCGTTCTAGATACCTTTGAGCAGATTTCAAACATTCAGGAAGTCGTCAGGATCTCTAATGCCTCACACACACATTTGCCCGCCCCTGAACTAACTTTACAGATTAATGTAGGGCCCTGCCTTTCATGTTTCTATCTCCCCTCACTTGACTGTAAATAACATCTGCCTTGACATTAAGAAAAAAGGTAACCGTTACATTTATTTTCCCTTTAATAGAAGTTTTCTCCTCCCTTATAGGATTAGCAAAACATTCCACACGACCTACTTAAATTTGTTCCCTTAAATAAAGAAAAATGTATGCAAAATTACTACAGTAAACACTGCTCAACAGGTGCTGGTGGGTTAATGAGCACACTCCCTCCTCCTTTCACTGAAGTGCAGAGACCCTGAAGGTGGATTATCTTGAATGTACCAGTGGGGTCTTTAGACAACAGCGGTCCATTACTCAGTGTTGCAAGGGAAAGGACTTTGTCCTGGAGAAAGGAAGAGTAACAACATTCCTTTGGGGCTCTGGGTGTCATTTCAATCCCGTACAGCTATGAGGCTTGGGGTAGGCTAGAAAAATTGTTAAGAGTTCTTGAAAACAACTTCCAAGGTTAATTTCTTTTAAAAACTGCCAACAGATATCCCCATAGAAACATCCACATTTAACCAAAGAAAAATACTCAACTTCAATACAAGCAGAAAGAAAAACGGTACTATAGAAAGTTCAAGTTATACTCTTCAATACACTAAAATGGAGAGAGGAGCTTTATCCAACTCAACTGAAAAACCGTTTTCCTACAACTCAATGTCTCTGTTTAAGTCCTGGTCTTTCATTTGCTCCAAAAAATACTGTAATGCAGGTGCTGTCTTGATAACTCAATAATGGGGTCTATATAGATTCATCGGATTAAAAAATAAGCAAGGGCTTCTCCCCCATGCCCCAAGGACAGAATAAAGATTATCTCTGAGCAGCAGGCAGTTATTTAATACAGGGTCACTCCTCAGTAGCGGTGGCTGTACCAGTCATTGTTGTTGACCTGAAGCAGTTCTGTCACAACCTGCAGGATGTTGTAATTGTGTTTCTTCAGCAGCCTTAGGTTCAGCTGCCTGTCACAGAATCCCATTTCAAAGAGATGGGCCATCAGGGCTGCTGTCTGATCTTCAGAAACTATTGGCTGTGTAGAGTCAAGAAAAGCAGAACATTTTCTGTATCATTTATGGGTCTTGTAAATTGTTATTATCTTGTAAATCATACGAATCTTTCCAGATTTGTTTAAAATATTAGGAAATTCAATGCAAGGGTATGGTGTTCCTGTCCACCTGACACTAATGGACCTTCTGAGGGAGGACTGGGAATGCCCTGCTCTAGATTCAGTATGTTTGTACCCAAAACCAAGCAACTAATGAACTGTCCTCAGAACCAGGAGGAGGATGCTTCGGAGGGGGCTTCCCGAAGGAAGCATCCTTTGACCTGATGAAGCAAGAGATGCAAACACTGGAAACACTGTGAAGATAAAAGGTAACTGTGGTGATGGGGCAAGTATAAGCAGGAGCCAAGACCACTATTGGAAGAGGGTTTGGTCAGAAATACAAAGGAGCTGAACAAAAAACTGCTTGGGAAGTTACATTTTGGGTGACTTTCTTGGCATTTTTCTCCTTTTTCTTTTTAAAGAACAGAAGCAATCCAGAAGAGAGGAAACTAATATTCATTTACCTCTCCCTCTTTAGGTCAAGCTCTATGGTGGACACATAACCTTCTTAAATCCTAACACTTCGGATCACTCATCATTTACTTACCAACTGTGTTGACTACCAATTAATTCTATTATGTATGAAAATGGAGATATAAAATACCTCCTATTTTGCAGGGTTGCTGAGAGGATTCAGAAGAGAGTGTATAAGCATGTTGAGCACAGTCTCTGGCATTTCTCTCTACACCTAACTCAACTGTTCCCTTCCTTCCCTTTTATTTCAAAATAAATTATCCAACCTCCTTTCAGGTTAATCCTTCCACAGGTACTTTGCTTGCTATCTCATCACCTCTCACCATCTCTGAAATCTCTATGAATTATCCTCTCTCATCTTTTCATTATTATTTTGTCTTTAGAGAAAAAGTGTGCATGGAGAAGAGGGAGCAAGAGAAAATCCCAAGCAGGCTCCACACTCAGCAAGGAGCCCGACGCGGGGCTTGATCCCATGACCCTGGAATCATGACCTGAGCCGAAATTAAGAGCCAGACATTCAACTGACTGAGCCAGCCAGGTGCCTCTTATCCTCTCTCATCTTGACTGTTAACCGCCTTTACTACTGGCTCAGCCAACTGTAGAAACCTCTCCCTCTGCCTTATGCATCCTTGCTTTCTCTCTTTCCCGCTTTGTGGTCCAGCTACTTGAAAATGAGGTGTACTTGCACTCTCCAAGTCCTCTCCACTCCCTCCCTGTTCTCTGCAGCATTGACCACGAGGTCCTCATTAAAGCTCCCTTCCCCGAGGCCCAGCACAGACTCTCATTTTCCTCCTAGTTCTCTGTCTTCTTTGCAGGGCACTCCTTTCCAGGGTCCTTAAAGGCTGCTTCCTGCTTTACACCCCTTTTTCCTGGAAACTCTCACCCAATCACATGGCTTCTGTTATAACCTGTACGAATAACTTTACCTCCAGGCCAAATCTCTCCTCTGTGAGCCACATGCACGGGCCCAACTGCACTCTGGGTAACTTTACCTGGACATGCCTCAAATTCCACACCTTCCAAAATGTACCTAATTTTCTTCTTCCCCTGCCCAAATATATCCTTATTCCTGCACATCCTAATGAATGGTTCTATTGATTGCCTGAAGCCAGAAACATGGGATTCCTCTTTGACTTCTTTCTAGCCTTTTAATCATGGTCTCCAAGTTCTGCCATTTCTTTTACCCCTTTTCCATCTCAAATAGATTTTTTTTTTTAAGTTTATTCATTTATTTTGACAGAGAGCGTGAGCAAGGGAGGAATGGGGGGAGGGGGGAGAGAATCCCAAGCAGGTTCTGTGCTGTCAGCTTGCAGCCCTATACGGGGATCAATCTTACAGACCATGAGATCATGACCTGAACTGAAATCCAGTTGGACATTTAACCAACTGAGCCACCCAGAAGACCCTCAAATCGATTTCTTTAGGTCTCCCCCAACCTCCACACAATACTGGAGTTCTCTCACTAGGTACAAATCTGATGCTAATTACTTCCCTAAAACCCATTCACTGGCTCCTCCCATTAGCCTTAAAGTAACACCCAAACCACTTAACAGAGCACCTCACCTACATAAGTTGGTCTCTTCTTACTCTTCCCAGACCAAATTCACACTTCAGAGTCACATTTACAAGTCTTCTTACTGGCTAGGCTCTGTCTGCAATGCTCTTTCTATTCTTCTTTCCTGGCAAATACTTATTTTGTCCTTAAGGACTCAATTCAGGCACCATCTACCAGGAAGCCTTCTCTGGCCCCATGCAAGGACCCACAGCAGGCCGAGATGTCCCATCCAAGAACATGGGCATAGGATCTTACACTGCACTGCAGAAGTCTGTGTACCTTGCTTGTTTTCCTGTCTTTGGGCAGGGACTGGTGTCTTTTTCACCTTGTAGTGCTGGTACTCGGAAGAGCTCCCCACACATGATAGGTCCTCAACAAACACTAGACCTTTTCCCCTTCATCCCTTAAGTAACTTGGCTAAAGTCATATAGCTTGAAAGTGGCAGGCAGCATCATTTTCACTGGGGACTTGGCTTTGCTACAGGAAAATAAAACATACACTGACCTGGGCAGTGACTGGTGGCCCAGCAAACAAGGCCTTGTATGCAGAAGCAGCAACAGACAAAGCCCCCTTCACCAATCCTCCAGCAATGCTGCTCCCATGGTGGTGGTGTCTGGAGAGGAAAACCAAATCATCTCCCTAAAAAATCACAAACTATTATCTTCCTACAAGATAATCTGGGCTCTAATCCTTGAAAGAAAATGGATTTCCTTGAGAAAAAAAGTCAGATGTAAAAAGAGGATGTGATCACTTTCCTATTAGTTTTATACCTACAAAATCTTGGTTTGATGTCGTAGAGCCTAGTTCTACTGCTGCAAGATAAGGCTGTGCAGCAAATGCACCCTTCTGGTTAGTATACCAGCTTTCTGTCCCAGCTGAAAATTACATGGTCAAGAGCACAGAAAAGTATTGGCAGTCTGTCTGCACAATTACCATTTCAGAGGAAACACCTCCAAAGGCAACGTGCTTTTCTGGGTACTGTAGGGAGGAGCCCAGCTTGCCATTGCTCTGAGCCGATTGGGAGCAGAGAGGCAGGTAGGTCTAAGAAACTGTTACTAAGATGCACAGTGGGCTTGATTTTTCTGCCTTCTCCTCTGGTACTAAGGATGAGTTGAACTTGAGGGTACTGGTCTGAAATGTGAACACTCTGAAATGTAACTTTAGCCCTCTGTTCAATGTTGCTCACAAGCTTCAGGAGAAATAAGGAGTGACGGCTCTCCTCTGCTCTCTGGAGGTGGCACATGCTGTGAGAGGCTTGTTTAAGCAGAAGCAATACTAGGATATCCACCTGCTTCTGAAGAAGAGGCTGCACAAGGTCCAGTTACCTTGAGTGGTCATAGCTCTTCTGTCTGCTGTTTACAATTCCTGATGAGCCTCTGGGCTCTAAAAGCAAAAGAGCTATTGGTTAGATGTAGCATCCACAAGTGCCTAGTGTTTCTTAACTCATAGTGAAGCTATTTTTGAGAGGCAGGCAGCAATCTGATCACAGCATTTATTTATTTGTTTGTTTGTTTGTTTGTTTTTTAACTATTTGGGAAATTTTGCAGGTGGTTTTAAGTGATAACAGGGAACTGTCCAGAATGTAATACAAGGTGATTGTTTATTGAATCAGAAAAATTCTATAATCCTATCACGTCCATTTATTACTTTTTCAGTTCCTTAAGTTTCGTTTTTTTGAGGTGGAGTGGGATGTGACTTCGAAGGTCTACTAGCAACTTCAAGATGCTATTCTCCTTATTTTGGAGACAAGAAAACAACCTCGCAGGTGGTATGAACGTGCTGACCTGCTGCAAGGTCACACAGTGAGGAAAGGTGGAACTGGGCCTGGAATCTAGACTGGTCTAGTTCCACAGCCTGTGTTCTTCCCACTGCAGCACAATGCCCACCTCTGTAAGGTCTCACTTTGTAAATGTTAAGAATATTTACTAGAGAATAGAAAACAGTATGAGGGAGGGGCAGAGAGAGAAAGAAAGGGCAAGTTTCCAAATAATGCCAAGAGTCATGGAGACACAGTGCCCCTTTATACCTGGTTTCATTAGAAAGGAGCACAGAAAAGGATATAAAGCTTAGGCTGGTCATTACCTCCTCTGATCTGATCAGGGACTGAACAAGCTTCTGGTATGGTGACTGGTAAATCCACTCCTGGGGAACCATCATGCTGTGCACAAGAAGGGCTCCTTTCAGAAAGACACAATATTGAAAGTCAGTTGAAAAGGCACCTATGGGAACGGTGGAAACAGTCAACATGGCATAGAAGTGACCGATTTTCTACAGAGGCTTCACATTTCTGATCCAGATCTCATGTCTGAATTTAGGGATCAGGTAGAAAGGGCTCATTCTACTTCTGGTTTTCCTCTTTAGCCATAGTCAAGCTAGAAAGACCAGCTTCAGTCAGGTCACTCCCCCCTACATCAATTGGTACTGATAAGGGGAAATGTCTAGCTCCCTGAGAGAGTGGTTTAAATTACAGTCAAGGCTCCACCATCTTCCATTACTGTGACAGAGCAAGGACACAGATCAGTAAATAATTAAAAATAATTGTTTTCTGATTTTGGAGTGTATTTTTTCCATAACAGATTAAGCTTTCTACTACTTTGTTTGGGTTAACATGAAAATAAGTTTTGAGTGCCTTTACCCATGAGTCAACAGAACGGCGAAGAAGATCCAGGGATGTTTGTGTTTAAAAACTGGCTCTCAACGACCAAAACATAAATAGACTGTACTCCGATAATTAAGATGAACTAAAACAAGCGTTTCTTTAAATCCAGAATCCACAAATTCTGGGAAATACAACTTTTATTCATCTAAATTCAGACTTTTATGGGAAATAGTCTCTTCCCATGCTGACAAAAAAATAGGTTTTGAGATCGAGTCCTTTCCTCTCTACTCTGCCTGTGAAGAACAGCCGAGCTGAGGGGGGTTGTGGATGGTACCTGGGCAGCTGTGGAGGAGGCCCCACCACCTCTGGGGTTAGGGGCACGGTGTCCAGAGTCTGTGAGGTCATGAGGATGTCGTTGATGCTCTGTCCCTGCGGCTGGTTCTCCCCTCCAGCGACTCTCTCCCCAGCCTCAACCCCAGGTTCACCTTCAGCCCCGCGCTCTAGGCCTGGCTGTGAGAGTGCAGAGCTGTACATGGAGTCCCCCAGGGGGCGGCTGGTGTCAAAGCACTCAGGCAGGATGATGATGTAATCCTCTGAAGAAGTAGAGGACTGACTCTGAACTTCATCTTTGAGCTCATCATCCTCTTCCTCCTCCTCCTCTTCCACTTCCTCCTCCACAATAGCTTCCTCCTCCACAACAGCTTCTTCAGCAATATGGACAACCTCCTCCTGCTCAACTCCAAGTGGTCCCTCTTCAGGGGAGGGAAATTTCACTAAAGGATGAAAGCAATCAATTTTCAGCTACAGCTAAAAGCAGCCTCTGGTGCTGTCCTTACCTGATAAAGTCTTTTGTGGGTCATGAGCTACAGTCGTGAAAGCCAGAGGATGGAGACGAACCAGAGGGAAGGGCTGCTGCTAGAACCTCAGCTATGGCCACATTCTAAGTCTGAAGCCCGTACAAAGCCAGGAAGAACTTAAGCTTATAACAACAAGGTATGTAGAAACACCAAAGCTTCCGAGAAGCACCATGAATTTTAGAAACATATCAAAACTGATATACTCGCTAACAGTGCTAGAACAATAGCAAATGGTAGGTGGTGAGTGCTGCCGGACTGTATGTCTACTTTCCTCCTTTTCTTTGCAAAGTAATGGGTAGTCATGGTAGAAAACTGGCAAAACATGGATGAGGGGCAAAAAAGACACCTATAATCCTATCAGAGATAACTACTGTGAACCTTTTGGTGTAAGTCCTTTCGGATGTTTTTGTTATGCATTCGTATATAAGTGTATGTGGGTGAAATAACTGTGTTACATATTTTATTTCCATTTATTTAGTTTCAGCTTTTATTTTACTTTTATTAGTTAGCTTACAGTGTAATATTGGTTTCAGGAGTAGAATTTAGTGAATCATCACTTACATATAACACCCAATGCTCAACACAACATGTGCCCTCAATACCCATCACCTACTTACCACATCCCCCGCCCACCTCCGTGTGTGTGTGCGCGCGCATATGTGTGCATGCGCACTCGCGCGCCTGTGTGTATTTTAAACAAAAGTGAGACAAAAAATATTTAAAGGTATAGGTTAAATTTCATTATGACAAACGAGATTTTCCCACATTATTTTGATGCACTAGAATTTGAATTTTTGGATAGTTCTTGAAATACACAGTATGGGCTCTACATATCTGATCTAGAAGTATCTGTTGTGAAGAAAGTGGATTACGACAGAATATAACCTCGTGAAACTTAGTTTGGCACCCCAGCTTCTGCACGCTATTTCCTGGACTGTGTCCTGGGAGAAATGACAAAACTCAGCTGCCAATGGAGGTCTCTGCTGAAGAGCTCTGTCAACTTACAGGAAGACTCTTCACAGCAGAATCCAGGCAGCACAAGTCGCTGTTGTTCCTCTGAATCGTACAGCTGTAATTCTGCCCCCGAGAAAGTGTGAAAATGTGTTATGGTGGTTGCTTTGCTCTTGAGGCTACAATTAAAATGGTCAGGTAGAGTGTGTGGAGTCTAAAGAAACAACCATGACCTGAAGTCTAACAAAGATCACCTAACCTCCACTCTCAGTGAAGAAGAGCACTTCTTTCTACTCTGGTCAGGCAGCCACAATTCAAGCACCACCCTGCTAGGTGGAGGAACCCAGGGACACTCACTGTGTGGGGATTTCTGTCTGCAAGGTGGTTTGTGATCCGGGGCAGCATCCAAGGTAAGGGATCGGATTACAGTCTCACACACGAACTGGGTCCCACTCAGGTCATCTTCTGCTTCCTCCACTGAGGAAATGTTCTCAGCCTTCCTCCTAACTGATGCTGTGGGATCTGAAAGACACAAAGCTTGTCTGCACTTGGTGTGGAGGAGCTTCTTCCATTCATGTTCCCATGCTGATACCATGCCAAGGAATAGCCTTGACTATCTGTGCCATATGAAGGTTAGGAGGAGTATGTATGAAAACGGTATAATATGGAAGGGGACAATGCAAAAACTTTACAGATATTGAAGTCCCTACCAGGAAGTGCTTTAAATCCTGCCCCTTCGCTCTCTTCCTGTATCTGCCCCAAGCCTGGCTTCTCTATTAAAGGATTGTCATGCGGCAGAGGAGACATGCAGGGAGTCATATCTGCAGAATGAAGACAGAAGAATCATCAACCAAGAAAAAGCATCACGTCGTAAACAGGGTTCAGAAGCAGCGGCTCACAGGCTTCTTGCCTCCTGCAGGGCTAAAACAAACCTAAGTATGCTTCAAGGCCTGTTGTAAAGAAAATCCTCCAGACCATCAGGTGTGGAAGTATCTCAGATCAACGAATGCAGGAAAGATCAGTCATCTGGCCTTAAAAACCACGGCCAAGACACAGAACCAGGAATGTAAAGGGAAAAAAGGACATAGTGTTTACAGAAAAATGGAGAAGAGGGCTCCCCCACCCCACTTCTTAAAGATTTCATTTTTAAGTGATCTCTACACTCAGTGTGGGCCTCAAACTCACAACCTCAAGACCAAGAGCCTCACGCTCCACCAACTGGGAAGCCAAGCGCCCCAAGGGTCCCTTTATCGTGGGGAAGTCTTACACCACCATGTATTGTTGACTCTGACAGACAACAGAAAAAAGAAGGGACGTGATGCATGGGTGCAATTTTACTGTCACACGGTGGGAGAAATCCTTGTCATCTATTTTCTCAGAATAAGATACTACCTATCAGAGTCTAGGGTATAGCACTTTTGTGTCCGTTAATAAAATAAACAATATGGGTTGAATGACATTCTTACCCACAGGAGTATTGTGGGGCACTCTTTCCAACTCTTGGACAATGTTTATATCCAACAGTTCAAAGGACAGCAGGTCCTGGAGGAAAAAAGGGCAATGTTAGGCTACTTGCCATGGAGGCTGGAGTCATGTTTTGTCCTGCTGGGATGTGTAGGCCACTGAGCATCACACCTTCCTGGATTCTGTTCAAATTCATGCCTCACCTCAGTCAAGTGAAATCAAGGAGAGCGAAATGGGAACTAGGTGTTCAAATAACCAAGTGGCAGGAGAGAGAGAAAATGCAGTGGGGGTGAAAATGAACTAGAGAAGCAGAAGTGAAGAGACAACTGAAGGGAAGCTGTGGGGAAGCACACGAGTTACCAACTCAGAGAGGAAACATTTAGTTCAGAGGCCTCCTTCCACAGGTGACCTCCTTCCCACTCTGCATCTGAATGGATCGAAGTGGGCATCTGGCTAACTTGCTGGGCACTGCCTGTGGCTATACCACCTTCTCAAGGGGGTAAGGCCTCTTTCTCCACTGCCTTGTCCTTTGCCCCCCAAAGTGTTCAGTCTCCCACCTGGGCAGTCAGTAGATCCACGGAGGGGATGTAAAGCTCCCTCTCACTGGCAACATTTTTTGTCTTCTGTGGGATGCAGGTTCCTGTCCCTTGTGACTGCTCAGTTACTTCATCAAGCTGAATGTCTTCTTTAGCCAGAAGAAAAGCTTCCTACACAGACAAAACCATTGGGACAAATGTCAGGCCCTCAACTGACCTCAAAAGGTAAGGTGGCAGCTGCCTCCCTAAAAACCGAAACACTGCTGCACCTCTACATGTTTTAAAACTTGTTCTGATGTAATTTTAGACTTACAGAAAAGTTGTAAAAATAATAATCCCCTTCACCTAACTTCCTTTAACGACAAGTCAGGTTAACCATAGTTGACGACAGTCAAAAGCAGGAAATTAACTTGGTTAACTAAATCTAAGCAGTAAAATACTCTAAGAACTAGTAACACACTAATAAAAATGGAAGTTGCTTAAAAAAACTGCACCAACTAAAAAAAGGGCAAGACTTCATTAGTATTTACAGAACACACACGTGGATATTCAGGAGAGGTAAGGGTTAAGGAGCAAAGCCATCAGTCCAGCAGTTCAACAGGCCAGCCAGCCCTACCTTCCCTCCTGCAGCAAAGAGGCTGGCCAAACATCATTACAAAGAGATACAAAAGCACTGAGGGATGCCTGCACCAAGATCCTAAGGACATGCAAAGAAAGCCCCTGAGGACTAGGCCTAATAAAAGCTTACTAATGTACTGGGGGGAGGGGGAGGAGCTATGTTTTCCAGATGTCTGGAGGAACAACCAGCTGTGTGTGGGCTGTTTTAGCTTTAGTTTACCCTTCCAATACTCACCTCTTGCTGGCAAGTGAGCTCATCAGCTTTGCTTGAGTTAATCATGCCCTTTTCAATGTTCTCAGGGCTCTCTGTGGAGGGGAAAGGATCCACTATGATACTGCACCAGACCCGAGGCCCAAACTGCTGGCCTTTGTGAGAAAGACGCCAATGGGAAGTGTACGTTCCCTCCAAGGCTGGGGCGATGAACTCCACGGACACAACACCCACATGGCCGGCCTTTAGGCAGGGAACCAGAACATCTTTCTTTTCTGTAGAAGCCAAAGTTAGGTTTCCCCACATGAACTTGAGCTGAAAAGAGCAGTGACAAGAGAAAGCAAGCTTGTAAACTGAGCACTGTCACTTCTAATCACATCTTCACATTCTGGGTGGGGAAAAAAAAATACCTTTGTGTCTCCATTCCACTTGACGTTTCCTGTATTTTTCATCCTCCAGTGTTTGATAAACTTGGTTCCTGGCTGAAGGTGAGTCCCATCAGGCAAATTCTCATCCACAAACGCTGCACTGAGGGTTGGCATAACTGGGGCACAGGGCTGCAAAGGGAGCCTGAACAGAAATTCAGATAGCAGTCACTTGTGTTGGGTATGATGGCTTCTGAATATCTAGCACCGTGATTCAAGAGGCTGACAGTCACTCTTCGTTTGCCTTAAAAATAATAGGGGGCGCCCAGCTGGCTCAGCTGGTGGAATGTGGGACACTCTTGATCCCAGGGTTGTAGGTTCGAGCCCCACACTGGGTACACAGACTACTTAAAAATAAGACCTTTACGGGCACCTGGCTGGCTCAGTTGGAAGAGCATGCGACCCTTGATCTTGGGATCGTGAGTTTGAGCCTTACGCTGGGTACAGATGTTACTTGAAAAAAATCTTTAAAAAAACTATAATTTTTAAAAAAGTTTATTTATCTGAGAGAGGGAGTGAGCACGCACATGTGTGCATGAGCGGAGAAGAGGAAGAGAGACAGGGAGAGAGAGAATCCCGAGCAAGCTCAGTGCTGTCAGCACAGAGCCTGACTTGGGGCTCGATTCCAAAGCAGTGAGATCACAACCTGAGCGGAAGTCAAGAGTTGGATGCCCAACCAATCAGGTGCCTCTAAAAATATTTGAAAAACAAGACAGATGCGACTCCTGAGCTGAAAAACTATGGTGAGGATAAAGGTCCATAAATAAAAGAACTAGAGAGTCAGGTCCTTTAAATCCCAACTGCCTCCAGTGAGGAGAAGTCACACCAGCCAGTTTGGAACCTTGTTGGTTGCTGTCCTTCTGAAGAACGCAACAAAGCAAGTGTCAACAATGACTACCAAACCACCCTGTAAGAATACTAGGATCAGGGGCGCCTGGGTGGCTCAGTAGGTTAAGTGTGTGACTTCGGCTCAGGTCATGGTCTCACAGTTGGTGTGTTCAAGCCATGTATCTGACTCTGTGCTGACAGTGTGGAGCCTGCTTGGGATTCTCTCTCCTTCTCTCTGCCCTTCCCTAACCTGCACCCTCTATCTCAAAATAAATAAAACTTAAAAAAAAAAAAAAAAAGAATGCTAGGATTAGAGAATGGGAAGCTCTAAGAGTTTGGGTGTTATTAGGGGCTGCCAAAAAATAAGAGAAAACCTGGCTGAAGTTCTGGTTTTGGAAGGCTGGATCTCCACCTTGGTGCCCACCCAGGCCCTGGGCTTACATCAGGGTGTTTGACTGCAGCAGGCTCTCGGGTCGGCCCAAAGGGGACCTGGGGCTCTGGAGTCCGTGGATGGAACTCCACAGGTGAATCTTCCTGTGGAGCTTAAGCTGCTTTTTGAGTTCCTTGACCTCTGCCTTTCGCTGTTTCTTCTCGGCTCGCAACCTTTGCTTTTCTGCTTTAAGAAAGTTCTTGTCAACCTGTTTCTGGAGCCTGTGAGGTAACAAATGAAAAGTGTCAAATCCTCACAAATCCTGAAGCTATTCTGAGCCATTTGTAGCCTCCATCAGTGCCAGCCTCTAATTTAACTTCTTTCTATAGTTTTCATTTGTCTCGTTAGCTTTGGGTAATCGTCCTCATCATCACACATCAACTGGAAATGAATAGGAACTAAGGAGACTGTGCACTTTTGTGATTCACGTCCCATCACCAGAACCAAGACTCCCATCAAAGAACAAGCCTCCTTTCCTTATGGTTTTACCTGGCTTGTTCCAGAGCAGCAGGAAGACGAGGGGCAGAGAACCTTGGGTGAGAGAATGCTTCAGAAGAACCCACAACAGGTCTCCGTAGCTTCAGCAGGATGTGGTTGGAGTCATGGGCATATGGCCCTGATTCACAATCTTCACAGATATTGTAGGACGGGCATAGGCTGTGGGGAAAAGCATGGCGAGTGGGAAGTACCAGAGGTGGTGAGATAGGAGACTAGACTTCTATACTGACTGTATTACCAGCTAGGCAGTAACCTGAGCATGTCACCTGGCCATGCCATGTCTCACGTTTCCTTATTAACAAAATGAGAATTAAGAGACTTAACATGTATGCATTTCAAAAGACAATCCATGAGAGGAAGCAAGATATGAAAGCACCTGGAACAACAGGGAGATAATCCGTGGTGATATAATTTTGCTTTGGGGAATGTAAGTTTGTCTGGCTCTGTCATTTTTTTTTTTTTTAATCGTTTTTGGTTTTGTTAGTTCAATGTACATCTGAACACAACAATCTGAATAGTTACCCTTCAAATAGTTATTGTATTTCTTGTGGGTGGAGAATAGCTTATTTCCAATCCAGAGCTGCTATCTGTGCATGATGCTCAGAGACAGAGTACGTGCAATTTGCTTTTACTTATCCAGGATGCCAGAAAGGCCTGCTCAAAGGTCTTCTAATAGCCAAGTTACTGTTTACCTGCACTGGTAGCGCACACCAAAGATCCTCCTTTGGCAGCTGCTGCAAGCAATATGCCAGTTGAACTGGTTTTCCGGCAGAAACAGTGTTTCCTCTGAAATAGGCATGGAGACCTCTGAGGGACAGGAACCCAACGATGGGTTCTGGAGGACAAGCTTCTCATGTAATTTCTGTTCCAGTTTCTCAACTGTTTCTTTGACCACCTGTTCTCTGAACTAGAATACAGAGCAGAAGAGGGGAAAACCTTAGTTATACCACACACCTCACTGTCTCTGGTACAGCACAAGAACATAATAAAACACCTAGTAGCTACTGAACAAATAGAAATGTAGCAAAAGAAGGTCTATTCTCTTCCACAGCTAACCAGGTTCAAAGAAGACACCAAGAAATTGTTTTGCTGAGTAAGTTTCTAACCTCTTCCTTCTCAAGCACAGAGACTAGTTCCTTTCCCTTACATCCTTAGAAGTAGGCTCCCTCTTTTCCCAGTCAATCACGGTAGAAGTGAGGAGCTTTCTTGACCAGGACCATTATCACTCTTCATTCGCCTGCACCAGAGGCAGCAGCCATTTGGGTTCGGTTTGCTATTTCTCCCGTACTCCACCTGTGCCAACACTGCTGCTAAAACCCAACCCAGAGAGAACACTCACTGTCTCCAGGTAGCTCGTGAACCAGTCTGGGGGCTTGTCTTGAGGCTGGTCTGTGTTATGGGGAGCAAGTGGGAGCCGCTGCAAGGAAACACAACCCAAGATCTTGGAGACTGTTTTTTGTTTTTTAAAAAAGATTCTCATTTTTTTAAGTAATCTCTATACCCAACATGGAATGGGGCTTGAACTCACAACCCTGACATCAAGAGCCACATGGTCTACTGACTGACCCAGCCAGGTGCCCCTGTTTAAAATAATTTTCCTGGGGTGCCTGGATGACTCAGTCGGTAGACCATGGGACTCTTGATCTTGGGGTCATGAGTTTAAGCCACACATTGGGCATGGAACCTACTTAAAAAAAAATAACAATTTTCCTGAAATGTAGTAATCTGAGGCTTCTTTTGTCAAATAATATAAATGGTTAAAAAAAAAGTATGAAGAAGTATAAAAGGAAAACAAAGTATATCATCCTATTGCCCCTTCTCCAGAAGTAACCAGTTACCAGTTTCAAAAAGTCAGGCAGAGATTGTCACAACTCCCAAATTGTTGATGGACAACTCAAATGTTAGACTATGGACAAGACATTCAGGCTAGAAAAACCGTAGAGACGGGTCCATTCCCTTCATACCTGGGCTGTAGGCTCCTCTGGGGTCTTCATGTCTGATCCTAAGACTCTCACCAGTGAAGAATAATGGGCCAGTGGCTTCTTCCCTGCCCTCACAACTGGTCGTTTTTCTGCTACGGCTGGGAGTGGGGCTTCCTCGACAAGCCGGGAGCTTTCATGGACTTGCATCTGCAGTAGGTTTCCCTGCTTAACCGCCATCTGAGAGCATATGTTAGGAATAAACACGTTAATGTGTGATTCTCCTTTCCCAAATGAAATTCCAAAGACATCTAATCAGAAGAGGTAGGGTGAATTATGCTGAAAATATTAGCATTTACCTTTATTTTCTTAAATCAAATGGCATATACTATGTTATTAGTCAGCCTGCTGTTTCTCTAATCAAAATGTTACCTAGGAATGGTTTTATTATCTAAAACACAAAAGTACATTTAATGTAGCACTTTGTGAGGTGAAATGTTCTCATTAATGGGTTACAACTTTTCTATATAACTGGTTTTCATGTAGGATTCCACTTATGGATTTTAATCTCAATTTTTCAAAAAAGTCAATCCCAGACTACCAGAACCCAAGAAACTTAAAGCCAAATGCTATAATTAAGCACTTACTTTTCCATTAAGAATAGTACTGTGGAAAGCATACTTGAGTGGTCACCTCTTTTTGAAGAGCATCTTCTTAAAAATGCTATTTTGAAAACTACTTCAAGGAGCATTTGAGGTCCTATGAAGGTACTCCAGTGTCCATGAAGAGATCAGGGGCTAAGTCTATGAGTTTGTAGCTCTCCCCACTTGTCACCCAGTGACAAGAAGAACTACTTTTCTTTTTTTTTTTAATGTTTATTTAAGAGAGAGAGAGAGCGAGCATGTGCATGCACACAAACAGGGGAAGGACACAGAGAGAGGGAATCCCAAGCTGGTTCTGCACTGTTAGCATAGAGCCTGACGCGGGGCTCAATCCCACAAAGCGTGAGACCATGACCCAAGCCAAAACCAAGAATTGATCACTCAACCAAATGAGCCACCCAGGCACCCCTGATGAACTGTTCTTTTATCTATTTTTATACAACAATCTTAAGCTTCCATTTATTTTACTTTTTAAAAGCTGATTTATTTTAAGAGAGTGGGCAGGGGAGGGGCAGGGGTGGGTGGGAATCACAAGTAGGTTCCTCACTGCCAGCACAGAGCCCGAACTCACAGGGCTCAAACTCACGAACCATGAGATCATCTCCTGAGCCAAAATCCAGAGTCAGATGCTTAACAGACTGAGCCACTCAGGTGCCCCAAGCTTCCATATAAAAATAGCATTCTATGGCCAAAAAGTTTGACAGGTATTATTTTAAGATCAGGAATCAGCAAATCTTCTTAAAAGGCCACATAATAAATATTTGAGGCTTGCAGGCCATACAGTTTCTGCTCAAGTCTGCACAAAAGCAGCCACAGACAATACGTAATAGGCATGGCTGGGTTCCAATAAAACTTTATTTATAAAAACATATGGCTGGCCCACTGGCTGGTCTGCCAGCCTTTCTTCTAGACTATAAACCAAGAGACATTTGATAAAACGTATGGCAAAGTCTGTGGACAAAATTGTTCAAAAAGTTAGTATAATGAAATGTGTCAAAATATAAACATGGGATCTTAACTATCACATAGTACCATGCAAAAACGTATAAAAACTCTTGCTTCCTGAGACAGGGCAGGCTTATACAACATCTAGACTCCTGAGGTCTGAGATTTCTGACTGCATAGGTAAACAGTGATCGTGGGAAAGAGAAAAGTTTTGAAGCCTGTAGAAGACTTTTTTTTTTTTTTAGTGAAACTACTGTAGCTTCTGAGAATAGGGAAAGAGAAAAGCCAGTGGGACAAGAGTGAAAGAATGTGGGGAAAAGCACGTTACAACAGCTTAAAAGCAAAGATGAAATAGGAAGAGCACGTGAAAACTAGGGAAGAAGGAAATGATGAAGCATGAAATAACTAAGAGATGAGCAGCTCAACTAAGAGAAACCAGGGAAGGGCCTGAATGTCCAAAACCAAGAGACTGGCTGGTAAATAAGGATATCTGAGTAAAAACCAAGAAGACTGGCTGAACTGTTGAATCAGGTTGCACCCACAATGGCAATTTTAACCAGGCAACAGAAAGGGTAAATCCAGCTCCCAATTTAAAAAATCTTGCCCTTTCCTCCCTAGACCAAAAGTGATTATAGAAAAGAGTTTTGTTGTGGACTAGAAGTTCATAAAGGATAGTAAACTTTAATTTTTTTTAAAGTTTATTTTTGAGAGAGAGCAAGCGAGCAAGCAGGGGAGGAGCAGAGAGAGAGAGAGAGAGAGAGAGAGAGAGAGAGAGAGATACAGACCCTGAAGCACCCTCCAGGCTCTGAGCTGTCAGCACAGAGCCCGATGTGGGGCTTGAACTCACAGACTGCGAGATCATGACCTGAGCCAAATTTGGGACGCTCAACCAACTGAGCCACCCAGATGTCCAAAGGATAGTCAAACTTTAAAGAAAAATCTTAATTACAAAGGTGGTAATGAAAGGACAGCTGGGCACACCTTAAAGATATGACTTTGAGGAACACTCTATTTCATTATTGACAAGCAAGAGATCGTTAACTGGATAGTTTATGCCTTAAATGCTCCCACTTTATATATAACATTCTATAGGAAACAAGGTGGGGCACCTGGCTGGCTCAGTCAGTAGAGCATCTGACTCGATCTCATGGTCATGAGTTCAAGCCCCAAGCTGGGCATGAAGCCTGCTTAAAAAAACAAAAACAAAAACAAAAGGTGAAGGAAGGAGATGAAAAATGTGACCCAGAAAGCATAATTCTACACAGTTCCTTGTATTTTTGAATCCTACAATGGTGACACCAAGATCAACAATGAGAGGGAAAAATATCTTTATATCAGGAACTGCCTTTTGCTGAGTGATATGCCCTACTAATCATAATCTCCCTGAAAATCTGTTTTTGTTGTGTTTTGTTAGTTTCCCCTCATGGCTAATGGCATTCAGGTTCAAGTTTTAGTTAACAAATATTATTTGCAAATAAGATGAAATAACCATTACCTTAAGTGCTTCTTCATATTCTCCTAAAAAGACAAAGAATAAATATACTGTGTTATTTCTTCACCACCCCAAAAGATTCTATTTAAGTACAGCCAATCCTTTCTTTTAAGAATTTTTTGCTTACAATTCTTATACATGAACAGCTACTGCCTTTTTGCTGACAAACTCCCTTCCTGTCCCATTGCAAATAAAAGCCACATGTAGATTAGTTCTGCCTCTTAAATCTCTCTCCCTCTCTCTGCTACTGGAGACTTCCAGCTGTAAAACCTCAACCCAGCTGCCTCCCACTAGGGATACAAGGGACTTCATGGATAGTGTTAACCCAAGCAGACCTCAAATGTATTGCAGGTTTGGTTCCAGACTCCTGCAATAAAGCGAATACCAGGAAATTGTAAGTCAAATCAATTTTTTGGTTTCCCAGTGCATATAAAAGTTATGTTTCCACTATCTGCAGTCTATTAAGTGTGTAATAGCATTATATCTAAAAAAAAAAAAAAAAAAAAAAGTACATACCTTAATTAAAAAATACTTTATTGCTAAAAAATGCTAACCATCATCTGAGAGTTTAGCCAAGTCATAAACACTGATCACAGATTGTCACGTTATATATAATAATAATGAAAATGTTTCAAATACTGCGAGAATTACCAAAATGTGACACAGACACAAAGTGACCAAATGCTGCTGGGAAAAGTGACTCAGGGTTGTCACAAATCTTCAGTTTGTTAAAAAAAAAAAAGATGCAGTATCTTCAAAGCACAATAAAGCGAAATGCAATAAAATGATATATGCCTGTTCTATCATTACAGCCGGTTAAAATAAGCTTTTGGGGGCTAGCCTAGGGAACTAGCCTTTATTTTTTTTTTGTAATTTTTTTTTTTTAACGTTTTTTATTTGTTTTTGAGACAGGGAGAGACAGAGCACGAACAGGGGAGGGTCAGAGAGAGGAGACAGAGAATCTGAAACAGGCTCCAGGCTCTGAGCTGTCAGCACAGAGCCCGACGCGGGGCTCGAACTCACGGACCGAGAGATCATGACCTGAGCCGAAGTCAGCCGCTTAACCGACTGAGCCACCCAGGCGCCCCAGGACCTAGCCTTTAAACGCAACATTGTTCCTATAGGAAAATGAACTCCAAGCTCTGAACAACCAAACCATCTTAGAAATACACTCTGGGATACCACTTGTTTGTAAGTTGACATTAACATATATACCAAGTCAGGGACAAAGGCAACATAGGGAGAATGGAGTTGTATGTGTTGAACTGGGAGGCATATTTTCAAAAGATTAACATCTTAAACATAAGAGAACCTTCCATTAAAGCTGTCCTTAGGGTCCAATCAAAGGCACTGATGTGTATACAAAAAACTGCTACAAAATAAAAATCTGCTATGTAACTAATGCCCATGGACAAGTGAGTGTGATGTCAATTTACTGTATGTTAAATTCGAGTCTAAAATAAATAGTGCAGCAAGATCTTAGTGTAAATGGAAATGCATACACCCATCAACAGATTAAGGCTTGAAAATTTCTTTTTTGAGAGAGAGAAAGAGAATGTGCATGCATGTGTGGGTCAGGGAGAGGGAGAGAGAGAATCCCAGTCAGGGGTTTGATCCCACAACTCTGAGATCTAGACCTGAGCCAAAATCAAGAGTTGGTTCCACAACTGACTGAGCTACCCAGGCACCCCCAGATTAAGGCTTTTAAGTAAAGTTAAGCAGGTTCTCTTAGGAACTCACCTTGACTATTGATGGATACCTGTAAAAGGACAAAAGCAACAGGGAATTATAAACCTCCTGTCATTGTAACATTTCTGTTACTAGGACCAGCCTCACAGATAAGATGAACAATCTCAGGTTAGGGATTCAGCTTTTCCAGTATCATGAACTAACGGTGAATAATAATTAAGGACTTTTATTGCTTAACTCCTGTATCCTCCTTTATTTCAGGTACATTAAGAGGCAGCATAATATAGAGGTTAAGAGCTTGGGCTCTGGAGTCAGAGTATATGGAAGGAACCCCTACTCTACTATTTCCAAGATTTTGTGCCTGTGGGCAAGTTACTTGGCTTCTCTGGGCTTCAGTTTCCTCATGGGTAAAAAAAGAGATAATAATGTAATACCCGATACATAGTAGTGTTGTTAGTCTGACACATTGCAGTCACTCAATAAAGGTTTGTCATTATTTTTATATTATAAGCTAAATGGCAAGTTATGATATATTTGAACTATATGACTATATAGTTTTAAAAGTTATCTCCCAAATTTCCTTCAATGTTTACTCCTTATCTCTCAACTCCATCTCAGATTCCACAGTAAGCTAAGAACATGCAGTTATCAAGTACATTTAAACCGCTACACAAATGAGAAAACATTAGTTAGAACTTTTCAATCCCCTATCATTCTTGAGAAATAAGATCCCTATCCGGGATACCTGGCCATGGGTACCATCATATACTTTACCTCCTCATTTTCCTCATCCAGGTATTTTATCTGAATAGTGTTCAGATCAAATGAAACTTTTACCTGCAAATGAAATGTATATACATATCAAAAAGGCAGATTGTAACAGAAACCCAGAAGTCCTAAAAGAAAGGGTGAGCATATTTCACTACATAAAAATTTAACATTTAGGGGCGCCTGGGTAGCTCAGCCAGTTAAGCGTCTGACTCTTGACTTCAGCTCAGGTTGTGATCTCATGGTTCGTGGGTTCAAGCCCTGCACTGGGCTCCATGCTGACAGTGCGGAGCCTGCCTGGGATTCTCTCTCTCTTTGAGGACACTCTGTCCCTCCCCAGTTGGCACACGCATGTGCACTTATGCTCTCTCCCAAAATAAATTTTAAAAAACTTTAAAAAATTAAACATTTAAATGGCATAAAAGAAGAAAACCATGTCAAAAGACAAAGAATAGACGGGAAATATTTGCAACTCATAACCAAGGGTTATTATCAACAATACACAAAAATCATCTGCAAAACTGCTAATCATTATGATAAACAATCCAGGTAAACGTAGGCAAAAAGGTATGGAGATTTCTTTCAAGAGAGATCAAATGTGACTAACAAGTATAGGAAAAGATGTTCAACCTTAATGCTAGTCACAACAATGCAAATTAAAGCAATGAGATGTCATCTCAATAGAATGGTGAAAAAAATTTTAAAGCCATAACATCCAGTGTTGTCAAAAATTCAGGGCACTGTCATATATTTCTGCACTGGCTACAACTGTTCTGCAAAGCACCTGGCAGTATCTATCAAAAATTAAAATCACATGCCTTGTGACTCATTAATCTTTCTTTGGAAAACTTTATCCTACAAAACAGTGCTTAAGTGTTATACACAAAGAGATCTCTCCTGTAGTTTATTTTATAATGGTGAAAAGAAAAACAACAATAACAAACCCTTTTGACCTTGAGGGTACTGAGTAAGTGAAATAACAACAATGAACTCACAGATACAGATAGCACACTGGTGGTTGCCAGAGGCAGGGGGTGGGAGGTGAGTAAAATGGGTGAAGGTGGTGAAAAGGTACAAACTATCAGTTATAAAATAAATAAGTCCTGGGAATGTAATGTACAGCATACTGAATATAGTTGTTAATAATGTGCCGTATATTTGAAAGTTGCTAAGGAAGTTCTCATCATAAGAAATTTTTTTTTTATAAATTTTTTTTTTAATGTTTATTTATTTTTGACAGACAGAAAGAGACAGAGCATGAGCTGGGGAGGGGCAGAGAGAGGGAGACACAGAATCCGAAGGAGGCTCCAGGCTCTGAGCTGTCAGCACAGAGCCCGACGCGGGGCTCGAACTCACAAACCGCGAGATCATGGCCTGAGCTGAAGTCGGACACTTAGCCGACTGAGCCACCCAGAAGCCCCAAGAAAAAATTTTTTAACTACACGTGGTGACAGATGTTAGCTAGACTTATTGTGATCATTTTGCAATATATACAAATTTAGAGTCATTATGGTATATACCTGGAACTAATATAATGTTATATGGCAATTATATCTCAATTAAAAACAAAACTAGAAACAATTTTTCAATTAGAAATGGTTAAATTATGGTATGACAACACCAAAATACTGTGGACAATCTATAGATTTAAAAAGGATGACCCTGGATCCTTATCTATTCATTGAGAACTGTCTATAACATCCTGCTGGGAAACATAATTCCCATCCCAGAGGTGGGAACAGTGGATGGAAGAGTAATGAATAGAGGGATATTAACTTTTTCTTAGTATGTGTTTGGATTGTTTTACTTCTTATAATAGGCATGTATATTATACTTTTATAATTTAAAATTTACAGTAAGGAAAAAAGGCAAGCTGTCAACTCATTTAACTACTAGAAAAAGAAAAATAACTATGTTTGATTTTCAGATCATTTGACAAACACCCCAACTTTCTGGATAACCATCTGTTTAGGCCAGAATAAAGAAATATTTGCTGGAAGACAGAGGACTAGTTCACATCATCTTTTGAAATCTTTCCACCATTTCTTTTTCTTTTTAGTTTTCATAGCACATAACCAAATAAAAGCAGGTTTTTACCAAAGGGTTTTGCTGGATAAACAGTTACACAGGAAGTAAAACATTCACTACTGCAAACGAAACAAAACCCAGAAGAGTACAAAGGGCAAACCAAGAGGAGGGAGGGCATTGACAACAACAAAAGAACAGATGAACTGCTAAGTACCTGTGGGAGTTTTTTCTGCTCAACTTTTTTTTTTTTTTAATATTTTATTTATTTTTGAGAGATAGAGATAGAGCACAAGCAAGGGAGGGGCAGGGAGAGAGGGAGACACAGAATCTGAAACAGGTTCCAGGCTCCAAGCTGTCAGCACAGAGCCTGACATGGGGCTCGAACCCACGAACCCTGAGATCACGACCTGAGCCGAAGTTGGACGCTCAACAGACTGAGCCACCCAGGTGCCCCATGCTCAACTTTTTTTTTTAAGATTTTTAAAAAATTTTAAGCAATCTCTACACCCCACCAGGCACCTGAAAACACAACCTCAAGATCCAGAGTCACACATTCTGCTGACTGAGCCAGCCTGGGGCCCCCTTTGCTAAACTTTTAGATACTTGACCTCTGAGCTAGCAATAACAACAATTAGCTCTTGCAAAACTTAGGTTATATCCTTGCTGGTTCACAAACTACAGTAACATATCTGCTCTCAGGCAGGAGAACATTTCCCTGGGGCCTGGTTAGGGTGGAAGCCACACCAATTCATTCCTTAGACTGTTTCTAAAATTAACAGGTTTTCCAAGTCTAGCTGCAAATTAAGGAATTTGTTTATTCTCTTGGGGGTGGGGAGAACATCGCCTACATGAATATTGAACCCCTGTCAAAAGTAATTTTCCAAAAGTCCTAGAAAAGGTAAATATGACAGCTATGAAACAACATTGCTAAAAATTGCTATCTTTGGAAAAATTAGGCTTAAAAGATGGAGAAACAAAGTAACACTCACCATAGCTTCAACATCAGCCCAAGTTGTATTTTCTGGATCAGAAACCAGAAAGCTTTGAGTTTCATTTTTGAAAGTCACATTTAGAGTAACCTGTGGTTCCATGCTGTGGGGCTAGAGTTGAGAGGATGGGTGAGAGAGAAAACAGTGGAAAGGGTTCTATAAAACTGCATAAGCATTCATTCAGCAAATACTTGTGAAGGCCTAATATGGGTTAGGCTAGGAAGACACCGAAGTGAATGAGAACACAATGTCTCTGCTCTTATGCTATTTACAACCTGGTGGGTAGCTTAAAACAAATTTCCCTGTTAAACGTTTGCTGAAACAGTATAAATTTTGGCCACATCCGCAGAAATCCTCTAACAGCTATAAAATTCTTTTGGATTTTATGGAACTTTATATGATTAGTTAATTCAATAGATACTACTGAATATCCACTAGTGGCAGGATACCAATGAAGATGAACACCCACAGGTCTCTACCCTCAGGGAATTTACATTCTCATAGCTTGAAAGCAACATTCTACATTTTTCTTAGAAAAACAGCCTTTTCCTAAATTGAGCAACCCAGGTTCTTTGTTAAGATCAGTTTTAACAATTTAGAGGCCAAGACACTAGCCAAGAAACTACACAGGGGTAGCAGTCAACACCTTTCATCCAAGTTCATGTGGTGTTTTTTGTTTGTTTGTTTTTGTAGTTATACTTTTTTTTTCTTTTATAGAAAATTTCATGCATAAAAGTGGAGAGTCACGGACATATAACTATAGTAAACAATTCAAGGCTATCGTCATTTTGTCTATAATTCTGTATTGTCCCCAAATCCCCCAATATAGATTGACCATAGTTAACTAATGTTTTAACCAAACTATAGTACCATAATTAAAAAAAAACTATTAAGAGAAAATTTAAACATATACAAATGAATAAAGATTAATATACAATGAACTCCTAAGGACCCATCAGATATTTTCCATAATTATCATCAACCCAGGACTAATCTTGTTACAGCAATAGAATTATTTTGACAGCCATTATTTCATCCATAAAATAACTGAGTATGTAACCCTTAAAAAAATAAGACTTTTTGAAAAGATAACCACGATACCATTATCATGCCTAAGAAGTTAACAATTCTATAATTTAATGTCTATTATGGTCAGTTGTTTTTAATTAAGGATTTTATTTACTGATGAGTTGTTAGATTATTATTTAAGTTTATTTATTTATTTTGGAGAGAGAGAGCCTGCACACATGCACATGTGGGGGAGGGGCAGAGAGAGGAGGAGAGAGAATCCCAAGCAGGCTTTGCACCATCAGCACGGAAACTGATGTGGGATTCGAACCCACGAACAATGAAATCATGAGCTGAGCCAAAATCAAGAGTCGGACACTCAATTGACTGAGCCACCCGGGGACCTCTAGATTTTGTTCTTATGACTCTGTGAAAAAACAGTTTACTAAAATCTGAACCTAAGTTGTAATGAAAAAGGTCATCTTTTAAACATATTTATCAGCAAATCTTTTAAGAAATCTCTTCAAAGAACCAGATTCTGCTCTAGGCAAATGGAGAAAGGATATGAACAACTATGTCTCAGGAATTTGCAGTGTAATGGTGAGGGAGCAAAAGGGCTGAGAAGAGCTGGGCTCCAGACACAGCTCTGACACATAACTAGCCATGTACAAAACAGTAAGTCATTTGACCTGAGCTTC
Source organism: Panthera onca (assembly GCF_046562875.1). Classification (NCBI taxonomy): domain Eukaryota; kingdom Metazoa; phylum Chordata; class Mammalia; order Carnivora; family Felidae; genus Panthera; species Panthera onca. Next base: position 58,392,455 of record NC_138352.1, on the reverse strand, counting down.
AGTTCCTTAATCTGTAAGATAGGTCAAATAAAAACGTGTGTCCAAGTTCTCTGAGAACATTACTCAAACACAAAAATTATTATAATAAATCAGTCTTTAGAAGCCAAAATAGACCTGTTTTTCCACAATACATTGAGAGTGTCATTAAAAAGGACTTTGGGAGTGCCAGGGTGGCTCAGTCGGTTAAGAATCTGACTCTTGATTTCGACTCAGATCATGATCTCACAGTTCACGGGGTCAAGCTCCACATCAGGCTCTGTGCTGACAGCGTGGAGCCTGCTTGGGATTCTCCCTCTCCCTCCTCTCTCTCTGCCCTCCCTTGCTTGCATGTTCTCTCTCTCTCTCTTTCTTTCTCCAAAAAAACAAACATAAATAAACATTTTAAAAAGAGGACTTTGAACTTTCTGAGAATCTGGGTTTTTTTTTAAAATTCAAAACCAATCATCCTCCAATTTTTTCCATTTTTTGTCTCTACCTACAGTCAAGTTCACAACCAAAAAAAAAAAAAAAAAAAAAAAAAAAAAAAAACAACCAAACCCAGTTTCTAGCACCAATCTGCTGACATCTAGTATTCATTCTTATGGAATGCAATTCTTGGAGTCCTTAACATTTGGACAGAATGCCTCCCCAGGTCAACTTCCCAGATTCTTGGGGAGAAAAAAAAATCTGGGAAATGAAGTAACTGATTCAGTCAGCCAAAAAGTGGATATTCTGAATCACCTTCTTACTTTTCAACTTCCCAGAAATGCTTTCCACACTTTTGAGAGTCCAGAAGGAAACTAATCTAACTCCCTTGTTCCAAATTACATACACAATTAAAATTAGTTTAGATACTTTGGAGCTCATCCAGCTGGTAGGCTGATGAGAGAAAACAGGAAGTGGGGGATTCTAGTTTAGCTGGACCATACCCAGGTCTTCATAAAGAACTGCCTATTTCTGTTTGGCTTTTATGTGAAAATTCTTTCAGCAAGAGCATTAATCTTGAACTTGAAATACCAAAGCTATGGTTAGCACCATCTGTCCTTGTAGCTTTAAAGCCAGTAAAGTCAGACGGCTGGGTCCTAGGCCTTCAGTTTTCAAAACTGGCATTATTATACGTTCATGCCACTGGCTCACTTTTGCTTGGCACAAGTCAGCTTTTCCTCTACGTCAAATTTTTCAGGATACCAAAAATCCCTTTAATGAAGCAGACCTGGGAACTTGAGCTTTGATTACCGTCTCCACCAAAGGCCTGACATGTTAATCCGGGGGTTAAAACATGTGACCTATAGCTGGGTGTTTTGACAAAAAGGAAAAACGGTGCCTTTTCAAAACCAGAGGTCCCTGACCAAGGAGACATCTTTACAAGGTTCTCAACAAGCGGAGGGGGATGGGGATGGGAGGCTGTGTGGGCACTGTCATTTTTTTTTTCCCCTGCAGACTTTATCCTTGTCTTCCAGTTATCGTTTCCCTAGCACTCCATGCCCCCAAGATCGTGTTACCACCCCCTGAGGAATCTCGCTTTCTTTGCCTAGGCCCTCTTTCTGCTGGAGAGTCTTAGCCTCCCATCAGTAGATGCCGAGCGTTCTGAGCCACGGACCCCCCCATCTCTCTGGCAGTATCCGCCGCCTCGGCCCCCTGGCCCAAACGGCTCTCTCATCCAGTCACTGAAAAGATTGGCTGCCCCCAGACACGGAAAAAGTCGCCTTCTCTTTTGCAGGATCCCTTCCGCAAACTTCCCCTAGCCCTCTCAGTGGCGATGTGCTCCCACCCCTCTGTAACCGCCGCTACTTCCTTACCAGCTCCCCGCCCCCGGGGGGCGCCTGCCGGAGGCCAGTGCAAAAACCGTTCGCTGCCAGCTCTGCTGCTCTCCCCGCGGGGTGAATCTAACATGGCGGATAGAAATAGGACCTAGTCCCCAGTTTGAGTTTCCGACAAGATGATTGGCTCTTAACAGTTGTCTCTCAAAACTACCACCCCCCTTGATTGGCCGAGCATGCGTGGCAGGGGCTGGGCAACAGCAGCCATAACAGCACAACAACAACAAACACTGGGGCAGAGGGGCGGAACTACAAGTGCGCAGTCGAGGGCCGCGGCCCATTTCCCCTTCCCAGGTAAATTCGGCGTCCACTGCATTCCCTTAGGTCACTGACCTTAGTGGACTCCTTGCCCGAGACTTGCGGGGCTGGATGGGAATTGTAGTCTTCCTGGGACTTGTAGGTTCTTTAGCCTATTCTCCGCTCTCAAGATGTGAAAACCTAACACTCCAATCCATATCTGTTGACGTGCGTAAGCGCACAGAGCTCTTCAATCTGTCAACTGGATTGCCGTGAGACTCTTGCCCGCTTCCGGTGTCGGAAGCCCCTCTCCATAAGACTACAGTTTCCAAGGAACACTGTGTCGAAGGCCTTTCGATCCGCAATGCATGCTGGAAATCGTAGTTTTTCCCCCACACTATCCTTTTATTTACCTAAACTGGAGACTTTCATTGCGGCGGAAATGGGGAGGGAACGGGGCCTCTTCTTGCGAATGTTTCAGGCACTATCTTGCGCTCCTATTCAGGCCTCAGGTATTGATTTCGACCCTAGTCCCGCAGTCTCTGTGACGTAATAAGCCGCAACTGAAAGCGTACAGGTGAGGGGGCAGGGGCCTCACAGAAAAGTGGGGGGAGAATTCTTTCTCTTCCGTCTCTTTCTAATTACGTAACGCGGGGAAGAATGGATGACCAATCGGGAGCCCGGAAAGACTCTCGGCTCTTTCTGCTCCTCCCTTCCGTAATGTGTTTTGATCTCGTATTCTGAGAGGTTCTCGCTCAGCGGCGGCGGACGGTTTCCGTGGCAACAGGAAAGCGCGGGAATTACAGATAAATTGAAACTGCGACTGTGCGGGGAGAGCTCGCTGAGGTTTTTCTGAACTGAGGACGGCCCGGGAGGTTTTTATGTAAGTGGGGCCCTGGGCCCGGGAAGCCCCGACGCTTTGCTCTGGGTAAAGGTGAGAGAGCTCGCGGGAAGGGATAGGGCCCAAGGGGTGCTCCGAGGGACAGGCAGGAAACAGGTATGGAGAGAGTGGGGAAGAACAAGATGGGCATTACCTGGCTGGCAGGGGCGGGCGGAGGGTGGAACCTGAGAAGCCTAAGAAGTTAAGTCTGGGGAAATTGGGGAGGGGGCGCCTTGTGGGTCCCGGGGTAGGGGAGGCACTGAGGACAAGGGAGGGAGCAGGGTGTGTCCGAGGGGGAATCCTGATGACAGGAACTGGAATGTGTCCTGAGGGGAATATATAGTGTAAAAAGACGGGCTGGGGTGTGTGAGAAGGGTATCCTGAGGAAGGAGGAAAGGGAGCAGGAATGTGTCAGGAATGAGAATAGGAGGAGGGTGGATTGTGAGGGAGGGGGAGCCCAGAAGAAAGAACTGGCTTCATACGCGTTTCTGAGAAGGGACAAGAAGAAAGTAGAGGGGCGTCAGCAGTCACGCATATATTGCTGGTATGAACGTGCCTAAAGAGGATCCTGAGATGAATGCAGACCAGTGAGAAACACTGGGGAAGGTCAGGGGTGGGGAGCGTTGGTTGGTGTTGGTTTTGTTTTTTGAGTTTGGTTTTAAACACAAGACAAAGAAAGGAGCCAGGTGATTGGAGAAATATGAGGCTACCATCACTCACTCAGTCACCCCACTGTGGCTTTCTTTTTCTTGGGGAGAGGAAAACACCAAAAGGAAGCGGTTGGCGGCTGTATGTGGGAAAAAAATAGAGAAAATAATGGTCTTTAATTACAAAAAAACAATATTTTGAATCTAAAAAATAAAGCTTTTGTCATTAATTCTATGGTTGGTATGATCCTGAAGCACTCCAGTCTTAAGTTTCTCTTATTTAAAAATGACATATAATGAAACTAGTCTGTTCTTATAAATCTTTTAAAGTGACTTGTGCGTGTGTATATCCATATATATTTAAGTTGATGCCTTAAAATTCATTGGAACAGGGAGAAATGGATTTATCTGCAGATCGTGTTGAAGAAGTACAAAGTGTCCTTAATGCTATGCAGAAAATCTTAGAGTGTCCAATCTGGTAAGTCAACAGAAGGGTTTCTTAATTTGAGATTCTTCCTTTCTTGACTATATCCTATGCAAATAAGTGGAATTCACCTTACATATTAAGGAGAAGAAAATTATACTACCTATTAAAATTAAATTATAAAAGTTGCTGCTTTTCTTAACTCAAGAGCTTTGGGAATATAGGAAGTTACTCCTTTTTCTCCACTCTGCTTCTCCCCTTCCCTTTTTACTGCCTTAACACATTCAGCTCCCTATCTTTCCTAGCCCACAGACTGTCTTGATTGGTTCTACTTTGGGGTAGGGATCTGGTTTGGAGTAAGTGGCCTTTTCATCCAGGCTCTAAAAACAGCTAGATCACTTGGAATGGGCATAGTTAATAGTGGCAAAATAAAATCACCAATGATTGGTGCTTGTGAATGGGTAGGTCTCCAGTTGGAACTAGTCTTGTATATTTAAATAAGAAGTCCACAGAACATGCGACTCTTGATTTCCACTTTTTTTTTAATGTTTATTTATTTTTGAGGGATAGAGAACATGAGCAGGGGAGGGCAGAGAGAGAGGGGTACGGAGGATCCCAAGCGGGCTCTGTGCTGACAGCAGCGAAACTGATACGGAGCTCAAACTCAGAAACTGTGAGATCATGACCTGAGCCGAAGTCAAATGCTCAACCAACTGAGCCACCCAGGCGCCCCACTTGATCTCCATTCTTCATCTTGGGGTTGAGTTCAAGCCCCACATTAGGTGTAGAGATTACATAAAAATAAAATCTTTAAAGAAAAAAAAGAATACTGCGAATCATCAAAGTCTTTGGTAAGTCTCTGACTTTTTGAGTGAGCTTGTTTTTCTTCATCTATAAAATAAAGAGGGGACTAGAATATTCAAGGTTTTGGGATTCCTGGGGCGCTCACGGTTAAGCCTCTGACTCTTGATTTCAGCTCAGGTCATGCGTGATCTTGTGGTTTGTGGGATTGAACCCACATTGGGCTCTGGCTGACAGCATGGAGCCTGCTTGGAATTCTGTCTCCCCTTCTCTGCCCCTCCTGTGCTTACCCCCATGCACTCTCTCAAAATAAATAAACATTAACAACAACAACAAGGAATATTCAAGGTTTTTTTTTTTTAAGTCGAGGCATAATTTACATACAGTGAAATGTAGAGATCTTAAGTGTGCAAGTCGATGAGTTTTAACCATTGTATATATCTGTGTAACATTTCCATCACCCCAGAAAGTTCAGGAGCTCTTAACTTGCTGACCCTTCATGACATTTGGAGGCCTATGGCTAGAACTATATTTCAATATAATTAGTTTCTTGTATAATTTTATATTTTTTATTTTATGCATTTAAAAGCATTACTCTGGAAGGGCGTTCATGCGCTTCACTGGCTGCCAGAGGTTATGAGCCCCAGGCAGTCACTAGGTGATATCTATGGTAGTCACTAAATCTACTTAAAAACCATACCTCAGAATGTCTTGGTGAAAAGCCAGAAAGGAAATTTAGAATCTTTCTTCTTCTCTTTACTCTGGTCATTCTGGCCTCTTAACTCTTCTTCAGACTAGAACATACTCTCCTGCTTCTGAGCTTTTATGCTTGCTCTTCCCTCTGCCTGGAATTTTCTACCCTTGATAATTGAATGGCTTACAAATCTTGACTGAAATACCACCTTTTCACAGAGGCATTTCCAGACAACCCTATTTAAAATGGTGGCACCTGGGTGGCTCAGTCCTTAAGCATCTGACTTTGGCTCAGGTCGTGATCTCACGGCTGTTGAGTTCGGGTCCCATATCAGGTGAGCTTGAGCCCTGCTTCCTCTCTCTCTCTCTGCCCCTTGCTCACTTGCTCTCTCTCTCTCTCTCTCTCTCTCTCACTCTCTCAAAAAAAAATAAACACCCTTACCCCCAACACACTCTTTATTTCCCTTTCCTGTTTTTTTTTTCTCCATAGTTCTTACTACTATCTAACATTCCTTACAATTTATCCTTTTTCTCTACCCTTACAGAGTTTAAACTCCACGAAGGCAGGAATTTTTGTTTTATTTACTTCCATATCCTTAGTAGTTATATACCTGGGACATAATAGCCACTCAGTAAACGTTTGCTGAAGGTATTAAATATTAATTAACGTTAATTAAATTGGTTCTTTGTTAGTTTAATGGGTTTTAATATGGTGATGGTTAGTGGTGGGTAAACATTCAAAAAATAAATTGGAAAGCTGCACCTATTGCCCCTTACCTTCAATAAAGGAGAGTAAATTCAAGTAAATTTTCATTTGTGCTTCATAAAGTTGTTTTTCATATTTGGAGTCAAGTAAATAAAATTAAAGAACATGCAAGTTGTGTTTCCAGAGAGATACAAGATTTATAAGTAACCCTCCTCTCCCTTGCCCCTCAACATTTCATCTAAATAAAAACAAGAGCTAAATGAGATTTATAGCCTACTTTATGAATCATCAGAGCCAGAGAAGCAGGAAATGACAACTAGAAAAAAATTGCTTTTGAAAAAGCAAAACTTATTCATGATAATTACAAAGAGTGATCAAAAAAGTCCTCAATAGTGTGGCATCTGGGTCCATTTATTTTACATTTCCATGGGACTCAGTTATAGAAATGTAATGTTCTTTCTCACTCTGGCAAATTAAACTATCAATTAAAAAACTCAAATACATAAAAAGTAAAGACACAAGAATGAAAGTTAGTGCTAAATTTTCATTTTCAGTTAGCCGTCCTGTTATTTCTGGCTCCTTGTTATTTTATCTATTTTCTACTAGCAATGGACTTAAGTTTTTAAACTAAAGCTTTTCATTCTGGTCATTGTTAAACCTTAAACTCATTCACGGGGGAAGTTCTAGGATGGGAATCCTACCTACTCCACTTTTTGTTTGTTTTAAAGTTTTTAAAATTTATTTTGAGAGGAAGAGAGTACACACACACACACATGTGCATGAGTGGGGAAGAGGCATAGAGAGAGGGAGAGAAAGAATCCCAAGCAGGCTCTAAGCTGCAGTGCAGAGCCCTACATGGGGCTTGAAGTCATGAACCGTGAGATCATGACCTGAGCTGAAATCAATAGTCGATGCTTAACTGAGCCACTCAGGCGCCCCTGTTGTTTGTTTACCAGTGCCTAGCTAGAACAGTAGAATTTGCCATTATGTCTTAATAAATGATTCCTGATAGTGACTGCAAAGTATTATTGAGGGTAGCTAGAGGATAGGTTTCCAGCTTCTTTGAGGCCTTTTGAGCTAAAACCACTTCTGCTGACCTCTAAGTTATTGATATTTACTTCTGATAATTAGTATTTCTTTCTAAACTTTTGCACATGACCATATAAAATTTTTGACTTTCAGAAGAGTTTGCTAAAATATGTATCCTGCTGGGTGGTGGTGGTTTTTCAACCCTAACCTAGCTTCTTTTTCCAATCACTTACCCATGTCAGAAGCCCAAAGGCAAATATGCAGGAGGTCTAAATTGCCTGAGTCGAAAAGTGTTTACAATATCTGAGGGGCACCTGGGTGGCTCAATCACTTAAGTGGTCCAACTCTGGATTTTGGCTCAGGTCATGATCTCATTGTTGGTGAAACTGAGCCCCACGCTGACAGTTGAGAACCTGCTTGGGATTCTTTTGACTCTCTCCTCTCTCTCTCTCTCTCTGTCTCTCTGTCTCTCTCTGCCCCTCCCATGCACACACTCTCTCAAAATAAACTTAAAAAAATAATAAAATATTTGAATCATCTTTATAGTGAACGTTCACTTTCATCAGGATCTAAAAGAGGACTGACTTTTTTCTTTTTATTCCCATTCCCTTTTCAAGGTTTTTTTCAACAGTCATTACCTTTTTACATATTGGAGTTTTCATCCGTTTAAAGTTTGTGTTTACAGTATGTTTGTATAGCTTGGCTCATAATTACCATGCTGAAACATAATTATTTCAGAATTGAGGCAGTGGTGAGAATGAAAGCCATCTGGCATCATAGCTAAATCCAATTTCGCCTTTGCCGAGAATTTCTTTGATATGTAGCTTATCTGAGGAATAGTGATTTAGTAGCAAATCGAGTTCTCTTTGTTGGGTGGTTTTCTTTTTAAAATCACATTAGGTCCGGATAATAATTCTCACATTGATAGAAGTCATCTCAGGTTGTGAACATTTTCCCAAGTAGCGTTTAATTTTATTCTGACAATAACCTAAAGAGACTGGTAGAGTGGGTGACAGAGAAGGAACCTGATGTTCAGGTCGAGGGCTTGGCCTGAGGTCACTCTGCTAATAAAAAAGGGAACTGATAGTAGAAACCTGGCCTTCTGACTTACTCTGATATTCTTTTCTCTGTTACCCTGTGTTGCGTCAGAAGCCCCATGATCACAAGAGTTGTGTTACCAAACCTTTCACAACGAGGCTATTGTCCCCCAGCTTTTCTTGTGATCCTTTTCTAAAAAGTTAACATTTAATGAAAAGACCCACATTCTTGTCACACACAGGTTACCTGTTTTTTGATGTCCTGGCTGAACTGTACCAGAAATCCATTGCTAAAGCTCTCGTTCAGAATAAAAGATAAAAACTTAAAATTGCCTGTAGGTTTCTACCTGCTCAGGCTCCTGGCTGCCTCTCCGAGCTCTTCTAGTGCTTCCCCTGCTGGCCTGCTCACTGTCCTTCAAAAACACCAGGCATGGTCCTGCTCAGAGTCGGCCTTCTCTGCTCCCTCTGCTGGAATGTTCTTCTCCCGATTGTTGCACAGCTTGTTTCCTCACATGCAACTGTCTGCCAATGTCACCTCAATCAGGCCTTTCCTGATCATTCCGTATACATCTCCCACCCCAGCACTCCCTATTCCTGTTACTGAGCTTTATTTTTATTTCTAGCCCTTATTCTCCTATGTTCTTGTTTAATTCTCAATTAACTATCTACCACAGCTAAAATGAAAGTTCTATGAGGACAGGCTTTGTTTTGTCCACTGCTGTATGTCACATCCCCAGGAACCGTACTTGTATACGGTAGGTGCCCAATGAACATTTGTTCTGTTAATAAATGAAAGAGTCTCAAGAAGATCTTAAGATTTTCTAGAAAATAAGAAAGATTTTGTGAATGGACCCACAAGGATGGGAATTTGGGTGACCAATTTTCTTTTCTCAAAATTTTAATCGTTTTCTAAGCTTGTTTTTTATTTTCTAAATTTTCTTCAGTGTTTGTTACATTCTTTTTACAAAGTGATCACAAGCCAAGCATCATGTACCTCCTGAAGTGACATAATAAAAGTCCTAGCACACAGTGCCACCTGTAAAGTGTTCTTGCCAAAAAAACCAAACCTGAATTGATCGAGCCTGTAAGTCTAGTTTATAGGAAATAGAGGCAAGAGGAACATGCTAAACCATATCATAGGGTTACAATCAGTAAAATCCAGAGTGAGGGAAATAATGTAGATCAAATGACTTATTGATGTACTTTTAAAAATTTTTTTTCTTTTTATTTATTTATTTTGATAGAGAGAATGAGCAGGGGAGAGAGAGGGAGAGAGAGAGAGAAGGAGAGAGAGAATTCCAAGCCGGCTCCACACTGGCTCCACACTGTCAGTGTGGAGCCCTACGCGGGGCTTGAACTCATGAACTGTGAGATCATGACCTGAGCTGAAACCAAGAGTCAGACACTCAACCAACTGAGCCACCCAGGCACCCTCAGGTGACATACTTCTTAAAATAAATGACAAGGGGAAAAAAGGAAGGGAAAATCTATAGATTAAAAGACATTTGAGGGGTGCCTGGGTGGCTCAGTCGATCAATCATCCAACTTTGGTTCATGTCATGATCTCCCAGTTTGTGAGTTCGAGCCCCGAGTCGTGCTGTGAGCTGACAGCTTGGAACCTGGAGTCTGCTTCAGATCCTGTGTCTCCCTCTCTCTCTCTGCCCCTCCCCCACTTATGATCTCTCTTTCTCAATATAAAAAACATTAAAAAAAAAAAAAAAAAAAAGACAAGATATACCAGCCAAATGCAATGCATGGATCTTATTTGAATCCTGATCTAAACAGATTTAATTATTAAATTTTAAGAGATAATGAGGGAAATTGGAGTATTACATATTAGATGGTATAAAGGAAATTATTTTTTTAAGAGTAATGGTTTCATGGTCATCTTGAAAAGATCTTTATTTTTTAAAAACTTTGTTTTGAAATATTTATAATTGAAATGAATGATTCCTGGAATTAATTTATAAATATTTTTAATGTTTATTTTGGGGAGAGAGAGAGCACACACGTGTGTGAGTGCACGTGCGTGAGCAGGGGAGGGGCAGAGAGAGGGAAACAGAGAATTTGAAACGGGCTCTATGCTGACAGCAGAGAACCCGACATGGGGCTCAAACTCACAAACTGTGAGATCATGACCTGAGCCGAAGTTGGTGCTTAACCGACTGAGCCACCCATGCACCCCTCTTGGAATTTATTTTAAAGTAATCTGAGCTCATGGGTGCTTGGGTGGCTCAGTGGGTTAAGTGAGCGATTCCTGATTTTGGCTCAGGTCAAGATCTCATAGGTTTGTGAGTTCAAGCCCCTCATTGGGCTCCACACTGAAAGTGTGGAGCCTGCTTGGGATTCTCTCTCTCTTCCTTTCTCTCTCTGCCCCTCCCCACTCTCTCTTTCTCTCAGAATAAATAAATAAACTTAAAAAAAAATAATCTGGGCCTTGAGTGGGTACTGGTGTGTATATAAGACTGGCTTTGAGTCAAAAATTGTTGTAACTGAGTGATGGTACATGGAGTTCATTTTACTATTTTATTTGTGTAAATGCTTGAAATTTTCCATACTAAGAAATTTAAGCGGCGCCTGTCTGGCTCAGTCAGTAGAGCATGCAACTCTTGATCTCTGGGTCCTGAGTTTGAGTTCCATGTTGGATGTAGAGATTACTTTAAATTAAAAGAAAATAATAAATTTAAAATAAAAAGGTAGTCACATGTGAAAAAAGTGCTGTGAGGGAATCCAAAAGAAATACAAGAAGTTTTTGTCTTTGTAGAGCTTAAAGTTTAGGTAAGATATATATATAGGATGTTTCCTCACAAAGATAGCTCAAAAAAGTGTATCGGTGAAAACTTATTAATAATGGAGCAATGTCAGCTAATCTTTTAAACGTTAAAGATAATAATAGTAATAATAATAATAAGATAATATAATATAGAGTGTTGACTAGAGTAATATATTCTGTTTTGGTATCTGGAAGCTCAGGAGGGAAGGATCCTGTTTTCTGCTGTATTTTTGGCTCCTAGCACAGCAGACATTTAATAAATATTTATGAAATGAACTTAAAGCCTTACTTTGACTTAGTTATAGCAACTTAAAGTTGAACTTCTTTACCAAGATTATATTTACTTTGAAATGAATTATTGAGCCTCATTTCTTATTTTTTGTATCCTTCTAGTCTGGAGTTGATCAAAGAGCCTGTTTCCACAAAGTGTGATCACATATTTTGCAAGTAAGTTCGAATGTTTTATGTGGCTCCATTATTAGCTTTTGCGCTTATTCACAACATAGGAAATACCTAACTTTCTACAAGCTTTTGCTACTCCATTTAAGTGAAAAAGAAAAATCTAACTCTGCTTCATTCTGCCTCAGAGTACTTAGAAAGTCACTGGAAGGTGGTTGTAACCATAGTTCTTGGGAAAATATTGGCACATTTATCTGGTGGGATGTGAAATCATTTTGAACAGCTGTTTGTTTTTGTGTCCATGGGTGGAGGCAGATCGCAAGCGATTGTGCAATAAGCAAATTGTGTTCCAGCTTTCCCTGTTTCTCCTTTCTGTTATTTCTTTCTGTTTGTCCCTCTGCTTTCTCCCTTCTAAGGTGCTATGTTTGCCTGCTTCATAATCCTTGTGAAGATAGGAAAGGATCTGATACCAGTTTATTTTTAGGCTGAAATTCATGCATACCAATGATTGGAATTATATTTACATTTTTAAGGACCTTGCCTTTTGAAAATGTTTGTTTATTTGAGCTTGAGCGTGGGCGTTGGGGGGGGGGGGGGCAGAGGGAGAGGGAGCGTGAGAACCTTAAATAGGCTCCAGGCCCAGTGTGGAGCCCGACACAGGGGATGATCTCACAGTTGTGAGATCATAACCTGAGCCTAAATCAAGAGTCGGACGCTTAACTAACAGCCACCCAGGCACCCCTAAAATGTTTTTTGATGAAAGAATTTGGGGAAACATTTGGTAGGCAATTTGGTAAAACGAGGGGTTCTCTCCTCTCCCTGTTGTTAAGCTGTGATTGAGACTTGCCCTGAATGCCAACTAATTTGTTTTTGGATATTTTTTTCCTTTTTGATCGGAAAAGCAAGGCATGTCCATGGTAATGAGTTTACTAGCACAAATGGTTATATGATGTGTATTTCCCTCCTACCCGCAAACCCCTGCTTCCTCCTTTCCTCCATCTCTTTACCCATCGTGGGGCTCAAACTTAAACCCTAAGATCGAGTCATATGCTCTACCAACTGAGCCAGCCAGGTGTCTCCTCAGGAATTTTTTAATTCAGGACTTCTTAACTTGGGATTCATGAATGGTTTTCATGAATTTCCTAGAATTATATTCAGTTTTAAGTTTAATTATATTAAAAGCTATAGACATGTGCAGTTTCCTAGGAAAGATAGTCCATAATTTTAATCAGATTCTTAGAATGTTTCCATAACCTAAAAAATGTGAAGTGCTTCTGAGATAAAGATAAGGAGGGCTGGCTGAAGCTGAAGGAAACCTGTTCCCCTGGAGGGATATGCAAACTCAAGTCTGGCAGGCCCCTTCCTTCCTCTGAATTCTGCCTTATTCTTCCCATTCATCTGTCCCAGCTGGGATCCAGAGCCCATTCCTATTGCCCTTCACCCCTTTCACACACCACCCCACTGGTCTGCTCCCGTGAGTTTCCTTCTGATTCCCCAGGCCCTTCTCCCTGTCAGGTGCCAAGGCAGCACAGCTTTATCACTCTGCTTTGAGGATTTTTAGTTTTGTGGCCCCTTAGAGAGAAGCTTATCAAACTATCGTGGTATAAAACTGGTTTCTTTGTAGATTGATACTTTCATAAAACAAAATTTAAAAGTCCCAGTATTTGGGGCACCTGGGTAGCTCAGTTGGTTGAGTGTCGGACTTCGGCTCAGGTCATGATCTCATGGTTCATGAGTTCGAGCCCCGTGTTGGTCTCTGTGCTGACAGCTCGGAGCCTGGAGCCTGCTTCAAATTCTGTGTCTCCTTTTCTCTCTGCCTCTCCCCCACTCATGCTCTGTCTCTCTGTCTCAAAAATAAACATTAAAAAAAAAAAAAAAAGAAATGGGAATGCAAGCTGGTGCAGCCACTCTGGAAAACAGTATGGAGGTTCCTCAAAAAACTAAAAATAGAACTACCCTACAACCCAGCAATTGCACTACTAGGCATTTATCCACGGGATACAGGTGCTGTTTCGAAGGGACACATGCACCCCCATGTTTATAGCAGCACTATCAACAATAGCCGAAGTATGGAAAGAGCCCAAATGTCCATCGACGGATGAATGGATAAAGAAGATATATATATATACAATGGAGTATCAAAAAGAATGAAATCTTGCCATTTGCAACTACGTGGATGGAACTGGAGGGTATTATGCTAAGTGAAATTAGTCAGGGAAAGACAAAAATCATATGACTTCACTCATATGAGGACTTTAAGAGACAAAACAGATGAACATAAGGGAAGGGAAGCAAAAATAATGTAAAAACAGGGAGGGGGACAAAACAGAAGAGACTCATAAATATGGAGAACGAACTGAGGGTTACTGGAGGGGTTGTGGGAGGGAGAATGGGCTAACTGGGCAAGGGGCATTAAGGAATCTACTCCTGAAATCATTGTTTCACTATGCTAACTAATTTGGATGTAAATTTTAAAAAATAAAAAATAAAATAAAATAATGAAAAAAGGAAAAGAAATGAATACTCTGAAAGTCCCCCAAATTAGTTTGTGCCACTGTGATTTTACTGGTTTTTATCAGCTTTAAAAATCTGAAGCCACCCTTCAGAAAACATACTACATTTGCTTAAAAAATATATTGTCTTGGGGCACCTGGATGGCTCAGTTGATTAAGCGTCCAACTTCAGCTCAGGTCATGATCTCATGGGTTGTGAGTTCGAGCCCCGCATCAAGCTGTGCAGACAGCTCAGAGCCTGGAGCCTGCTTCGGATTCTGTGTCTCCCTCTCTCTCTGCCTGTCCCCCGCTCACACTCTATCTCTCTCTCAAAAATGAGTAAACATTAAAGAAAAAAAAATTTTAATGTATTGTCTTTCCTTAAGCATTGGGCTTTAGAAATTCAAGAAGCCAGAAACTTGGGGTGCCTGGTTGGCTTATTCGGTGGAGCACATGACTGTTGGTCTCAGGGTTGTGAGTTCAAGCCTCCTGTTGGATGTGAAGATTACTTAAAATCTTAAAAAAAAAAAAAAAAGCCCCATACTTGTCTCAGACATTTTTATTGAGAACCTCATGCAGAACTTTTGTATGTGTTCTCATTCAATTGGTGTATCACATAGATTCCCCAAAGCTCTAAAAAGAATTTAACAAATTCTTCTCAGCCCTCAAAGATATGCCAGTGTTCTATTGGCCTGTTGGTTCTTTCCTTAACTGAGTCTTTTCAAGTCATATACAAGCTCATTTTCTCTTTTTAGTTAACAACCATGAAGAATCTGTTCTTTTTCTAGCGTAAGGAAAAATCGGAACCTGTATCTTAGTTGATTTCTACTTAACTACTTCCCCTGCGTTATTTATGTAATTATTGTACAGGCTACAACACTCTGTAACTTAGCTGGTCACTATGGCTTAGCTACTGTATTCTGCAGTACTCTGTTCAGGAAATTCCCTCCCTATCCCTACTATGAATTGTTTAATTGTACCATTTGCCAGTGTAATTCACTGATGCCTCCTAGGGCCATTATGGTAGAGTATAGGTAGGATTTGCATCTTCTCGAGGAGTGGTAGCCTAGTCTGTGGCTCTTTAAAGGGGATTTATATACAATACCGGAAGGTTTTTGACACCCCTGTCCCCTATACTATAGAGTTGTCGTTAAGCATCTGTATAGGTGAGGAAAGGCCCTGGTGTCCTTGACCATACCTACTACATTCACTTTCTCTGGTAGAAAGACTGTGGACCTTGCTGCAATTCAGTCCTGATCCAGTATCACCTTCACCACTTGATTACTGTGTGTTCTGGGGCAAATCTGTACTGTAAAATGGAGATAATACATCACGGTTGTTGTGTAGATTAAGAGAGGGCACTGCACATTCAAGGACACGGCCAGTAAGCAGTGCTGTCTGTGTCTGCTGGTTCACCATTCCTACTGCTTTTTCAGCTCCCTTAATCTCTTCTTTTATGGTTCTTTTCACTGCCAATGTCTGCTCCCTCCCCCAGTCACCTCCCTCACCGGAATATTCTGTTTTTCATGATTGCAAGGATTTTATTTTGCTTTTCCACTGAATCCCTTGCATCTAACACAGTACTGGACATTTAGTAAATATCAGTGGTATGAGTGAACCCCTACTTTTAACTATCATCCCCACAGCAATTTCTACTGCTCTTTTTCCTTTATTTCCTTTCTACCTCTTTTTCCTCTGAGTCTTTTGTCTTCGTCCTAAGGGAACGTTAGATCTTTACAGACACCACCAGTCAATGGCAAGAGTTGTTTTTTTGTTGTTGTTGTTTCTTTGTTTTTAAGGAAGCAAACGTATTAGAATATGGTGCATGTGTTCATGTCTTCTTAGCCATATTCATTGTCTGAGATAACCAACAAAATTGTTCTCCAGAGCCGGTCTAACAACCCAACTGTCCCAGAAGGCTGGCACCTTCTTCATTCCTTAGACTGCTAGTGAGCCACTTGGTTATGCCAGATACCACATCTGTGAATATAAAATATGAGCATATTTTCTCCCTGCCTTGAGTTTTTTTTTTTTTTTTAACATATTTATTGAAATATAGTTTACATGCTATAAAATTCACCCATTTTAAGTGTACAGTTCAGGGTGTTGTTTTAGTATATTCACAGTTGTGCAACCATCACCACAGTCTAAGTTAGAACATTTTAATCACCCCAGAAAGACATTCTGTACCCATTAGCATCTAACCCATTCCCGCCTCCCACCTCCTCTTAGGAAACCACAAATTTACCTTTTGTCTTTTACAGATTTGTCTGTTCTGGATATTTCACATAAATGAAATCATACAATATTTGGTCTTTTGTGTCTGACTTCTTTTCAATTAACATGTTTTCAAGGTTCATCTGTATTGTAGCCTGTATCAGTACTTTTGTTCTTTTTTGTTTTTTAATTAAAGTTTGTTAGCATATAGTACAACAATGATTTCAGGAGTAGATTCCTTAATGCCCCTTACCCATTTAGCCCATTCCCCCTCCCACAACCCCTCCAGAAACCCTTTGTTTGTTCTCTATATTTAAGAGTCTCTTATATTTTGTCCCCCTCCCTGTTTTTATATTATTTTTGCTTCCCTTCCTTTATGTTCACGTGGTTTGTATCTTAAAGTCCTCATATGAGTGAAGTCATATGATATTTGTCTTTCTCCCACTAATTTCGCTTAGCATAATACCCTCTAATTCCATCCACATAGTTGCAAATGGCAAGATTTCATTCTTTTTGATTGCTAAGTAATACTCCATTGTATATATATCCCGCATCTTCTCTATCCATTCATCTGTTGATGGACATTTGGGCTCTTTCCATACTTTGGCTATTGTTGATAGTGCTGCTGTAAACATTGGGGTGCATGTGCCCCTTTGAAACAGCATTCCTATATCCCTTGGCTAAATACCTAGTAGTACAATTGCTGGGTTGTAGGGTAGTTCTATTTTTAGTTTTTTGAGGAACCTCCATACTGTTTTCCAGAGCGACTGCACTAGTTTGCATTCCCTTTTTTTTTTTTTAAGATTTAATTTTCGGGGCACCTGGGTGGCTCAGTCGGTTGAGCGTCCAACTTCGGCTCAGGTCATGATCTCACAGTTCGTAGGTTCGAGCCCCACATCAGGCTCTGTGCTGACCGCTTGCTCAGAGCCTGGAGCCTGCTTCAGATTCTGTTTCTCCTTCTCACACTTTGTCTCACTGTTTCTCAAAAATATATAAATTTAAAAAATAAAAATAAAAAAGATTTAATTTTCAGGATGCCTGGCTGGCTCAGTCAGTAGAGCATGTGACTTGATCTCAGGATCATGAGTTCAAGCCCCACATTAAGCATGGCAGCTACTTTTTTTAAAAAAAGTAAAAAAATAAAGATTTTAGGGTCACCTGGGTGGCTCAGTCGATTAAGCATCTGACTTCGGCTCAGGTCATAATCTCATGGTTTGTGAGTTCCAGCCCCATATCGGGTTCTCTGCTGTCAGCCCAGACCCTGCTTTGGATTCTTTGTCCCCCTCTCTGTCTGTCTCTCTCCTGCTCTTGCTTGCTCTCACTCTTTCAAATAAATATTTTTAAAAAATTATAAAGATTTTATCTTTAAGTAATCTCTATACCCAATGTGGGGCTCAAACTCAAAACCCTGAGATTAAGAGTCACATGCTTACCCAAGCAGGCACCCTAGTACTTTGTTCTTTTTTATGGCTGAATAATATTCCATTGAGTGGATATACCACGTTTTATCTATTTATTCATCAGTTATGGACATTTGGATTGTTTCTGCTTCTTGGCTATTATGAATAATGCTGCTCTGAACATTTGTGTACAGGTTTTGTGTGGACTTATGTTTTCATTTCCCCAGGGAAGAAACCTACGAGTAGAGTTGCAGAGTCCTATGGTAACTCTTTAATATTTTAAGGAATTGCCAAACTTTTCCAAAGTGGCTGCCTTGTTTTCTATTCCCACCAGCAATGAATGAGGATTTGAGTTTCTCCACATCTTCTGTAGTACTTATTTTTGAGTATAGTCATCCTAGTGGACGTAAAGTAGCATCTCATTGTGGCTTTGATTTGCATTCTCCTAATGGCTAATAATATTGAACATCTTTTCATGTGCTTATTGACTGTTTGTATATCTCCTTTGGAGATAATGTCTATTCAAATCCTTTGCCAATTTTTCAGTTGGGTTATTTCTGTGTTTATTATTGAGTTGTAAGAGTTCTTTGTATATCCTGAATACAAGTCTCTTAACAGATAAAAGATTTGCAAATATTTTCTCCCATTTTGTGAATTGGCCTTTCACTTTCTTCATGGTATTTGTAGCACAAAAGTTTTTAAGTTTCATACAGTCCAGTGTATCTGGACATTTTCTTTGTTTATTTGTGTATTTAAGAAATCATTGCTGGGACGTGCGGGTGGCTCAGTCGCCTGGGTGGCTTAGATCTCATGGTTGTGAGATCGAGTCCTGTGTCAGGCTTCACACCCAGTGTGGAGCCTGCTTAAGATTCTCTCTCTCTCTCTCTCTCTCTGTCTCTCTCTCTCTGTCTCTCTCTCTCTCTCTCTCTCTTTCACCCTCTCTCCCCCTCAGCCCCTCCCCTGCTCACATGCACAAGCTCGCTCTCGTGTTCTTTCTCTCAAAAAAAGAAAGAAATCATTGCTTAACCCAAGGTCATAAAGATTTATAGTTTTAGTTCTCACATTTAATTCTGTGATCCATTTGAATTAATTTTTTTGTATTATATATTAGGAGTTTAGCTTCTTCTTTTTGCATGTGAATACTTAGTTGTCCTAGCACTATTTGTTGGTATTTGTTGACTGTTTTTTTTTTTTTTTTCTATTTAATTGTCTTGGTGAAAATCATTGTTGAAAATCAATTGACCTTAGCTACATGGGTTTTTCTGTACTCTCAATTCTGTTTCATCGATATATATGTCTGTCCTTATGCCAATATCACACTGTCTTGATTTACTATAGCTTTGTAGCGATGTGCTGAGTTTTTAAACTAATTACAATTGTTTTAAACTATTTACCACTTATATCTAATTATGCAGCATGATGTAATTATGAATATATCACTAAATATGCCATATTAACTTTTTAATATGTTTTATTTGATCATAACAGCAAGCCATATGCATGTAAGTTCAGTTTTCATAGATCGTTGCTTATGTAGTTTGGTTTTCTGCTTATGCAGCATCTAAAAACAATTAAAGAAAGCCATTGGTTGTAATTCACCTGCCATTACCTTGAAAATGGCTCTTAAGGGCAGTGGTGAGATTATCTTTTCATGGCTGTTTGCCTTTTGAGTACTCTCTGTACAAAAAAAAAGTAACTTGAAGTGTTCTTTTCATTCCTTATAATTTATAGATTTTGTATGCTGAAACTTCTCAACCAGAGGAAAGGGCCTTCACAGTGTCCTTTGTGTAAGAATGATATAACCAAAAGGTATCTGATTTGGGTAGTGATGGGAGGTTGGATGCAACAACAGTAGGGAAAAGTAGAAATTCCTTAATAATATATTGGTGTTCCTGTCAAACTATTCATCACTAGAAAAATGTACAAATGGATATTCAGCTGACAGAATAAATTATTTCTAAAGTCATTTTCTTGAAAGTTTTATTGTATATCTGTCTTATAAAGGTATTAGGAATTCATTGCCTCTTTCTAATGCTTCTGAATGGCACAAGAACTTGTAGTCTTATCTAAAGTGGGACTATATCATTTTGCCCTCATTGTCTCCTGGTCCTGCTTTTATTTTTCTTGCATTTGTTTCCACTTAATTATTTACGCACACACTGTGTGTTTACATATTGTGGGTCCCTCTGGTCAGAATGTAAGTTCTTTTGGGGCACTGGCTTTTTCTGTCTCAGTCAACACTGTTTTTTCAGTGTTTGGCACATAGTAGTCACAGAGATATTTAAATAAATGAATTATATTGCCCTACAACTTTCCTAAACCAAAATCTCTCTTCGGACATTATCATCTGTGCTTTTGAAATAACGTCATCATCATTTCACAGAGATCCTTGAAAGCTCAAATTAGGAGGTTGAGTGGATGAGGTTCAAGTGTTAAGAATGGGAAGTTCTCTATGCAGTAGACTTATATCTACTATGGATTCAGAGTACTATTATTTTAGATAGCTATAGGCTTTTGATAGGCTTGAATGGCCAAAAAAGAGAGAGAGAGAGAGAGAGAGAGAGAGAGAGAGAGAAAAGAACAACCGATACTGCTACGTACCTTCTGATGTGGGTGATGTTTGATTATACTGTAATGTCACTAATAGCTGTATTCTCTGAATATAATTTTTCTACTGTTGCTACATTTACTTTATTTGTTTACATGTCTTTCCTTATTTTAGTGTCCTTTAAAAGTTGATCATCCTTTGTTGAGTATGTTTCTCAATCAATTTAATTTCAGAAGCCTACAGGAAAGTACAAGATTTAGTCAACTTGTTGAAGAGCTGTTGAACATCATTCATGCTTTTGAGCTTGACACAGGATTGCAGTGTAAGTGTTGCATAGCCCTAGGGGCCAGTTCTCAAGTGGTTGTCCATTAAAACTCGGGAAGTTTTCACAATTATTTTCTTCTGTGAATAAGCAATAAGATCTTTTGGTCTAGGTTAACTTTAAATCTTTATCTGTTGATTTATTTTTTAAATTATTCCCACTGGTCTCACCCCTTATTTTATAGGTTCTGAGATGTGCATTTTTCACATTTCACATCTCCCAAATTGGGAGCAATTTACCACCTGTGGTGTGTTAGTGCTTAATGTAATGTGTTTTCTAAGTGGTACAGAAAATAATGATGCATATTGCATTGTTGGCATCTTAGATTTAGGGAAATATGGTATTAATAGGTAAATTTGTTAGTATTGAGGTAGGGAAAAAAGATTAGAAATAACTTTGACAGTCTGTGTGTTTCCTAGGAGTAGAATTTCCAAAGTTGATTAAAAAAATGATAGGTAGTCTTGAATGCATTGTCTTAACAAAACAGTATATACAGAATTTCTCTTGGTTCTTTGATACAATTACTATATTTTTTCTAACTACAAAAATAACATTTTCCTTTCTAATTCACAGTTGCAAACAGCTATAACTTTTCAAAAAAGGAAAATAACTCTCCTGAGCATCTGAAGGAGGAGGTTTCTATTATCCAAAGTATGGGCTATCGAAACCGTGCTAAAAGACTTCGACAGAGTGAACCTGAAAACCCTAGCTTGGTAAAGCCATTTTCATTTATTCTAGTAACATCTGTTTATTGAGCGTTGTGAATTAGTGAAGGTGCTAGATGCTTGTGGATTTACATAAAAAGTCAGTAAACAAGGTAAGATGGTAAATTAAGTGGTTGGTCAAGAGTTAGAAGAGCCAAGAGAAGGTCTTTATACCTAGTGTGGGCAAGAGAGACCTTCTGGGCCCTTCCCCTGCTTTAGTGCTTTATCCATTCTGATGCTTGTCTAAATTAGCCGCAAGGTCACTGATGGTTTTAAGTTTTAAGCTTGCTAGTTTTTTTTTTTTTTTTCTAATATTTATTTATTTATTTTGAGAGAGAGAAAGAGAATGGGGCAGAGGGAGAGGGAGAGAGGGAATCCCAAGCAGGCTGTGCTCTAACAGTGCAGAGCCTACGCGGGGCTTAATCTCACAAATCAGGAGATCATGACCTGAGCCAAAACTGAGTCAGACGCTTAACCGACTGAACTACCCAGGCACCCTACTCGCTAGTTTTTAAAATAACCATCTTACAGTAATTCTCCAGGCATGAGGAAGTATGTCCTAATTTGTTTCCTTTGAAAAGTTGCCTGGAAAAAAAATCAGTTTTTACCATTTGAAAATTATTTCAATTTAAAAGATGCAATTGTCAGAGAAAATGCAGTGATTTGCTCTGTTGTTGCTTGTATATGAATGAATAATGTAGATCTTAAAGTAATAGTTCTCATGGTACCAGCATTCATTTTTCAATAGATGTTTAAGGACTCAAAAAGAAGGAAACCTTCATCAGAATAATGTTGGAGTTTTAAATATTCTTACCCATTCTGAATGTTCTTAGGATTGCTGGGTTTTTATTCATAACCCTGTTATCACATATGATTGGGGATGTGTACTAAATGAAGTTCATTCCCTTTCTATGCTATAATATAAAGTATTAGATTCAAAATCTGTTTTTCTTTACTTCAAAAAATGACATAGATAAAACATTCAGTTTAGAGAAGTTTAAAACAACAGAGAGAGGAAAAAATACTCAAACCACACATAACTCGTACATTTTGATGTGCAATTTGCCAAGTGTTTTTTTCCAGGTGTCATATGTTAGCTAATTATGATCGTCTATTTTGTCCATGGCCTGGAGTTTCTCTTTAAGAAAAGAAACACAGGACTGGCCAACAAATAGTTGATCATTCTTTACTGCTTAGCAGGAAACCAGTCTTAGTGTCCAACTCTCTAACTTTGGAATTGTGAGATCTCTGAGGACAAAGCAGCAGATACAACCACAGAATAAGTCTGTCTACATTGAATTGGGTAAGAGACACAGATTTTGTAAATTTAGAGTAATAGTTGCTGGATTATTTGTCTTATAGTTATACCAAATCCTCATAATTTGTACAATGGCAGGGAGCTTTGGAAAGTGAAAATAAAATATTATTTTTCCAGCCTTATGGTGTGTTCTAAATAATGTAAAAGATGCAGCTCTCACCTTGAAGACTCTTATTTTATAAAAAGAGCAAAAGGAAGGCTGTCTAGCATGTGTAAATATGCTTTGGAAGGATGGAGAGTAGGGATAAGAAATAACCTAATGGGATGGCCACAGCATTTAGAGGGATCCAAGATACATTATACTAGGTTAGGAAGACTTTTAAGAAGCCAAGCTCAGTTCAAACAGGTCTCTGATTGTCTTATCTTTTAGAACGTTTTTATAATGGGAAAGAATGACCGGTCGTCTTTGGGCTCCCAAACACCACTGTATGTTTACCATCACACTTACCAGATTCTCTTGAAATTACTTGTAAATCTTTTCCCGTCTTAGGATCATAAGTTCCAAGACAACAGATGTTGTGTCATAAAAATAAACAAAGTAACTATAATAGTGAATATTTAGGACCACTTATGTGGTCTAGGCACTGTTGGGCTTTATTTGTATAACTCATTTAAAATGCATGACAAACTTCTGAGGTTGTTAATATTATTATACTTATTTTACACATGAGGAAATAAAGGCACACAGAAGTGAAGACATTTTGCCAAGATAACAAAACTAGCAAGGGGCAGAGCTGTGATTCAACCTTAGGAATTCTGGTGTCAGATCCTGTGTTTGTAACTACGTCTCTGTGTTGGCTGCCATATGTATCATTGTGCCTGCAAATTTTGTGTATAGTGAGTGTGCAGTAATATTTCTTGAATATCTGTTTTGCAACAAGTACATTTATTGAGTTTAACCCTTTTAATAAAAATCCTTTTATTGATTGGTCATCTGGGGAATTTTTTAGGATCTGATTCTTCTGAAGATACAGTGAATAAGGCAAGTTATTTCAGGTGAGTTGAAGAGAGCCTTTGTCTATGAAGCCGGCATTTTTGTGTTTGTTTAATTAGTATTAAGGATTGGTGTTTCGATTAGGATCATAGCATTGGAATAGACCTTGATGGTTGTTTGTTTTTATAGCTGAGAAAGCCTATCTTAGTAGAGTTTAAAATAACAGAACTCCAATCAAACTTGCTTCCAGCCCATGGTCATGTCTAACTTAGTTCCTTGAACAGTAGTATTGACATAGTGGTAATTTTGGCTCATGAAAATACTAAAGGACTTAATTTTCAATTCTTTTTCTCTTCCTTAATTCCATCTATCCCTCAAGCTTTGTCTACATCAGTTCTACAGTAATCTACAAGCCACCCCAATTGGGTTACCTGTCAAATTACTTTCCTTAGGAATTATTGCCTGACTCTAAGATCTGTGGTGGCTTTGGTGATCTATGGTGATTGTCATTGCCAATCAGATCTTGTTTACGAATGACTTTTTCCTAATCTCTCAATTGGGAGGAAATGATTTTTAGTTGGAAAAGAAGCACAGAGGCAGTGTTGCATTCTATTGGAGTGTCTACTCCATCCCAGTGCTCTCTTTGTTTAAATATCTTTGCTCTTGCGTTCTCAATAAGATACACTTAAAAAAATATTTTTTTTTAACATTTATTCTTTTTTTTTTTTTTTTTTAGTTTTTTTTTTTAACATTTATTTTTGAGACAGAGAGAGACAGAGCATGAACGGGGGGAGGGGCAGAGAGAGGGAGACACAGAATCCGAAGCAGGCTCCAGGCTCCGAGCCATCAGCCCAGAGCCCAACGCTGGGCTCGAACTCATGGACCGCGAGACCGTGACCTGAGTTGAAGTCGGACGCTTAACCGACTGAGCCACCCAGGCGCCCCTATTCATTTTCTTTGAGAGACAGAGCACGAGCAAGGGAGGGGCAGAAAGAGATGGAGACACAGAATCTGTAGCAGGCTCCAGGCTCTGAGCTGTCAGCACAGAGCCCGACACAGGGCTTGAACTTGTGAACCGTGAGATCATGACCTGAGCCAAAGTCGGACACTTAACCAATTGAGCCACCCAGGTGCCCCTCATTAACATACACTTTTAAATTTCATTGGGTATTTTTCTCTACCATCTTTTGGCTGTTGTTCGGCTACCATTTAAATTTTGGTTCTCTTTTGCACATCCGTAAAGCAATGTATCCACACTACTCTGATTTTTGTGAATGTGTTTCCTTCTTTAGTCTTTGACCATTTCACTATAACTGGAAGTTACTAAAGGAAAAAGCAAATTTCAGAAAGTGAATTAAATTGATCAGCTTATTGCAATAGTACCTAGAGGAGCTAAAATACTTGATCTTGCTCATTTGACAACTCTGTGAGCATGTAACTAGCATTTCGCATTAAGGCTTCTATCTCTTCTCTATAGTGTGGGAGATGACGAATTGTTAGGAATCACCCCTCAAGGAGCCAGAGCTGAAGCCAGTTTGAATCCTGCAAAAAAGGGTAATGACAAGTCTTCCCAACTTAATGGGCAATGAAGAGAGAATGGGTGGATTCAGTACTGTAATTAGATTATTCTGAAGACCATTTGGGACATTTATAATTCACAACATCTCTTGGCAGAGTTAGAATATCTTTCTTTTTCAAATGTCATGGTACAGCCTGATCTATTTCAATGGCACTAGACTGATGTGATTATAATAGTAGCCTGTGTAACTGATTGTTGCCTTTTACTTTTAATTGATATGTTTATATTTCATCTTTTGTATACTGGTATTTAAATAGAGTATGAATCTGAAGATAGAGCACTGTATGTCTGATGCCCAGTCTGCTTTAAGTTCATTGTCAGAGGTTACAGAAGTAGGAGGTATGTTTTATGAATAAGGGGAATTCTGAAATTAAAATTTTAAGTATCTTGAGTGGAAATAAGGAGAATCTAGATAAATAGAAATTCTGGGAAAGGGCATGAGCTACATCTTCAGTATATTTGGTGGTTTATGAGGTTAGTTTCTCTAAAAATAGCCAGTTGCTTTATTTCTATCCTGCAAGTTGTATGAAGGACATTATTTTTTCATGATAATTCAGTTTTTAAGCACCTTGTTTTTGTATCCTTTCAGCCTCTTGTGAATTTTCTGAGGAGATAACAAATATTGAACATCGTCAACCCAGTAATAAAGATTTGACCACCACTGAGAAGCATGCAACTGAAAAGCATCCAGAAAAGTATCAGGGTATTTCTGTTTCAAACTTGCATGTGGAGCCATGTGCCACAAATACTCATGCCAGCTCATTACAGCATGAGAACAGCAGTTTATTACTCACTAAAGACAGAATGAATGTAGAAAAGGCTGAATTCTGTAATGAAAGCAAACAGCCTGGCGTAGCAAGGAGCCAACAGAGCAGATGGGCTGAAAGTAAGGAAACACGTAATGATAGGCAGACTCCCAGCACAGAGAAAAAGGTAGTTCTGAATGCTGATCCCCTGTGTAGGAGAAAACTGAGTAAGCAGAAATCTCCATGCTCTGACAGTCCTAGAGATTCCCAAGATGTACCTTGGATAACACTGAATAGTAGCATACAGAAAGTTAACGAGTGGTTTTCCAGAAGTGGTGAAATGTTAACTTCTGATGACTCACATGATGGGGGATCTGAATCGAATCCTGGAGTAGCTGGTGCAGTAGAAGTTCCAAATGAAGTGGATGGATATTCTGGTTCTTCTGAGAAAATAGACTTAATGGCCAGTGATCCTCATGATGCTTTGATATGTGAAAGTGAAAGAGTCCACACCAAACCAGTAGAGAGTAATATTGAAGATAAAATATTTGGGAAAACCTATCGGAGGAAGGCAAGCCTTCCTAATTTGAGCCATACAAGTGAAGATCTCATTATAGGAGCATGTGCTATAGAACCTCAGATAACACAAGCCCATCCCCTCACAAATAAAACAAAGCGTAAAAGGAGATCTACAGCAGGCCTTCATCCTGAGGATTTTATCAAGAAAGTAGATTTGGCCATTGTTCAAAAGACTCCTGAAAAGCTAATTGAGGGAACTGATCGAATAGGGCAAAATGGTCATGTGATGAATATAACAAATAATGGTCCTGAGAATGGGACAAAAGGTGATTATGTTCAGAAAGAGAAAAATGCTAAGCCAACAGAATCATTGGAAAAAGAATCTGCTTTTAGAACCAAAGCTGAACCAATAAGCAGCAGTATAAGTAATATGGAATCAGAATTAAATAGCCACAGTTCAAGGGCACCTAAGGAGAACAGGCTGAGGAGGAAGTCCTCTACCAGGCACATGCATGCGCTGGAATTAGTAGTCAATAGAAATCCAAGCCCACCTGATCATACCGAACTACAGATTGATAGCTGTTCTAGCAGTGAAGAGATGGTGAAAAGAAAAAGTTCGGAACAAATGCTAGTCAGACACAGCAAAACACTTCAACTCGTGGAAAATAAAGAACCTGCACCTGGAGCCAAGAAGCGTAACAAGCCAAATGAACAAATAAATAAAAGACTTGCCAGTAACACTTTTCCAGAGCTAAATTTAACAAACATACCTGGGGTTTTTACTAACTGTTCAAGTTCTAATACACTTCAAGAGTTTGTCAACCCTGGCATTCAAAGAGAAGAACTAGAAGAGAGCCGAGGAACGATTCACGTGTCTGATAGGACCAGAGATCCCAAAGAGCTGGTATCGAGTGGAGGAAGAAGTTTGCAAACTGAAAGATCTATAGAGAGTACCAGTATTTCATTGGTACCTGATGCCGATTATGGCACTCAGGATAGTATCTCATTACTGGAAGCTGACACCCTAGGGAAGGCAAAAACAGCACCAAATCAACATGTGAGTCTGTGTGCAGTAATTGAAAACCCCAAGGAAGCTATCCATGGTTGTTCCAAAGATACTAGAAATGGCACAGAGGGTTTTACAGATCCTCTGAGACGTGAAGATAACCATACTCAGGAGACAAGTATAGAAATGGAAGAGAATGAACTTGATACGCAGTATTTATACAATACGTTCAAGGTTTCAAAACGTCAGTCATTTGCTCTGTTTTCAAATCCAGGAAATCCAGAAAAGGAATGTGCTACAGTCTGGGCCCGTTCCACGTCCTTAAGGAAACAAAGTCCAAAAGTTGCTCTTGAATATGAACAAAAAGAAGAAAATCAGGGAAAGAAACAGTCTGAAATCAAGCACGTGCAGGCAGTCCGTGCAACTGCAGGCTTTTCTGCAGTCAGTCAGAAAGTGGAGAAGCCAGGTGATTATGCCAAATGTAGCATAAAAGGAGTCCCTGGGCTCTGTCAGTCATCTCAGTTCAGAGGCAATGAAACTGAACTCTTTATTGCAAATAACCATGACATTTCAAAAAATCCTTATCATATACCACCACTTTCTCCCATCAGATCATCTGTTAATGCTGTATGTAAGAAAAACCTGTCAGAGGAAAAGTTTGAGCAGCGTTCAATGTCACCTGAAAGAGCAGTGGGAAATGAGAGCGTCATTCAAAGTACAGTGAGCACAATTAGCCAAAATAACATTAGAGAAAACACTTTTAAAGAAGTTAGCTCAAGCAGTGTTAATGAAGTAGGTTCCAGTGCTAATGAAGTAGGCTCTAGCATTAATGAAGTAGGTTCCAGTGGTGAAAACATTCAAACAGAACTGGGTAGAAACCGAGGACCTAAGTTAAGTGCTATGCTCAGGTTAGGTCTTATGCAACCTGAAGTCTATGAGCAAAGTCTTCCTATAAGTAATTGTAAATGTCCAGAAATGAAAAGGCAAGGAGAAAATGAAGGAGTAGTTCAGTCTGTTAATGCAGATTTTTCTCCATGTCTAATTTCCGATAATGTAGAACAACCTATGGAAAGTAGCCGTGCTTCTCAGGTTTGTTCTGAGACACCCAATGATCTATTAAATGGTGCTGAAATAAAGGGAAAAATCAGCTTTGCTGAAAGTGCTAAGGAAAGATCTGCTGTTTTTGGCAAGAGTGTCCAGAAAGGAGAATTCAGAAGGAGCCCTAGCCCTTTAGACCATACACATCTGGCTCAGGGTCACCAAACAGAGACCAGGAAGTTACAGTCCTCAGAAGAGAACGTGTCTAGTGAGGAGGAAGAGCTTCCCTGCTTCCAACACTTACTATTTGGTAAAGCAACCAGTATACCTTCTCAGTCTACCAGCCATAATGCCATTGCCACGGAGGGTCTGTCTAAGAAAACAGGGGCGAACCTAGAATCATTGAAGGATAGCTTACATGACTGCAGTAACCAGGTAACATCAGCAAAGGAGTCCCAGGAACATCACCTTAGTGAGGAAGCGAGGTGTTCCGGTAGCTTATTTTCTTCACAGTGCAGTGCATCGGAAGACTCGGCTGTTAATACAAATACCCAGGATCCTTTCTTGATGTTTGATCCTCCTTCCAAACAAGTGAGGCATCAGTCCAAAAATGTGGACGTTCTGAGTGATGAGGAATTGGTTTCATATGATGATGAAAGGGAACCTGGCCTGGAAGAGGATAATCACGAAGAAGAGCAGAGTGTGGATTCAAACTTAGGTATTGAAACCAGGTTTTTGTGTTTGCCACCATCTGTAGTATAGAAATGAGCTACATGTTGATGCCTTTTGGGAGAGTATAGTTTACAAGTTTACAAGTGCAACTAAAGTAACTGCTTCTTAAACTTTATACATGTTCCTCCTAAGGTGCCTTTCCTTAAAAGTCCTTTACCCAGCTAGAACATCTTCTCTGTTTGAATGAGATATAATTGTTGGGGGACTTGTTTCTAGTTTTCATTGTTATGATTTCCAATAGGAAATTCAGGTGTCCCAAAACAAGGAATGTAATCATTTTGCATGACATGAAAGTGAAATTTTTCCCACCAATGGGAAGAGAAGGATACGAGTTGCAGTATGTGCTGTTTTCACATCTGAAGCTATTTTTATCATCATTTAAGGTGAAGCGGCATCTGGGTACGAGAGTGAAACAAGCCTCTCTGAAGACTGTTCAGGGGTGTCCTCTCAGAGTGATATTTTAACCACTCAGGTAAAAAGCCTATGTGGATGTGTGTGTGTTGTGTCCTCTGTGTTCAGTAGCATGCACCCAGGCACCCCACGTTCTGACATTTGCTTTATCATGCTTTAGAATTAATGGTATAACAGTTGTATGTGGTACCTTGTCTCCTCAGAGTAGGTGGTAAGCACCTGAACGGAACTCAGGCTGCCTTTTATTTCACACACACACACACACACACACACACACCATCTAGTTGACTGCGAAAAATACATCCTGAATTTAATGAATAAGCTAAACCTTCAAAAGCAATTTTCCCTAGGGGCGCCTGGGTGGCTCAGTCGGTTAAGTGACTGACCTTGGTTCAGGTTATGATCTCACAGTTCGTGAGTTTGAGCCCCATGTCAGGCTGTGTGCTGACAGCTCAGAGCCTGGAGCCTGCTTCAGATTCTGTGTCTCCCTCTCTCTCTACCTCTCCCCTACTCACACTGTCTCTCTCTCTCTCTCTCTCTCTCTCTCTCTCTCTGTCAAAAATAAATATTTTTTAAAAATATTTTTTAAAAAAAGCAATTTTCCCTATAGCAAAAATATCTATGAAGACACTACTGTATTAAAGAGAGGGGTTTGTTCTTGTTTCCAAATTGGAGCCCACAGAGTTCTTGTTCTGTTAGAGATGATCTAGCCTTTTGTTGTTTTGTGGAGATTTCTTTTTGTTCTTTCTTTTTAAATCTGCTAGTTGTTCTTTGGTGCCTGTAAGTCCTCTTTTTTCTTTGAAAAAGAAAGTAACACAATTTTACTTCCTGTATCTCGTGGCCAAGACCAATATTGTGGTTACTTATGAAGGGGATAGGAGCGTTGTCCTATCTATAACATTTGGTAACATGAATGTTTCAGTACTACAGGCAGAACAGTCTCCTCGAAAAAGTACTCTCTATCACAGTATTTAAAGATTAACACCCATCATAAATAAATAAATAAATAAATAAAGATTAACACCACCATCTTCACTGAACAGCTAATAGTAGTTGCCCTTGGAGTGGGGAAACAGACTGGGAGAAGGAGGAGGAAGCCTTATTCTCTGAATGTCCTTTTGTGCCTTGAATTTTATGCCATATGCTCACATTAATTATTTAAAAGATTAAATTCTATGGGTTACCCAGGAATAATTACTATTAACTATTCATGCATATTCTTCCATTTTCCTGCGTATGCACAAAGATAGGTGTACTCCTTATCTTTAAAAAATACATAATACTCCATGGGGTGCCCAGGTGGCTCAGTCGGTTGGGCGTCCAACTTCAACTCAGGTCATGATCTCACGGTTCGTGAGTTCGAGCCCCGCGTCGGGCTCTGTGCTGACAGCTCAGAGCCTGGAGCCTGCTTCGGATTCTGTGTCTCCCTCTCTGCCGCATCCCCATTCATGCTCTGTCTCTCTCTGTCTTAAAAATAAATAAAAATATTTTAAAAATTTTAAAAATACATAATACTCCACTGTAATGTTTTTTTCTTTCGATGTCATTCAGTTTTCCTCAGTGATTCTTTTTTTTTTTTTTAATGTTTATTTGTTTTTGAGAGAGACAGAGACAGAGTGTGATGGGGGAGGGGCAGAAAGAGAGGGAGGCACAGAATCTGAAGCAGACTCCAGGCTCTGAACTGTCAGCACAGAGCCTGACGTGGGGTTTGAACCCACAAACTATGATATCATGACCTGAACCAAAGTCAGAGGCTTAACCAACTGAGCCACCCAGGTGCCCCTCAATGACTCATTTTTGATTACTATATAGTATTCTGTCCTTTGGGTAAGCCGTGATTTATTTGGCCTATTAATGAATATGAGGGTTTCAAAGTAAGAGACCCAGTTTGCTGTTATGTACAGCACTATAGTAGTATCTTGATAGTAGCTGAAGATTTGCCCGCATCCCCAATGATTTCCTTAATATAAATTCCTACAACTGAAAATTTTCATCTTTGATACATATTGTTAAATTGTTCTTCAGAAAGATTGAACAAATCCATACTTTTGCAGCCCCTGTAGTACTTGATGGTTCTCACTTCCCTGCACCTTTGCTAACACCAGGTGGTATCCAGTTTTAAAATCTTCTAATTCTTGGCATTGCTGTGAGGGCTATAGAAAGGAAGGGTTGGTCTTCTGCCCGTTTTCTGTACAGAGCAGATCCCTCTAGGACTGAAACCTGCTGGAGTCAGGAAGAAATCTTTGAGACTGTGGCCTGTTCAGTCTGTTCGTACCTGAGTTGTCACCAATATTCTTCCCGCCCTACAGGATTGCCATGGTGACAAAATGAATGAAAAGACTAAGGAGGCCTTTTCTCTGCAACTCCTAGGTGGATTTGGGGCCCTGTCAAACTTTCACCAGTGCCTTTCACCTTTTTGTCCCTTGTGTTTTAAGGTTGTAGGTTCCAGCTTCTAATTCTCTTGGGCTTAGCTATAGTGCATTAGATTTGACATTCAATAAACTACCCCTTTGTTTTTCATATTCCCGATCTTCTTCCTAGAGATGTGTCTACTTGTTCAAGATTCATTTTGCAAAATGTTTTTATCAAGAATCTTCTCAAAACAGAGCTAGTCAGTTTTCACGGCTAACTGAAATTTAAAGTAACAGACAGGCAAAATGATGGGAGCAGGATCTTTTCCCTCCAGCTGTTTAACAGAACTAAGAAGAAATATATAGGAGATAGAGAAACCTAATTTGGTACCATTTAATTTTTTTTTAACATTTTATTTATTTTTGAGAGACAGAGAGCACAAGCAGGGGAGAGGTAGAGAGAGAGGGAGATTCAGAATCTGAAGCAGGTTCCAGGGTCTGAGCTGTCAGCACAGAGCCCGACGCAGGGCTCAAACCCACGAACTGTGAGATCATGACCTGAGCCAAAGTCAAACACTTAAGTGACTAAGCCACCTAGGTGCCCTGTTTTTTTTGTTTTTTGTTTTTTTTTAATTAAAGACTGATTAACTATACTCATTCATTAGTTCATTTCTGCATTAAACGTTTACTGAGTACTTACTACTTGCTAGGCATTAGGAATACAAAAATGGTTAAGAAAGATTCCACCTATCAAGAAGGGTCCTGGGGTGCCTGGGTGGCTCAAATCGGTTAAGCATCGACTCTTGATTTCGGCTCAGGTCATGATCTCACCGTTTGTGAGTTTGAGGCTGTCAGCACAGAGTCTGCTTGGGATTCTGCCTTCCTCTCTCTCTGCCCCTCCCCTGTGCTTATGCACGCTCTCTCTCCCTAAAGAATACATAAACATTTAAAAAATTAAATAAAATAAAATTTAAGAAGGGTTCAGTATTCCACTTTTGTATACTAGTGTGTTAGCCAGTGAAGTAGTGAGGGATCATCTGTTCCTGGTAGTAGATGTATTCTTGGTGGGGACTTCTGAAGGGGCCATCTGAGCTGGGCCTTGAAAGATGAGAAGAATTATTCCATGTAGAAAGCGAAGGGAGGCAGCAATCAAGGCAAAGACACAGAGGCACGATATGTCCAGAAAGCACAAAGTTGTCCTGTGTAACTGGAAAACAGAGCATATGGGTGGTTTGGGGAAGTAATAAAAAATCAGAGTGTGAAAGGCCTTTTGAATGCTATGCTTAGGAATTTGGGCTTTATCCTGAGGGCAATAATGAGTTTTAAAGAACTTCCACAGTAATGCAGCTGTATTAAAAGAGATCAGAGTAGCATATTGGGAGTAGAAAAGAAGAATAGGGGTAATTCCAGAAACATTTAAGAATTAGAATTAAAAAAAAAAAAACAAAAACCCTCAGTAACCAATTTGGTCTTGGTCTCCCAAATGTGTCTGGGCAATTACCTACAAGGGAATTTAGGTTATAAAGTAATTCCTTTGGGAAAACCCAAAGGCGAGCTCTCTAATTACAATTCTCCCATTACTATTTTTCCTGATTTTCTAACGTATTTAATGGCAACAGAGAAATTAGATGTGGTCGTCATGGCAGAAGTGACTAATACGGCTTCTGAAGCTTGTCAGATACCTGTGTGTGGTTTCATTCCAGATTTACTGAGGCAGTTCCCATGGCCAGGGTTTGACAGAACTACCCACAAGCACCACGTGGTGGCAATGGCGCTGCTGCAGACTTTGGCAGCAAGGCATCTCAGGGCAGCTGCGGAAGCCTTTGTGACGCTGGGAGCACATTTTCTGGTCATAAACATCTGAAAACTATGAACACAGTGTAGCAGGAGAAAGTAGATGGCTTGTTTTTAGTAGAGGGCAAAGTCATTTTCAAGGATCAGAAGAAAGGGAGGGTCAAACAATCTGTTTCCCTGGGGTTTGCTGGCAACCATAGATGTTCCTTCAAATAGTAATGAAGACATGTAGTTTTTGGAAGGCTCCTTACTTACCAAATACTTTGCTTATCAAAAACCTAAGACTTAGCAGATACCTTCTTAAAATGGAGAAATAAACATCAGAAGTCCCATAAGCAAGAAGAGCCATTATTTTGAATTAAAAACAGTAACAGTCCTTATAGGATTTCCTAAGGTTCTTTCTGCTAAATCCTTCCCTCTAGCGGGTCCTTGTCTGTTGTGATCTCTTGGTACCCTCTCTGGATCCAGAATGGCAACACCTCGAGGGCTGTAAGCCCCTAGAACAGTGCCTTGCATATAATAGATGGTCAGCAAATGGTTGTTGAATGAATAGATAAACCAGAGAATTAACTCTTTGCTCGCTCTTTTGGAAACTAAATGTTCAAAGAATCCCAGAAAAGGAAGAGTCCTCATAAGCCAGAAGGCAGACATTATTATATGGACTAACTCAAATCTCTTGTAAGTCCCACAGCACCAAGTCTGTGAAACATGGCCTGGGTAAAATGTTACAGAATCTTGCTAATTTTAAATATTGAAAGCATTTGAATATTTTGGTTTTTTGCTCCCTAGCTTTATTTTTTTATTTTTTTTGACGTTTGTTTATTTCTGAGACAGAGCATGAGTGGGGGAGGGGCAGAGAGAGACGGAGACAGCATCCGAAGCAGGCTCCAGGCTCTGAGCTGTCAGCACAGAGCCCGACGCGGGGCTCGAACTCACAAACTGTGAGATCATGACCTGAGCCCAAGTCGGCCGCTCAACTGACTGAGCCACCCAGGCGCCCCATTTGCTCCCTAGCTTTAAGAGAAAATAACCAACGTTGAAAGGGCATCACAATAAAACAAGTCTGTTTGGGAGAGTTTGAGGCATTTTTTCCCTGCTCTGACATCATTCTGAAATAACTTCATGGGCCTTAATTGCAGGAATATGGTTGGATGAAAAGGTGTTCAACCAGAACTCATAATTCCATTCAAGATGGTTTCGGTTTCCATGCTAAAATTAATTGGTGTGACATATTCCTGCTGTCTGGCAAGTTGCTAAAAGAGTGTGACTTTCTTGGTGTCATTTCTTAATGTTTGTAGCAGAGGGATACCATGCAAGACAACCTGATCAAGCTCCAGCAGGAAATGGCCGAACTGGAAGCCGTGTTAGAGCAGCACGAGAGCCAGCCTTCTAACAGCTCCCCTGCCCTCATAACAGATTCTTATGCCCCTGAGGACCTGTTCAATCCGGAACAAAACACATCAGAGAAAGGTTTGTAATATTGGCCAAAGCAAAGTTTTTCCCCTCCCAAAGTGTGGGCCTAACTCCAACATTTTATGTTCTTTGCTCAGCATAGGTTTGCTGAGTCACTCCATGGGTAATTTTATTTTGAGCCTTGGTTCTAGTCCCTGCTCACAACTAATTTGCCTTACAAGGTAACCAGGACAGTCATGAAGTGTCACTGTCTGAGTACCCACAATGAGGAGAGGCTATGGGGAGCCCATAGGAAGCTGAGTGAGTTGGGGGAGATTGGAAATAGGAAACTCCATCATTCTAGAAAACATAAAAAACAAGACTCATCCCTTATAACAGTGGTGTCAGATCCCAAAGCCCTATTTAATGTGCTTTCCAATTTTGAGAGACAGATGTCCTAGGTGTCAGGAATTGCACCATGATCCACAGAAAGCCTAGTTATGTGGGAGAGTCAGAACTTAACAGTGTTCTAGTGATCAACAAGACCACAAGACCTCTGAGAGAAGGCATTTAGAATAACAAAGCAGGTTGGGATTGATTAGAGCTGACTTCCTGTAAGAAGTGAGCACAGAGCTGAGGAATAATGTGGTGTAAATGAAGGAAAGTGAGATGAAAATTTGAGTTTTTGATTGGAGAGAGCCTTGTGGAAGACAGCACATCGGGCAGGTTTTAAATAGGGGCAGATCTGCAGACACAGAGATGAGAGGCTATGCGCAGGCACGGGTGCCACAGAGGGTGTTGCTGCTTCCGGACTGGCAGGTGTGGTGAGCCCTCCCAAACTGGTCTTCCCCACTGTCTCCATGATACCCACCCAGCTAATTTAGTGTGCAGGTCCCTTCTTTGTCGCTTCCTTCCCCAGTCTGGCTGGGGGCCTTAGGGCCTTCCTTTTCATCTTTCTAGGAAATCAAGTCTTAATTCTCCAGAATACTGTGGCTCCGATCCCAGAATGCGCCTTGCAGTATGTTCATGTTCAGGGAGAAACAGTAGCTCATGCATGAGAAGCTGGGAACTCTGTTGCTATGGCAGTGGTTCAAAATGTATTTCCTTAAATGCTTTCTTTGTAACTGTACCTTCATTTAGTTCATCTCCCAGATAACGAAGCCCAAAGTCTCGTCCCCAGCACGGTTCTCTTCTTTGGGGTGCTTTCACTATCTTCAGTCTAAAAACAGACTAGACTTTCCATGTTAATGCACAATGCAGAAAATGTTATTGTCTGGCTTTGAATATGTGTGTAAATCTACTGTCTCCTCTTTGACAGGAGGTGGGGTTGTGCATTTATTTTTTCCTGAAGATCTGCAGATGACATGTTTCTTGTGGCTTGCTTTCTTTCATTTTAAAATTTCATAAATACTATATTTTTATACATTCTAGTTTACTATGGATTTGAAAACCTTTTTTAAAAAATATTTATTTTTGAGAGAGACAGACAGACAGAGGATCTGAAGGAGGCTCTGCACTGACAGCAGAGCCCCATGTGGGACTTGAACTCACACACCATGACATCGTGACCTGAGCCAAAGTCAGGTGCTTAATCAGGTGGATGGGTAAATGTTGAGAGGATAGGATGGAGGAGAGGCTTATGAAAATTTCCTGGCTTGGGACACCTGGGGGGCTCAGTCTGTTGAGCATCCAACTCTTGCTTTTGGCTCAAGTCATGGTCTCATGGTTGTGGGGTCGGGCCCAACATTGGGCTCTGTGCTCAGTGTGGAGCCTGCTTGAGATTCTCTCTCTCTCTCTCTCTCTCTCTCTCTCTTTCTCTCTCAATTAATTTTTTTAAAGAGTTTAAAGAAAATTTCCTGGCTTAAAAGAAAAAATTCCTTGGGCACCTTGCTGGCTCAGTCAGCAGAGCATGCCACTCTTAATCTCAGAGTTCGGAGTTCAAGCCCCATATTGGATGTAGAGATTACTACGAAAAGAAAAAGAAAAAAGTCCTTTCTCCCAGCTCCGCAGAAAGTGTCCTCCATGATCTCTTTGGCATAACTGGAATATGTTGTACAAATTGCTCAAATGCTACTTATTTGATCTTAAATTACTGAGCAATGCTCAGTAAGATCTACCATAAACCACCATGTTTTTTATTGTAACTTTTACCTCTCTGACATTTCCAGCCCCACTTTCCCCTGTTATACTGTTATTTTTTCATAACCCTTATTAGCTTTTAATTATACACAATTTGTTTTGCTTACTGTGTAGAGTTCCTCCTCACCTCCCACTAGAGTGTAGATTCCACAGGGCAGAGAACTCTTAGAACATAGTAGTCACTCTGTAAATGTTTTAATTTGCATAATTAAAACCCTGAAACACACCCCAGACTTACTGAAAGGAGATTTCTGGATATGATTTCTGGAATTTTGTGGCTTTATTTCTGAAAGAGTATGAGTATCAACTTAATATCCATTCAAGTTTTGTGCCTTTTCCTTTCTTAAATTGGTGTGAGGTGAACTGAAATTCAAGCGAGCTTCTTGATCCTGGGAAGGGTATTTTGTTTACCTTTAGCTGTACTGACATCTTTTTTAATAGACTTTTTATTTTTGAATAGTTTTAGGCTTACAGAAAAATAGCAATGATAGTACAGAGAGTTCCTGCAGGAATTCTGCCCCTTATCTAGTTTCCGTTTCTCCTAATGTTGTCATCCTACATTATATGGTGCTTTTATCAGACCTAAGAAGCCAACATTGGTACATTGCTAGTAACAAATGGAACTCTAGACTTATTTGGATTTCACCAGTTTTTATTTTTAAGATCCAATATCCTTAAAGATGAAGAAAGCTCCTTTTGTAGGATCTTTACATCAAATGTCCTGCCCTCAGCATAGATCTGCCCTATGGTTTATCTAGGGGTCATTCCCAAGTCTGCATATTTTTGTGCAAATGTGTATCCTTACCCATTATATATTATGTGTACTTTCCCTCTACAAGTAAAGCTATTTCCTATCAGGTACTTTTTTTTTTTTTTCCAATTACCTGTCATTCATAAAGCAAACATTAGCATTTGTAAGATTATAACCTGTTATAGCGGAAGTGATTTTCAGACATATCTGAGCTTTTCCGTCTGGCAGTGCGTTCATTTCCGGAAGCACTTGTTCAAAATTCTTAGGTCCCTGCCCCAGAAATTCTGAATCAGTTGGCATGGATGGGTTATGTACTTTTTAAAACTGAATTTCATTGTAGGTTCTGTATTTTGTAGTTTATCATTTCTTAATATCTTTCCTTTCTCCCCAATGTCTTTTCCTTTGATTTCCCCTCCCAATACTTTGCATAATGCTTAGCACATAATAGTCAATAAGTTTATTAAATGTTTGGTCTAGCCCATATTCCCTAGCCATGAAGAATATAACATGTTAAGACCCCCCAGAGGAGGGGGTGATTTAAGAGGGACTATTCCAGGACTTGGGCTCTGGATCCTGTGTTTATGAAATACGGATAAAGGAAGAAGAGCAGAAGAGTTTTGCCCCGTGTTTTTTATGTACTGTTGAGTTACTGAATCCTAACTCAGGTTAGCTTCATTTCTTTGTAGCTTGAGCCATATTGTATTGAGAAGAGCAACTCATATGCCAAACGTTCAGGCAGTGGAATGACTTTAACATCTCTGTTTGTGTCTGAAGCTCTCCCACCCTGCTCTGTACCCTTTCACTTTTTTTGAAACCACACACTACCTTTTCTCAATTATCACCCTGGACTTGGGAGGGAATGATACCTGAATTAAAAAGCTTTACATACACAGTTGGAAGAAAAACCTGCTGGTTCATGGTCAGACTCTGCTTCCTTTCAGCAGTTGGGAGTTCTTGGGTTCCTAGAAATGTACAGGTCCAGAAAAGATGCACATGAAGGAAACTATAAATAGTACATTTGAGGATTAGATTTCCCTCCAGGCTACCCAGTGACTTAAAACACAGGTTAATTAATTCAGCCTTTTGTTTAAGTTTTTCTGCCTTGATTTATGCATTGTAGCTTTTCTAATAAAGGCTCAAAATAAATTACAATTGTCAGTGACTTTTTAGTGGGTAGAAGAGATTTGTAATTTTAAGTATTTGCTTTTGCTTTTTAAAGATTTCTGCCTTGGGGCGCCTGGGTGGCGCAGTCGGTTAAGCGTCCGACTTCAGCCAGGTCACGATCTCGCGGTCCGTGAGTTCGAGCCCCACGTCAGGCTCTGGGCTGATGGCTCGGAGCCTGGAGCCTGTTTCCGATTCTGTGTCTCCCTCTCTCTCTGCCCCTCCCCCGTTCATGCTCTGTCTCTCTCTGTCCCAAAAATAAATAAAAAAAAGTTGAAAAAAAAATTAAAAAAAAAAAAAAATAAAGATTTCTGCCTTTAAGGCATTTCCTAGAAAGCAGTGCTACAAGAATACATTTGGAGGAATTAATAAATAAAAAAAAATCACTAACATGCCAGAACTTTGCCTTGGGTCTGTTGTATGTTTTTTCCTTTCTGGTGCCATTTCATCATTAGTTCCATAGATTACTTCAAGGTTCCTTATCAGTCAGCACCTTGGTTTTTGTGTTTATATTAGTTTTGTTTGTTTGTTTTTTTGTTAGTCATTGCAAATGGAGAGCAAACTGTCACCTGGTTTTTCTTTCTCATCTGACCATTCCCGTCTTAATTCCCCATACATACAAAAAGCTCAAACCCCCATCCTCTAGTCTTTGATGTGGAGCCAGTAGGGAATGTGCTTTGTGCTTTCTAGTACTTTCTCTTCCTTGTTATCTGAGGTGATTTCAGAATAATTTATTTTGCTGCACAGATAAAAATTCATTTCCTATTCTTGTTTCCTTATCATCCAGGGCCAAAAAATATATGTTTTTTGCAGCCTCGTCTCAGCTGGATATCTTAATTTACTCCTGTCTTGAAGTATGTCCTTTATTGTCATTACTATTTTTTAGTCATTTTGTTTCATTTGGTGCTGCATCACTTATGTTTATAAAATTCTGTCTGATACACTTGTTTTAAAACTAATTTGACTGTTACAGATTGCTGCTTTTGAAAGAATCGATATCCTCACCTGAATTATCACCCTTAAGACAGAGCAGTAAAGTAGATTTCTTTGTTTTCTCATTCCATTTAAAGCAGTATTAACTTCAGAGAAAAGTAGTGACTGCCTTATAAGCCAGAATCCCGAAAGCCTCTCTGCTGACAAATTTCAAGTATCTCTGGATAGTTCCACCAGTAAAACTAAAGAACCGGGAATGAGAAGGTAAGCAGTAATAAATGTCAATTTGTGGTTTCTAAGTAACATCTTTACTTATATTGAGCTCTTATTAAGTTTTTTCACCATACTGCTTTAGTTTTTTGTAAAGAGCCATTTCTGACGTCTCATTGTTCCAGGACACTCTTGTTTAATTGTATGTAGGTTTTCTGGGTCTATACAAGGCATGAGCTACGAGATAAGAAATGCACGATCTGTCCCTCCCGAAGGTCGGAATAAAATTCAGAACTGAAAGCTAAACAAGCCTGAGGGCTGATGGTATTCTTCTCCAAGGCAGCCCTTGCCCTAATCAAAGTTTTTGTCTCTCTAGAAAAAGTTTAGCTATTGATTTACCCAGGAAAATTCAGAATATCTTTAAAGGGATGTCTGTTCAAATCATTATTGAGATAAGACTGTATAGCAGTTACAAAAATTACAATAAATGCAGAGTGTTTATCTACCTTCTGGTTGGATCTTTACAATACTACAGGGGGAGAAGGACAAGTTTGGACTGTTGTTCCTCCTTGATAGTTCAGGACAGAATCTCAGACCCATTAGAGTCCTGCACCTCACCACTCTAGGAAGGAAAAGAAATCATATATTTTTTTAATGTTTATTTTTGAGAGAGAGAGAGAGTGTGTGAGTGAGACAGTAGGAGAGACAGAAGGAGATAGAGGATCCAAAGTAGGCTCTGCACTGTCAGCAGAGAGCCCAACACAGGGTTCGAACTCATAAACCGTGAGATCGTGACCTGAGCTGAAGTCAGATGGTTAACCAACTTTGCCACCAAAGTACCCCAGGAATCATATTTATTGGGTTCCTACTGTGTATACATATATTTTTATTTTTTATTTATCTTTCTGAAAATAGTGATAGCTGTCAATAATCTAATCACACTATCTTTCAAGCCTCTTGAACTGAGGATATATTTTTGAGGCTGGGAGACTGACATTGTGGCTTTTACAGAGGAGACAAAGGTCTGGCCTCTATAGGCACTAACTCATGTTTAGAGGTAATGACCTCATTGCCACATTTAATCAATTGAGCTAACCATCCATTTAATATTTAGACTAAGGGGCACTTGGGTGGCTTGGTTGGTTAAATCAAGTGTCTAACTCTTGATTTCAGTTCAGGTCATGATCTCATGGTTCATGAGTTCAAGCCCTGTATAAGGCTCCGTGCTGATAGCATGGAGCCTGCTTGGGATAATCTGTCCCTCTCTCTCCGTCCCTCTCCTGCTCATGCTCTCTTTCTCAAAAATAAATAAGTAGACTTAAAAATATATATATTTTAGACTAAATATTTCTATACCTCCTTCCCCTCTTCCCCAGTGTACCCTCCAGAGTCTTGTATTAAAGAACCTAGACATTGATTGAGCATCCTCCCTTTACAACTCAGGTTTTGCTCATCTTTAATCCACAGGGCCTAGTTTTATTGCCTGACTTGTAGTAAACTCCACCCAATAATTATTTAATTGACAATTATTTAATGTATGTCCATTGTTAATTTATATTATTATATTATGTCATAATCGATTATATTATTTTAATTATATAACCCATTATAATTATAATTTGATGATTATTTTAATTATTAATCATTGTTTATTATTTAAAGACAAGTATAAATGATGCATTTGAGTATTAATTCTTCAAATCTGTTAAGTGTCCTTTAAATCTGTTGATAAGTATCTTATTCTGCAAAGTCCTAAACACCTGAAAGAGCAGAGGAATAAACCATTGGGTGCATATACTCTTCTGACAATACTTTATAGCTGGCTTTGGTTTTAGAATGGCTTTGGACATTGAAAAGGCAGGAGGTAGGGATGATTCTATGAATTCTGCTAAAACTGGGTAGAAAGAATGAGTGTAGAAATGTCAAAATTAATCAGCTTTGTATTTTTGTGAGAGATCTGATTGATTCTGAAACATCCATTTGGACTCAAATGGAATAGTGGATAGAATTTGAGTGAGGGACACAGAAATTTGCTGACATGCTTTTAAACAGCTAAGAGATATACTGCCTTGGCCCAGACCCTAAGAGGAGATGTTGTCTGTCAGCCCTGACATGTTGGCAGGCATCGTGGATCCAGACTTCTGGGCAGTCACTCGGGTTCTTTTTCACTAGTCATTCCCCGTCTCTCTGGCAGTAAGCTGTTCGACTTGTGCTTTAGCTGCCCCGGAAGTATGATGAACCCTTTCATAAGCTGTGCTGGCACCTTTCTCCTTTCATCCTTCTTCTAGGTCTTCTCCTTCTCAATCACGGCTGTTAGATACTAGGCAGTGTGTGCACAGCCACTCAAGCAGTCTTCAGAGCACAAACTGCCTGTCTCAGAAGGAGCTAATTAAGGTTGTCGATGGGGAGGAGCTACAACTGGCTAAGTCAGAGCCCCGAGATTTCATGGAGCAGTCTTATATGCCAAGACAAGATCTGGGTAATATTTTATCTGTTCTAGTGGAGAAAACACTTCTGTTTTACTCTGAATCTGACCTAAAGATATTTCAGTTAATCAACTTTTCAGATGTCTAGCATGTGTAGTCTATCATGAGGGTTTCTGTTATACTTAAACCCATTTTAGAAAAATTGCTTCAATGTTAATCCAAATTTACATGAAAATTATTGCAGCTGTTAATATATCTGTATAGGTTTAGCTCTAACAGTTTTGAGAATGGGAGAGTCTTGTGTACTGTAAATATTTTATTTCAACTGTTAAATAAGAATTCTAGGGTCCTAGGGTACCTGGCTGGCTCAGTCAGTAGAGCATGTGACTCTGGATCTCAGGGTTGTGAGTTCAACCCGGAACTCAGATATGGTGGACACAGAGATTACTTAAAAAAAAGAAAAAAAAGAAAAAGAAAAAAAAAGGTAAAAGAAAAGAATTCTAGGGCCCTAGGATAAAGTTTTCAGTCTGCCCTTTTTTGAAAAATGAGTCAAATCTCCACAAAGTAAGCTCTTATTTTATGAGTTAATGAATATAAATGACTAGGTATTTTATGCCTTATAAATCACTATAACTGAATGGTGTGTTTTATGGCTTATAAATCAAAGTTTTTTAATCAGTAAAGAAAGTTTTAAATTAGTCCTCAAAAACACATTATCATGAAAGGTACACTTTGGTACCTAAATGTAGTATTTGGCCATGTTCATTAAGGTCATTTTAGGAATCTCATGAATTCTATGTAGCTATGCTTACTTCCTTATGGAGTGACATTTTCTGAAATGTTTCAGGAATGGTCTCCTATTTTTAATTTGGTAAGGGTATCTGATGATTTATTAAGTCAAGAAGACAATGATGTTGTGGATAAAGAAACAAAAATCAAGTATTAGTTTCCTTTTTCAAAATTATTCTCCCTTACAAAAGTACTATATGTTCTTTATGTTCATTGTTAAACAGTTGGAGAATGTAGGTAATAAAAACTCGAAAGGAATATTTAAAATTACTTGTATTCCCGTTACTGGCAATGAAATGCTGTTATATTTCTTTAGTCTGTTGACTTAAACTTTCATTTTTAAAATATAGAATTATGATGAATACTATTTATAATTCAAATTCATTGTTGTGTGGGTTAAACTTCTTTCCTCATGCCTTTCAGAGGGAACCCCTTACTTCGAATCTGGAATCAGCCTCTTCTCTGATGACCCTGAGTCTGATCTCTCTGTGGACAGAGCCCCAGAACCGGTTCATGTTAGCAGCATGCCAACTTCAACCTCTGCCTTGAAATTACCCCAATTTCAAGTTGAAGAATCAGCCAAGAGTACAGCTGCTGTTCATATTACTAATACTGCTGGGTATAATAAGAGGGAAGACATTGAGGGCAAGGAGAAGCCAGAAACGATGTCTTCAACAAAAAGAGTCAACAAAAGAATATCTATGGTGGCATCAGGCTTGACTCCAAAAGAATTGGTGAGTGTATCCATATGTATCTCCCTAACAACTGAGACTTCTTAATGTAGTACAAATAGTTTTAAATAGGTACTAGCAGTGAATAACCTATGAGGAAAAATCTAGGTACCAAGAACAATTCAATGTAATTTAATTTCCATTACTGATTTCTGATCATTGGACCTAGATAAAGCTATAACATAGATTATTTTGTGTATATTTACTTAAGTAAATAATCATTAATATTAGCA
The DNA here is from genome assembly GCF_046562875.1 of Panthera onca. NCBI lineage: Eukaryota > Metazoa > Chordata > Mammalia > Carnivora > Felidae > Panthera > Panthera onca. The sequence continues at coordinate 58,348,154 of NC_138352.1, read as the reverse complement.
GCATGTTGTAGTTTGGGATATAACATAGAACTTTTTAATTTTAATTTTTTTTATCTAAAAAAGCAAGTAGGTATAGTATAGTGGGGTTTTTAAAAAATTTTTTTTGAAGTTTATTATTTTGAGAGACAGAGCGAGCAAGGGAAGGACAGAGAGAGAGGGAGAAAGAGAATCCTAAGCAGGCTCCACACTGTCAGCACAGAGCCTAATGTGGGGCTTGAACTCACGAACCGTGAGATCATGATCTGAGCGGAAACCAAGTCGGTCGCTTAGCCGACTGAGCCACCCAGGCGCCCTTATATAGTATAGTTTTATTCCCCAGAGGAAACACCTTGGTTTACATCTGAGTGAACTTATGAGCATAATGAACTAAATCCAAAGTGGTTGCAAGCAAACTGCCAGATAGTGGCTTTTCTCCAGGGTTTGTCTCTATCTTGGCTTGTAACAATTATTCAATAGTCTGCTCTGTCGTTTCTACCCTGTAGCACCCTTCCCTCTAATTTGACATGTCCTTGGGCTCGTGGTGCTACAAATAGGAATTGTTTCACATTGTAGAAAAATACCTATTAAAATACCACTGAAATCTTGTTGCTCCTTGGGCTGAGTATAGATTTCAAACATCCTAGGACATTGACCTCCTTGTAGTTAATCACCTTTGGTATCCTTTCATAATAAAATAATTGAGTGAAAAAAAAAATAATTGAGTGAATATTTCTTTAAAATCATAAGATAACACACCAGCATATCAGATGGATGCAATAGTGGGTGCCATTTATTGTACACTGAGAAACGACTGAGTCATTCTTAAGTATCTTTCTTAATATATCCTTCCTAGGCTAAGAACCATTTCTCATCCTAACTTCTCTATTGGTAGTGGCTCAGCATAATATTCTGTGTGGCCAAATGTATCTCACCACCAAAAGGTAAAATAAGCTGTGTCTGCCCTAGTAGATATGACGAATAAATTCTCATCAATAATGCTAGGGTTCCGATCTCACAAGCACATGCCCAGATCAGCTATTTGCCCTGAAAATTCATACCTGTGCCTGTTTATATTGTTCTTGATCATTTGCTTATGCATCTAGAATTCCCATTATTCATTGAAAATTAGCATTCCATCCTCCCTTGTTTTGTCAGTTCAGCTTTTCAGAGAAGGCTAAAATGGTCTAATCTTTTCTTGCCATGGACAATTCGGAGCTGCACATTAGACTGTAAGGGACTCGGGTACGTCTTGTCTTTAAACAAGCAAAGAAGAAAACTTTTCAGCTCTATTCAGACTTGCTGAAGTGTGGTAAATTTATTATGAAAGCTGCTGACTGTAGTACACATGATTAATTCTGGAGCCCATATTAAGATGATCTTTTCAGCAGTTGCTCTTCTAACTAAACACTGTTTCAAGGCTGGGATTTCAACAATTAATCAGTTCAGAATTGCTAATGATCCTGGCAGAGGGCAGTGGCAAAAGGGGGAGGATGTCATTAGCTTCTCTAGCCTCCCTTTTTCGGTGCCCTGTGGCAGTATGGAGTGAGGCAGCTTGAAAGAAAGATGGCCTGATCTCCTTTGCAGGGTTGTGCTGCACATAAATATTGACATGGATGGCGATGCTTGTAAATGATGGCCCTTGGTAAACAAAGTGGTTTACTACACATTAGCTACTGATTGTGTCAACCGTGTCCATAACGGATCTGGTTAATTCCTTTTACTGCCTATTGATTTTTATTTGGTTGATAGATAATAGCTAGAAGGCTTTAGCTTTCTTTCAGGAAGCATATGAATCTCTTCCAATCCTTATCCTTAAGAGAAATTGATGGTTTTTACACTGACCTTTAGAAGCATCTTGCCTTGAATGTTTTGTAACTATCAGAGGGTTGAATCAGGTTTTTAAGCCGCATATCTGTAGCGTAACTTTCTGAACAGGCTGGTTACCTCTTGGCTTACGAAGTATAGGCTGATAAATCTAAATTATAGTAGCGTATCGCTCTGCAAAGAAACTGTCTTAGGGTATCAAATGATAGCTGCTATTAAAGGGAAAAATTATTATTTTGAATCCTGGTTTGTATTTCCATGGCTACTAGCACAGACTATTTTAGAATTTTTCCCTTTGATTTATACATAATTTTTATTAAATTGCTATTTATTTTGGGACTTCAGGCATGTTAGAATAAAAGGGGTGTACCTTTTGTGAGGAAAATGAAGACTCAAAGCTAGGGTAACTAATAGTCTGAGCTCTGTACAAGAGGTAATTTATTATGATGTAATATTTGATTTGATTTCAGGTGCTTGTGCAGAAGTTTGCCAGAAGACACCAAATCACCTTAACTAATGTAATTTCTGAAGAGACTACTCATGTCATTATGAAAACAGGTATACCAAGAGCCTTTCCAGAGCATGTTGCATCTGTTGCATAAAACCACATGAAGAAATGGGAATATTTGTTCAGCATAGCATGGCTGGCAGTCTTCCAGTTGTCAGCCAATTATTTATGAGAGAAAAATAAAAGTTTTGCTACTTCCTGGCCCCCTTTTGTTTGGGTTAAGATTTGGAGAATCAGGAGCCCAAACGATGAACCACTTCTAGTCCACCCTGCCTGGACCACACTGTGTGAAGGGCTTTCTGATAAAGCACAGCCGAAGTCCTGGAGGAACAAATGGGGCAAAGAGGAGAATGAAGTGAGCCTGCGCTCAAAATCCAGGCAGTTGGAAACGCTAGCCCCCTGTCCACTCTGTCTCCTAGCTCTACTCTGCACACCCAGTTTGAGTGCGGTTGGGAGTTTTTCAGGATCCAAGTCCACTGTCAGTTCTGAGGTAGCCTAGCATAGGAAACAGGAAAAAGAGAAGGGGAAATTCATTTTTCCTACACCTTCCCCTTTTCCAGTCTTAATTATGGCTTTTGTGATAACGGAGACCTCAGAGGCTTTGAACTAAATCTAAGTAAACATTTCAGGGCTGCTGAAAAAGCTCATTTGAAATTGGGCCTTATTAATAGAAGCCTAGTGTCCAGAACAAGCAAAGTGAAGATCCTGACCCCCCCCCCCCCCCCCCACTGCATTCTCTGCTGGAGGGGCTGCCTGGAAGGTGTGTGCTCTGCTTTGAGCACCATACTTCCTTTTGAAGCTGGTCACTGACAGACTAGAGTGTTTACCCAGAGGTAGATGATGAGGATGGGGGAAAGGAATTCAAAGCAGTGTCATTTGAAGAACAGGTGAAGGAATGGAAAGACTTAAGGGAACAAGACAGCTGTCTTCCAATATTTGAACAGCTGATTTCTGGAAGAGGAGGTGGACTCACTTGTTGGGCTCCAAAAAGATGCAGATTGGAGTACAATTCTTAAAGCCTTTCTCACAAAACTGACTCTCTGGAAATACAGTGGTCCTCTCCAGGATGTTTCTGTCATGTAGCTGCAGGCACTTGAGCATAGGGTCCAGACTCCTTGGCAGGGACACATTGCCCTAAAACCTCTAAGATCTTAGGTTTCTACTGTACAAAGACCATACCACAGGGTAAGAGGATAATGCTCACAGGAATCAAGTGCCACAACAAGCTACTTTGAACGAAGTAACATTTTAGAGATGGATGTCAGTAACGTTTAATATAGCTTAAGCTAGCTATAGTTGTGGATCAAAGCTGCTGAAAGGTGAGAAGAAAACTTTAAAATGTAAATTAAATCTAAAGTAGTTCAGTCTTTAAACTCAAAGACAATACAACATTTGCTACTTTTAAACTAAAAAGGAGCTAAAATTTCTGGGTTTAAAGCATATTACTAAATCAACTTGTACAACAGGTAAAAAGCTCTAAAATTTGAAGAAAAAAAAAGGGCTTTTAAAAATCTGTGAAGAATTCTGGGAGAGAGAATGGCTATTGCTTCTACTGGCAGATGGCCTACTGTGTTTAGGATTTAGTTAAATACATTTCTCCTGTTTAAAACTAAGTGTTCTTTCCTCAGTTTGCTTAGTTCTTCAAAGGAGGCCTTTGAAATGCTAAGAAAAACAGAACTGATTCTTCAGCTACTACCTTCTGAAGTACATAGAAAAGAGAAAAGCTGTGAAAATAGTCTATTTTTCCTGTGCCTCTCAGGGGACTTAGAAATTAAGGGGTTAGGATTCCCCAGGTAGAAGTTCTGGGTGGTGAAACCTTGTCACTTACATGGACATTCAGATTCAGGATTTCAATAATGCTGCTTTTGTCTCCTTTCACATTTTTCCATCCAGTAAAATAGATCTTCCCTAGCCAAGTGTATCAATACTACTGATAAGGGTGATTTCTTCAACACAATGACAGTCGTCTTTAGCCAACGTTGGCACCTGGAAGATAGAGCAGACCTTTCCTGTGGTCTCAACCTCCTATCAGCCTTTCCCAGGCCTCCAAAGATGCACACTTGCTGCTTATAATTAGGGTGCTTCTGGCCTCTGAGCCTATCACCTGGGCTGTCAGAATCATCAATCCGGATTGATCTCAAGTAGCATAAGTTGCTAGGGACACTTTAGCTTCTTAAAGCAGAACTTGCTGATTTTTGTTTTCAACTGCTAATCCTTTGGATGTTTTTCATCCTGCAGATGCTGAGTTTGTGTGTGAACGGACACTGAAATATTTTCTGGGTATTGCAGGAGGAAAATGGGTAGTTAGCTATTTCTGTAAGTACAATATAATGTCCCCCCTCCTCCCTTTAACACCTCAGAATTGCATTTTTACACCTAACATTTTAACACCTAAGGTTTTTGCTGATGCTGAATCTGAATTACCAAAAGGTCTTTAATGGTAACACAAAACTAGCTTTATCTTGAATGCATATCTCTTTGTTCGGATAAAGCTGGTGATGTTGGGGAAAATGGATTTCTTTTTATAACTAATACGACCTAATCTGCTCCTAGCAATGTTAACATAGGAACTAAGGATTTATTTAATAGCAGGCAGAAATCCATGTGCAGCAGGCAGTTTTATAATGTTTAAATTAAGCCACCACTGTGTCTCCAGAAGGAAATCTATTAAGGGGCTATTGCTTTAGAGAGAGGACCTTTACTCAGTGTTGCCCTCTGTGCTGTACGGTATCACTTCACCATCCACCTCCGTGAAAAGAGCATGTTCTTCTGCCTTTGTGTGACCTGTGTTTTCTGTCCTCTCTTTAGGGGTGACCCAGTCCATTAAAGAAAGAAAGATGCTAGATGAGGTAGGTACTTGATCTTACAAACTAGTCAGAAAGACTTGGTGCCACTGAGTCACAAAATCATTGAATACTTCTCTGTTTCCTTTTTAATTTTTTTTTTTTTAACATTTATTTATTTTTGAGACAGAGAGAGACAGAGCATGAACGGGGGAGGGTCAGAGAGAGGGAGACACAGAATCTGAAACAGGCTCCAGGCTCTGAGCTGTCAGCACAGAGCCCGACGCGGGGCTTGAACTCACGGACCGCGAGATCATGACCTGAGCCGAAGTCGGCCGCTTAACCGACTGAGCCACCCAGGCGCCCCTCTGTTTCCTTTTTTTATACTGCTTTCCAAAGACTTTCTTTGACAATGTGGACCATCAAGAATTACGCAGAGCAAACCAGGAAATTCTGCATTCTCACTCATTTGTTTAAGTGTCAATAGAGGGGCGCCTGGGTGGCTCTGTTGGTTAAGCGTCCGACTTCGGCTTGGGTCATGATCTCGCGGTCCATGAGTTCAAGCCTCGCTTTGGGCTCTGTGCTGACAGCTCAGAGCCTGGAGCCTGCTTCAGATTCTGTGTCTCCCTCTCTCTCTGACCCTCCCCCGTTCATGCTCTGTCTCTCTCTGTCTCAAAAATAAATAAACATTAAAAAAAAAATTAAGTGTCAATGGAAACAATCCTTTTCTTAGAGGAAGGAAAAGGAATTTATTTTTTTTTAAACATGAAGATTTTATTTATTTTTTATTTTTTTACTGTTTATTTATTTTTGAGAGAGACAGACACAGAATGCAAGTGGGCTGGGGCAGAGAGAGAGGGAGGCACAGAATCTGAAGCAGGCTTCAGGCTCCGAGCTGTCAGCACAGAGCCTGACGCAGGGCTCTAACTCACAAGCTGTGAGATCATGACCTGAGCTGAAGTCAGACACTCAACCGACTGAGCCACCCAGGCACCCCAGGAAAAGGAATTTATAAAGCAGAAAGGAAGACCCGTAAGCTTAAGAAACAGGCCCACCTAAATCTTACATTCATATACCTTGGTAGAAAACTGTTGTTGAAGAGAAACCCTTCATATTAACATGCAGATGTATCTACTTAAAAATCAGATTCCTTCAAAGGGATGTTACTCTTTATGATCCTAAGAACAGTGAGAGGTAAATAAGACAGGGTGTAGGAGGAAGAATCATTTTAGAACAGAGCCATCTAAGAACTGCTGGTGACAACAGACAAGGCAAAATAAAATTAGCAAAAGCAGTTTTAAGCTATTATGCACTATTTAGCATATTTATAATTAATTAAATGGCATTTTGTTGGTTTTAATTTTGATTCAGTGACCTAATATGGTTGGGAGCCTACTATGTCCTGGACACCAGGAATAGAGCAGTAGATAAGACTGCTGGGTCCCTGCTCTGGTGGGATTCATGTTCTATTGAGGGGAGACATACAATAAATAAAGATACATTTAAAATACCAATAAATACTATGGAATAAAAACTTCAAAAAATGATAGTAGCCAAATAATAAAAAATACATACATACATACATACATACATACATACGTACGTACGTACATACATACATACATACATACAATGGAGAAATAATATAGAACAACAGACTAGCAGCTGACTAGGGACAGAGGTTGACTACTTAAGGAGACCAGCGAAAGCTTTCTGAAAGCTTGAGCCGAGACCTAAATAAAAAGAATTGGCCTGGAAAAATGTAGGAAACAAATGTTAACAGGCAGAAGAACTGCAAACATAAATGTCTTGAGGTAGGAATGAGTTTGGTTTATTAAAGAAAAATAGGCCCGTGTAGCTGGAGAGTAGTAATTGCCAAATTCTATGTAGAGAGCAGAGGTTGGACCAGGGGTTGGAGAAGATCATGGACAAGGGCCAGATCACATAGGATTTGGTGGAAGTCATGGTAAGGAATTTGACTTTTATTTGTAGGGTAATTGGAGGCATGGAGGTGGGAAGAAGAGGTTGATTTACGTTTGGGGATAGGACCTACTGAAGGGTTAAATTTGGAGGATGAGGTAAAGGGAGGCATTCAGGGGCTAACACTTAGGGTTTGGGCCTAAACAAGAATGGGTGCCAGTAATAGTAAATCAGATCAGGAAGATATGGAGAAGGAGCACCTTGAGGGGGAAGAAGTAGAATCAAGAGCTCTGTTTTAGACTGTGAATTTGGGGATGTATATTAGACTTCCAGGTAGAGAGCTTAAGTAGGCACAGGGGTGCAATCAGGACAAGGAATTTGAGGGTCAGCTTCAAATAGATGACATTTTTAGCACTAGACTCTTCTCACTCAAGTGACTACGAAATGTTAAGTGTTCTTTCCTCTAATAACAGCCTGTAGTTACACTCATGACTTTGTCTTCCCTACAATCAAGTGTCAGTCAGAATTGTTCCCGAGCATTCTTCCCCAAAATTCTCCCAAAAGCTCTAACCTCCCCAGTCACATTATTCTTTACTTCCTTGTCCTTGACCAGTCAAAATAGTGATTATGAAAAGCCTCTAACTTTCTTTACTGGGTTAAATCTATATTTTATCATTTTGTTCTCATTAACTGTAAATCTCTCAATGGAAATCTGAGAAGCCCTTATTTCTTTAGATGGTAATACACAGTTGATTTAAGAGATCAGGAATTCTCCAGTTATCTTTATAACAGCACAGTATTAGCAGTTTAATCTAAATGCTAAGTGAATGTTTTGAGAAGAGATAGATGTTAAAAATTAAAATACGTTAAGTCCCAATGAGGTGAAAAGCCAATTGTTAATTTCTGCCCACAAAGATTTACTTCAGTGAATTGATTTCAGCAGCTGAGATGCTGGTCATTTCATTCAGTCCACCAAAAAGAATGATTTTGGGGGGTGGGAGTAGGGTTGTCAAAATTTGACAGTACTGAATTCCTTAATACGACTTATCTACTCCACTTCCATTGAAGGAGGTTTCTCTTTCTCTGATCCCTGTGGTGTGCGTTGGTTTTTTTCCAGCATGATTTTGAAGTCAGAGGAGATGTTGTCAATGGAAGAAACCACCAGGGTCCGAAGCGAGCAAGAGAATCCCGGGACAGAAAGGTAAAGTCCCCCTCTGCCTTGTTGTCAAAAACCCCACCCATACCCCTGCATTCCAGTCCCCTTGGTAGAGATGGTCTCATTCATCTGTGAGGGGCACTGGATACTCACTTGCTGGAGTTCTAACTAGGTGCTTCCATGTAGGCTCTTTTTTAGTTGCCCTAGCCCTGTAATAAGGTAAATAAGTATTCTCTCCATTTTATGAATGAAGGAGCTTAGACGTGTAGAGAAGCTATGTACTTTGGACCCCAGTCTAGGATTCAAAACTCAGCTGATAAGGGGCAGAGCTGGAATTTGAAACAGATGTGAACCTAAGGCTGTTGCTCTTTCCACTTCACTGTGGTGTCTTCCTCTAAGGTAATGTGGTCACTGCTGTGAGGGGGATGTACAGTGCTGTCTGTGGAAGCACAGAAGAGAAAGTGTTTGTTAATCAGTAGCTAACATCTTTATAACCTACACCGTATGCTAGGGTCTGCTCTAAACACTCGATCATATTTTAACTAATTAACAACTTTACAGTAGCCCTATGAGGTGTATACTATAATTATACCTATTTTATAGATGAGAAAATTAAAAGCTCAGAGAGATTGAGTAGATTGCCCAAGCTCACAGAGCTAGTTGGGAACCCATGACTAGTTGAACTCATGCAGTCAAGCTCCAGAATCTGAGCTCTTAACAATACCATAGTTTCTTGGGACATGTGGCTGGCTCAGTCCGTGGAGCATGCGACTCTTGATCTCAGGGTTATAGGTTTGAGCCCCACATTGGGTGTAGAGATTACTTAAAAAAGTAAACTCTTAGGACTCCTGGGTAGCTTAGTCACTTAAGCATCTGACGTCGGTTAGGTCATGATCTCACAGTTCATGAGTTTATGCCCCACATTGGGCTCTCTGCTGTCTCACTGTGGAGCCCGCTTTGGACCCAGATCCTCTGTCTCCCTCTGTCTGCCCCACCACCACCACCACCCTGACCCCCTGTGCATGTGCACTCTCTCTCAAAAATAAACAAAAAATAAAATCTTGAGGCACCTGGTGGCTCAGTTGGTTGAACATCCAACTCTTGATTTCAGCTCAGGTCATGATCCCAGGGTTGTGGGATTGAGCCCTGTGTCAGGCTCTGCACTGAGCATGGAGCCTGCTTAAGATTCTCTCTCTCTCTGTCTCTCTCTCTCTGTCTCTCTCTCTCTCTCTCTGCCCCTCTACCTCGCTCAGACACACATGCACACTCTCTTTCTCTCTCTCTCTCTCTCTCTCTTTCCCTCTCTCTCTCCCCCTCTCTCTCTCAAAGATAAATAAATGAAATGAAATGAAATGAAATGAAGTCTTAAAAAGAGGAGCACCTGGGTGGCTCAGTCAGTTGAGGGTCTGACTCTTGGTTTCAGCTCAGTCATGATTTCACGGTTTCATGAGTTCGGGCCCAGTATCGAGCTCTGTGGTGACAGTGTGAAGCCTGCTTGGGATTCTCTGTCTCCCTCTCTCTCTGCCCCTGCCCCATTTACACTGTCTCTCTCAAAAATAAATAATAAACTTTTTTTTAAATGTTAAAATAAGAAACAATACTAGGGGTGCCTGGCTGACTCATTTGGAAGAGCATGCAGCTCTTGAACTTGGGGTCATGAGTTCAAGCCCCATGTTGGGTCAGAGATTAAATACATACATATATACATACATACATACTTTTAAAAAATCTTAAATGTACAATACCATAGTTTCTTGGAAAGTCATAGATTTCACAGAGGAAAAAAATAGGTTATTCTAACAATTTTACAAATGAAGGCCTAGAGGCCCAGGAAGACTCCATGATTTTTCCCAGATCACACTGTAGCAGATTATGGAAGCAAAGCATTGTCTCTCTGTCAGGGAGAAGTCTAAGCATGGTTTTGCATCTGCCTGTCAGGCCTGAACCTGCTGCTTTCTCAGGTCACTGACTGAGCACTTCCATGCCTAGTCTGCATTTCTTCGTTTTTAAAAGTTTGCCTTTTTTTCTTCCTTTTTTAAATGGGCATTTTAGAACATCCCCATACGGAACACTGTCTGTCCCTTTATAAAAGTTGAGAAAGAACCAGTGGAGGAGATTTTCTAGGGAAAACTGCTTTGGGAGAGCTCTGAACCCTTGAGCCCATCCCCACCCTCTGAACCTATCGAGTAACTTCCAGATGCCAAGGAAAGCTATTGGCCCTGTTTCTGCTTCTGCCTTCACTCCAGGGGAGTTCTGTGTGAGCCAGCCATTTGTTTTTATTCCACTGTACGCAAGGCCGAATTAGCACCAGATTCTTCCTCCTTCAAAGGAAATTCCAGCGTTTGAGGGTTTTCCCTAAATTTGGGATGGCAGTGATGGAAGGTGCCTGGTCAAAGTGATGATGTTCTGAAAATACTAAATGTCACTGTAATATTTTCCCGTGGAAGAGAAATGTATTTGTAGTTGTAGAAGTGAAACTTCAGATTTCTAAACTCATCTCCTAACTAGCCATCCTCATCAGTGAGTGTCAGCTTGGATACAAAAATTCCTAATCTTTTGTACTTTTCACAGCAATGTTGGGCTCCAGACGGCTGCTTGGGGGCAGCTTTTAGCATTATGAGCATCTAGATCCTGTCAACAGGTTGGGGATGCAGTTTATTCATACAGATACTGAGAATGGCATATATGGAGGCTGTCACTTAAAACAGAAACAGACTTGTCCTGCTGCTCTTCTTATTCCTTTGGCTGTAGTTAAAATGGGGGTGGGGAGGCTCATTTCCTAAAAGGCCATGATGAGTTTTTAGCTCCTGAGTTTTCTGTAGCCCCATCTCTCTTATTTAAACAAGGTGAGTTCCAGGCCTAGGCAGTCTTTTTAGTGGAATGGGGAGAAAGAGGGTCAAGAGAATGATGTTTACCCAAATGGTATCTATCCAGCCAACTGACACAACTTGAGATTTCTTTTAAATGATATGCTAGTGCTTGCCTAAGAACCTGTGCCAATTTGTGTGTAAGAATTTGCCTGTCCAACACCATAGCCACCAGCCACATGCCGCCGTTTTGAAATTTAGATAACTAAAACTAAATAAAATAGGAAGTGTAGGTCCTCACCCACCGTGACCACATTTCAAGACCTTGGTAGCTACATGTGACTTGGGCACCTTATTAACACAAACAGAGAACATTTCCATCATCACAGAAAGTTCTTTTGGGCAGTGCCAGCCAGCACTGTATGTAAGTGGAAGAGGCACCTTGGAGGCACAGTATAATCTGTGTCTCCTGGAAACCAGGCAGTCAGGTCAGCTCAATGAGGAGAGGCAGAACCAGGCTTCACTTCTAGATTAGATTAACTTCTAGATTAAAAATGGTTTAGGTTGCCTAAAGGAACAATGGCTGTTCTTAAAGCAGTGTGAAGGCAGGAACAGATGTTCAGAGACCAGAGAAAGAGGAGAAAAAGAGCATGTAAAATCAACATAGACCTCTCTGACAGTTAGAATTATGGTTAGTATTAATGTACCAAGTCTGCATAAAAACACCAAACTGCAGCTAAAAGCTTGAATATCTAGCCATCCAAGACTTTTAGTAAATATAAAGAAGGCCCAGGTTTTTTGGGTCTCTAACAAGAAATGAAGTCACCAGGAAGGAGCCCGGGCCTGATTGGTGGCGAAGTGGAAAGCTCAGCCTCTGAATAACAGAGAGTGACCCTAGTGTGGACCAATTACTCACACACTTTTAAAAAGTCCTCTAAGGGGCGCCTGGGTGGCTTAGTTGGTTAAGCGTCCGACTTAGGCTCAGGTCATGATCTTGCGGTTCCTGAGTTCAAGCCTCGCTTCAGGCTCTGTGCTGACAGCTCAGAGCCTGGAGCCTGTTTCCCATTCTGTGTCTCCCTCTCTCTCTCTGCCCCTCCCCCGTTCATGCTCTGTCTCTCTCTGTCTCAAAAATAAACATTAAAAAAAAAAAAAGTCCTCTAAAATCCATCCATGTTCTGACATTACACTGATTGTCTCCGGGACATAGCAGAAGTTATCAGGTGGTAAAGAAAAAAGAAAGTCCTTCATTTTCGAGAGTCTCTTTATGCTGTTTTTTATAAAATGCATACTCTTTTATAATTGGTGTTTCTTTCCCTTCCTCCTTCTGTGCCACTCTTCTCCCAGATCTTCGGGGGCCTAGAAATCTGTTGCTATGGGCCCTTTACCAACATGCCCACAGGTAAGAGACCGGGAGAAGTGGCGAGTCCAGCACCAGCCTTTCCCCTTACATGGTAAAGTGTTACAGGAGAGGCCATCCCTTTTAAGGGCGTTCCTCAGGTTGGTGAGGTGTTCTAGAGGTTTTTCTATTTCTCTACCATCCGTCAGGCAAAACTGCGCTTAAACATTACTCTGTGGCAAAAAAACAGCCCTGTGCCCCTTCCTGAGAGCTAGAAGTCAGTGAAAAGTTAGGTTCTAGGATGCAGTGTTCTATGCTCAAGTGGGGTAGAGCTGCCCTTCTTGCCCTTTGCTTTATAAGAAAGGAGGGAAGTCATAAGTTAGGGAGAAGATACCTTTCAGATTTGTAAATGTTAAGAAGGAATTCTGCTCTTCCTAAACCATCTTCATTTGATACTAAGAAGCAAACACAGCGGCTGCATAAGCCCTGTGGGCCTGGGGCCCCACACAGGCCCAGAGCAGGCAGGGGAAGACTCTGCATGAACATTTTCTAATTAACTTTGACATTGAATGTGATGTTATGTTTAGGAGTGCTGTGGGGCTCAACTCTGCAGTTGTGTAGCACTGAGGCCCTGGTATGTGTATAGGTTTGGTTTGTTCTCTTCAAAACAAAGTCCGCCCACCTTTGCTTCTGTGCCCCCTTCCACCCCAGGGATCAGGTTCTCTTGCTCCTCAGAAGATGGCCTTGGCATCTAGTCAGGGACAGATGAGCAGCCCCAAGAGGGCCTGGCAAAGTAATTTTGCTTCTGTCTTCTTTATTGGTTATTGATTGGATTTTTATGAAATTTCCAAGTGCCACTTGAGGATTTCTCAGTGTTTTTGTTCTTTGGTGTAATGAAAACCAGGTCTCTAGCAGGTATCATTTTAGAGATGAGTCTGTTGACCTCGGTTTATTCAGACAAATAGGAGCACCTCAGCAATCCCCAGAGAGGCCCAGAAGCCATTCATTGGTCGGTTCTGCTGATTTTCCAGGTGCAAGGGGAACATCTGTATAATCCCTTTTGGTTTCTGTTCCCCCGAATGTGTTGATTCCAGCTCAGCATGTAGCCCTTCCCCACTGATGTGCTGAGTCTCTGTCCAGGATGATGTGTATTTTTTTTTGACTGAATGAATTATCTTCCTGTCTCTTGACATTTACAGTAATTACCACCAAGTATGGTGCTCTTGGTGGCCGTGATTATCAATTACCAACACAGAATTAGGCAGGGAGGGAGGAAAGGCAAGTGAGCATTTTTTCACAGTATCTTAGCCAGCAATTTAGCAATTTAAGGGAAATTAGATCTTGGATTCTTTTCTTCCAAAGTGTTTTATTTGAGAGACTGTCAAACCTTATCTGCCAAGTGGCCTTTTGGGGACCAATAACCAGAGTAGGTAGCATATTGGTGGCAAATTGACTTAGAATCCATACCTGGTATAGATTCTAGGTCAAGGCCTCTCTGTCCTTTTGGAGCAGAGAGGTGGAGACTCTCCCACTGAGAAGTCTTGCTGTAAGCCTTCATCCAGAGGAGCATGGGGTAGAGGGCACAGGTTAAGTGTGTAGAGTACTGTGGTGATTTTAGGTCTGTATGTGCTATTTAGATCAACTAGAGTGGATGGTGCGCCTCTGTGGGGCTTCTGTGGTGAAGAGGCCTTCGTTATTCACTCTCAGCAAGGTAAGTGATGCCCTGCCAAATATCTGTCCTATGATTGAGCAAGGCTGGTTGGTACCCATCCATCCCTACGAACCCTGCCAGTGGACCTCAGAAGCCTCTCTGCTCTGAGTCTTCTCTGACCATGTACCAGTGCCAGAAGATGCCATCTGTGGAGGATGAGTAAGGGCTTGAGTTCTCCAAGTATTTAATTTATTGAGGGAAGACTCTCCCTCCAACCCTTCCTTTTTGCCGTGTGCCCATCCCCCTCCTTTCTGTGGTTGCACCTAAACTAGTCTGCTTCAGCAAACCGTCAAGAAATGGTGAAGTGATGGGGCCCCTGGGTGGCTCAGTCAGTTAAGCGTCCGACTTCGGCTCAGGTCATGATCTCACGGTCCGTGAGTTCGAGCCCCGCGTCGGGCTCTGTGCTGACAGCTCAGAGCCTGGAGCCTGTTTCAGATTCTGTGTCTCCCTCTCTCTGACCCTCCCCCGTTCATGCTCTGTCTCTCTCTGTCTCAAAAATAAATAAACGTTAAAAAAAATTAAAAAAAAAAAAAAAAAAAAAAGAAATGGTGAAGTGACTGTTCTAAAAGCCCTGCTCTGATACCCTCAATGCTGTTTCCTTCCCGGGGATACAGGCTACTCACCCAGTTGTGGTCGTGCAACCGGATGCCTGGACAGAGGACAGTGGCTTCCATGGTAAGTCTTGCTATAAGCCTTTGTCCAGAGGAGTATGGGTTGCAGGGCCCAGGTTAAGTATGAAGACTATGGTCATTTTAGGTCTAAATGTCCTGATTTGATCAACCGGAGTAGATGGTGCACCTGTGTGGGGCTTTAGAAGGCCATAGGAATGTGCCTATGAGATATGGGATCTGTGTGATGAGTTTGGGTCACCACAGGTCACCCATTGTTTGATTAACACAGTTCTCAGCATCTTCTAGGTGCTCAATGAATATTTGAATGAATGAATGCATGCATGCATGCATGCCTAAAATGACTTTTTAAAAGTTTTTGTGATGTCTTTTGTGTTATAAAAGTAAGGCATGAACTATTTCCATTGGTGGAGGTTAAATATTAATTAATGTTCATCACATAAAATATAAATGAAAACAAACACAACAAAATAATCCCAGTAATCTCACCACTTGAAGATGGTGATGGTAAAATTCTACGTGGCATGCGTGTGTATATATGTACACACATGTATTTCACACAGATGTGATCGTGCTCATCATCTGTTTTGCTTTCTCTTCTAAGATGTTGCAAAACCATTAAACTGCAATGCTGTTTTGCTCTCTGGTGACTTCCTTTAACAGATTGGAGCTCATGTTACTAAAGTTGCCAGAGGCTGTAGGCTTTCACCAGCAGTCACTCCTCAGGCTTCTAAATAAGGTCCTATGTCCTGAAGCATTACTTAAGATCAACCGTTTTGCACCTACCTGAGTAACGCTGTGAACTCATACAACCAGTTCCCCAGGAGTAGATTGACAAGAGTCTGGCCTGGGAAAATGTGAATTGACTAATTTCTGTTTGCATTCTTTGTCCCCAGCGATTGGGCAGATGTGTGAGGCACCTGTGGTGACCCGAGAGTGGGTATTGGACAGTGTAGCCCTCTACCAGTGCCAGGAGCTGGACACCTACCTGATCCCCCAGATTCCCAGAGCTACTGCTGACCTCAGCCAGCCATGTGTGTAGCGTACAGGGCCTGTCACCACAGGACCCCAAGAATGATCGTAAGAAGCAGTCGTTTTCCAGGCCCTGGGAGCTCCTCTTCAGTCTTTCCACAGTCCTGGTTACTGAATATTTTATATACATCAGCCTGAGAAGAAATTCTGGTATGCAAGGGGCCCTTAAAGATTTTCTGCTTCAAGTCTCCCTTTGAAATCTACCATGAGCACAAAATTGTGGTAATTTTTCACCTGAAAAGAATTTAAAACCATTTAAACGCCGCCAATTGAGCAAGATGCTGATTCATTATTTATCAGCCCTATTCTTCGTACTGGGGGTGTTGGCTTAGAGCTGGAGGCACAGAATGGCTGGCCTCAGGAGAATAGCTGGTCTCCCTAAGTTTGCTTCTCTAAAATCCTGTGTTCATAAAGGCCAAGAGTTAGACCCTTCAGTGGGAAGCAAGTACTTGGGGAAATCTGTAATGTGACTTAAAATCAGAACAGCCCTTGGGCGGCTCTCAAATGTTGGAGTGGATGGAGCTTGGGTGGGGGCCTGGAGGGATTCAGAGGCAGGTAATGGATATAAATATGAACCTTGAGGGTTTGAGGAAAAGGGAGTCGTCCTGCCCTTTAGAAATCCAGATTTCTAAAAGATTTCTTAGCACTGATATGCTCTGAAATAGCAGAATCTTTTCAAGAACTGATGTCCAAAGAGGGTCTTCTAATTCCCCATTAGAAATAAATACAATGTTTATTGTTGTAGCTCTGATATGTCACCCATTCTTCTTGAAATACAAGATCTCTGATAGGGATATTTCATGTCTATAAAATGACGGCTCCCACCAGGAAAGGAGCTGTTGCTTTCCTTGAGGTAATTTTCTTCTTTTTGCTTCCTATTGCCGAACTGTACAGCTTCATAAATAATTTTGTGTGCTGAAGGAAGAGAAAGTGTTTTTCATAAACTCATTATCCAGGCCTGTTTATAGCTGTTGGAAGGACTAGGTCTTCCTTAGCCCCCTAGTGTGTGAGGGCAGTGCAGACTTGACTGTACAAAATACATTTTGTAAACGTTGTTGCTGTTCACCTGCAAATAAATTTGCTTTCACGGGGCGCCTGGGTGGCGCAGTCGGTTAAGCGTCCGACTTCAGCCAGGTCACGATCTCGCGGTCCGTGAGTTCGAGCCCCGCGTCAGGCTCTGGGCTGATGGCTCGGAGCCTGGAACCTGTTTCCGATTCTGTGTCTCCCTCTCTCTCTGCCCCTCCCCCGTTCATGCTCTGTCTCTCTCTGTCCCAAAAATAAAAAAAAAAAAAAAAAAAAAGGTTGAAAAAAAAAAAAAAATTTGCTTTCACTTTCACCAAGCATGACTTCTTGAAGCTTACAGCTACAGACTTGCTCAGACCCTAGTACCAACTCCTAGCGTTATCAAGGGGGCTTTGGTACCTATCATATTTTCTATTTCTGCCATTGCAAATTGTCACAAATCTAGTGGCTTAAAATAACAGCCATTTATTGTCTCACAGTTCTGTAGGTCAGAAAGCCGAGTTGGCTCAACTGATTAGTTTCACAAGACCAAAATCAAGGCAACAAGGCTGTGTTCCTTTCTAGAGGCTCTGGGGATGAATCAGCTTCCAAGCTCATTTCATGTTGTTGGCCAGAATGTTCCTTGCAGTTGTGGGACTAAGATCCCTGTTTAATGACTGGCTGTTGACCAGAGGTCATCCTTAGCTTCTTCCACATTCCTAGGCTCATCAGTCCCTACCTCCATCTTCAAAGCCAGCAACCATGGTCAAAGCTTTCTCATGTTTGGAGTCTCTCTGACTTCCCCTTCCTCATCTCTCTGACTGCCAGATCTAACTCCTGCCAGAGAATTTTTAATGTTTATCTATTTTTGAGAGAGAGAGAGAGACAGAGACAGAGAGCAAGTGGAGGAGGGGCAGAGAGAGAGGGAGACACAGATCCGAAGCAGGCTCCAGGCTCTGAGCTGTCAGCACAGAGACCAACTCAGGGCTTGAATCCATGAGCCGTGAGATCATGACCTGAGCCGAGTCGGACACTTAACTGACTGAACCACCCAGGCACCCCTCTGGGATTTTTCTTAATGTTTATTATTTTGAGAGAGAAAGAGTACAAGCAGGGGAGGGGCAGAGAGAATGGGAGAGAGAAAAGCCCAAGCAGGCTCCACGCTGCCAGCACAGAGCCCGATGCAGGGCTCAATCCCATGAACCATGAGATCATGACCTGAGCCAAAATCGAGTTGGATGCTTAACTGACTGAGCCACCCAGGCACCCTGAGAAGTTTCTGTTTTTAAGGGCTCAGGTGATTAGATCATGCCCACTAGGTAATCCAGGGTGCTCTCCATATCTTAAGGTCCATAACCTTAATCACAGCTGCAGAGCCCCTTCACCTCAGGACCTAGATTAGTGTTTGATTGAATAACCAGGGGACAAGAATCTGGGGAGGGTATCTTGAGATTCCTGACAACCACTCCTATTTAACATACTTAATCCACAGATAAGAATCTGTATCATCATTTTTTGGTCTTCACATGTTCAGAGAGTAGGATCCTCTTTGAGGCAAAGAGAATTAAATCCTCACATGATTCAGCACTGCCACATTTGTAAACAGGGTGGGTGGGTGAGGGGAGAGTGAAGAAAATGGAACAAACTGGCATTATGACATGTTTATCTCATGGAGTCTTCATCACAGCCCTAGGAAGTGAGTATTTGTCACCTCGCTTGAAGAATGACAATGGGAAAGAAGATTTTGCTCAGAGTTTGCACAGCTAGTAAGTGATGACCTGAGAATCTGAACCCTGCCCACCCACATCAGTCGCTGTCCTGGGTCAGAGGCACTGGCTCAAGCCTCAAGGGAATTTGGGGAGAAGAGGGGTTTGTGAGAGGAATTAGCACTCTCTAGACTCTCTTTGGGGCCATGGTGGGACGCAATAGAATGTTCCTGCTTCCCAGTGGCAGCTCTCCCTGGGAAAGCAGCCCTTGGCAAAGGGACTGACAGGATTGGCTCATGGCTACCTGTTTCCACCTCCATCCATCCTGTGTCTTATGACTGCTTATCTTTCAGTGACTAAAGCCTTCCAGTTCAGGGGCGCCCGGCTGGCTCAGTCGGTGAAGCATTCGACTCTTGATCTCTGGGTTGTGAGTTTGAGCTCCACATTGGGTGTGGAGATTACTTAAAAATAAAATCATAAAATGGGGCTCCTGGGTGGCTCAGTTGGTTAAGCATCTGACTTTTAGCTCAGGTCATGATCTCACAGTTCGTGGGTCCGAGCCCCGCGTCAGGCTCTGTGCTGACAGCTCAGAGCCTGGAGCCTGCTTCAGATTTTGTGTCTCCCTCTCTCTCTGCTCCTCCCCTGCTCTCTCTCTGTCTCTCTCTCGAAAATGAATAAACATTAAAAAATTTTTCTTTTAAAAAATCAAAATCAAATCAAATCAAATAAAAAAAAAAGCCCAAAAAAACAAAAACAGAAAAACTTCCAGTCCAGCCTCACGTATGGCACCACCTCTCCAGGGCTCATGGCAGCCCACCAGGGAGTCCCTGGGTCTAGATAACCTGAGGGCAGGTGGGAAGCAAGTGCTACTGGCCCAGTCTTCAGTCATGGATGTCTCATTTCCAGTGACACCTTGGGGGTGTCCAGTCACTGACAGGTTGGTAGAAAAGCCACATCCGTGTAATATAGTATGCCTTCCCAGGAATCTTGGGAAAAAGCAGGGATGACTGAGACACATACAAAGTTTTCTGTAATGATCTCTCGAGATCTCCTAACAGATATCCACACACACACCCATCCGGTTTTTCAGCTCTTCGTAACCTTTTCCGGAAGTCAGCTTCTGGCCTTGGCCTCATGATGCCTAGCTGGGCTTAAGAGTCTTATCTGTGTGGCCACCTGGGTGGCTTAGTTAAGCGTCCCACTTAGGCTCATGATCTCATGGTTCACGAGTTCGAGCCTCACATCAGGCTCTGTGCTGACAGGTCAGAGCTTGGAGCCTGCTTTGGATTCTGTGTCTCCCTCTCTCTCTGCCCCTTCCCCACTCGCACTCTGTCTTTCTCTCTCAAAAATGAATAAACATTAAAGTTAAAAAAAAAAAAACTTATCTGATGATGGAGCAAATCTACTTGCTCCTTTGACCTCTGGCTTTAAGACGGCCTCTCCCTTCTCCATCCCACAATTTAACCCTCTCTGGGCACAGAAGCATTTGGGGAACTAGTTCCTGTGCTGCTGTTATCTCATCTCAGAAATGAACTTCTGCAAAGGAGCTGGAAAGGCAGGAGAAGAGGAGGGATTATCATGCAGGTGCAGGGAGGGGACCTAAAGAAGAGCTCCATAGATTATCCCCCCCCCCCAAAAAATGCAACCCGAATCATCAACAAAGTATTGACTCAAAAACATGCAGAAGAAAAAGAAAGGAATCAGTATTGGGATGGTTGGAGCGGAAGGAGCCAAGCTGCCCAGAATGTCTCCTGTGAAGGCTGCGAAGAGCAGATAAGCAGGGCCCCAGAGGCAGGCAGCACAGGAAGAAGGGCAGCGTGAGGGGAGCTACAGATCTACCCACAGAAACCCAAGAGGAAGGCTTGCTAGCCAGAGGGAGCTTGCTTGTCAAAGTCTGTGGAATGGCTGAGCCAGAGGCCCTGTTACCACCGTACTTCAGTGATGCTTGGTTTGGCTCCCTCACACAGCCTGTAAATCTGCCCATAACAAGGGGAAAATTAGAGAAATGAATCTGGGCAAATAGAAAATTAAGGAGAACTGGAGACAGCCAGCTCCTGTAGAAAGCAGCCCTGGGGAGATGCAGGGGGTGCTGATCCTGAAATGAGTCCGAATGATCAGGAAAACCTAAGCAATGGTTGGAGGGTCTGGAAGGAACGGACAACTGGAAAGTCTCCCCACAAGTTACGAGGACTGGCACAGATGAACTTTGGAGATCTTGTTTCAGGGACCCAGAATGATAAGGCAGTTTCACCAGCAGCTCAGTGCAGGGATTCTCAAACCATGATCCCCTGATGGGGAAGGAGGGTGGGGAGTAAAACCACAACTAGGAATTTGTTAGCTATGCAGATTCCAGGGCCTTATTCCCAACATACTGAATCAGAAACTGGGGAGTGGGGCCCAGCCAATCCGATCCGAAGGAAGCTCATGTTTGAGAACCACTGGCTTAGTGTAAGGGGCTGCCGATTGGTATAAAATGTCACCTGAGGTCTATTTTGTCTCCGGGAGAGGTAGCTCTCGTACCTCTTAAGGAAAACGAAGGTTTATGGGCTAGTTAGTGGTTCTTAACTACAAGGTTGCAGCAGCTGGCTTCAGTTGACTCCAAAATGGCCCTTTAAATAAATACAAAGCAAAGGACAAAGATTAAATTATATTAGCAGCCTAGGAGCAGAAGGGCCAGACTGCTTTAAAAAAACCAGCTAGAGATTTTATTAATATTTAAATTGCAGTGAAACCACAGCTGCAGCCTTTGACTCCAGTGTGGAGATATGCAAATGGGGCTTTCTAAAGAAAGACAATTTCAGACAGCCCTCAAGGTAACAAGAACAAATAAAACAAATGATTTTGTAATTTATCTTTATTGACTGATGGAGAGCAAGGTGAACAGACAACCCTTACCTAGTGAGAGCCAGCCACCAGTGTGCTCTCGCTCTCGGAGGGGAGAAGAGACAGCTGGCCTGGAGGGAGAAAGCAGGCAAGACCAGTCAAGGGGGATAGGAAAGACCCAAAGAGGACAAAGCAGAAGGAGGCAGATGGGAGAAAATGATTAAATTGAAAGGGAAGAAAAATGGAAACCCAGCCCTGGCTTCTGGGGACCATCTGATCTTGCCAGGTCTCGGGGGCAACGGCAATAATAATCATTAATGACTATCATTTGCCACATTCCTACGAAGTGCCATGCGCTATTTCCAACATACAAATGAGGAAAATGACACTTTGAGAGGTCAAGCAACTTGCCCCGGGGTCACACAACAAAAGGAGGTGGCAAAGCCTTGATGCAGACATAGATTTGTGTGAGGCTAAACTGTGCAGGGAACCAGCCTTAGGAGTTGGTGAGTGACAGTAAGGTTAATGATTGAGGGGAGACTATGAGCCCAGTTCTGTGATAGCTTCTATATGTGTGGTTGTGGAAGGGAGGGGAGAAGAGATCCATTTCTGGCCTTCATATTGCTTACTATTCAATGGGTGAGGCAAGAAAGCCACAGAAAACCCTTGCAGAATTGGCCTTCTGGTTCAGAAGCCCCCTGGGGGCTGTGTGGCAGGACCTCCGGTTGAAGCATCTCAAGCTGACCCCTGGAGCTTGGGTAGGATTTGGCCTGGTGAAAAAGAAGCCAGGAGATTGCAGAAGGCCAGGATAAGAACCCCCCCCCCCCGAGATTGCAGAAGGCCAGGATAAGAACCCCCCCCCCCCCGCCCCCCAGCCGGCAGAACTAGGACTAGGGGAAAGGAGCACACGATCCACAAAGAGGAGTTGGGAAAGTCTTCTGAGGATACATTTCCCTGACCCATGTGGTCTTCCTACACCATCCACCCCAAGCTGAAACCCAACCTCTCCGGAACCTCACCTGCTGCTCCCTCTCAGGCACCCTGGCCACCAAACATGGGGACCCACAGGTTCCACCCACATTGTAACTTGACCTCGGTGAGTTCTGTTCTTCCATCTCCACAGGCCCAATCCTGTCCATCCCAGCTTTTCCACAGAACCTTCACCAGCCTTCCAGCCCAGAATCTCTCCTCCTACAGAATACCTCAGAAGTTTGCTTTATTTATGACACTTTCTTCCATCAGTAAGTTATTTGTGTGTATATTCTATTTTGTCCATCTGACTAGAAGGTCCTTAGAAGATTATCTTTATTTGGAACCCAGCCCCCAGTACGTGGCAGATACTTGTTAGGCACCCAAAAAGTATATGCTGAATGAACGAGTTAGCGGATGAATGAAGGGATCCATCGAGTGAAGGTCTTATCTAACTGCTGGTCCCCCACTCCCCCCCCTCCCCACTTGAGTCCCTGGAAAACTAGTCACATTCTGCCACTGGGAGTGCGAATTCCTTCAGTCCTTCCCACCCACTTTGCCAGCACCCCAATTTATTCCAAAAGCTGTAAGAGATCTAAGTGTCCGAGAATTACTTCCTCGTCTCAGCCCACACCTATGGATTCCCTCCTTGATTCTCTTTTGCCTGCCATGAAGCCTACTCCTTTGTGATTAATCAAGCCAACACCCACACAGACGGAGGACATCAGTTTCCCCTCTCCATGTGTCCTCCAGCAAAGCCTCCTCCAGGCTGGATGCTCCAGACACAAACTGCTGCCGCCATCCCCGGAGAAGTAATTATGATGTTCATGATAATCTCTTTGCGACTTCAAAGCACTGGCACAACTAGTATTTCTTCCTCCTCACTAGTTCCCTGGGAGATGGCTAGGACAAAAATTGTTATTCCCACTTTATAGGTGATAAAACTGAGGTCCTTGTCAAAGGTCACCCAGTGAGTTGGTGGCAGAGCTGAAACTTACTAGCCTGGGACTCCCTATTCATTAGAACACAGACGAAAATGCCCTCATTATGTTGTCTGGGCTGTGTTTGTCTGGGAGAAAGGAAGTGTGGACTTCTGTTGAGTGGGGACGAGGGCCAGAGAAGATGAAAGAAAGTTTGTGACCCTGTAAAGGTTTTTTTTCTCTGCAATGCTGCAGCAGTTGGCACTGGTTGATTCCAGAAGAGTTTTGTTTTGTTTTTTTAAAAACATTACCACATGTCCTAGATTAGGGAAGCGGCGGGTGGGGGGGTAGGGGGAGAGTGAAGCTGAAGGTAACACAGACACACAGGTAAGCAGATGTTTGCCATCTTCTCTTGAAAACGACATAAAGCTAAAATGTAGTGCATATTAGCAAGGGAAACTCAAACTACAACTTATGGGAATCTTCCCAGCTGTTAGGCTATAGGTCTGTGCGATAAACCAAATGCCAGATAAGTAGAAAATCTTTCCTTGGTGAAGCCTGTCCCTGGAGCCTGTGGAGGGGCGGCCTCTCTTAGTGGCAGAGTCCCTGGGGGCTGTCTCAGGGCCCCTGTGTAGCTGCCGAGGTAAGAAACCTGCTGTGGGATCATTCCCAAGCCCACGGGGGCTATGAAAGCCATGGAAACCAGGATCTGTGCTGGACCTCCTCCGGTTCCTAACCAGATGCTGGAGGAATTAAGAAGAAGAAAAAAAAAAATTCAAGAGACCATTTCCTAAAGATAAGGCTGCAGGGCTGTGCTGGGGAAAGCGGTGATGATCTTACCTATCACCACCAAAATCTCGATCTTCTCTGCTGGCTCCATCCTAAAGCCCAGGGCTTGTCCCCTTCACTCCCAGGCCGGCTCTGGGCTTTTCCCAGCCTTTAGCCCAGCACCAGCCTCTATTCCTCCTAGACTCTGCTGACTTCTCAACAGCTTTCCTGTGTTGCTGGAGGCTAGGGGCGCAGCGCCAGGCAGAGGGGCGTGACCCCCGAGCCCTGAGAGGCAGTGGCTGTGCAACCTTGTGAGTGCAGTAAATACCATGGAACTGTACACCTTCAAATGGTTCATTGTATGTCCTATGAATCTCACCCCAGTTAACACAAACTGAGCCGCGCTAGATGCTCTTTGGGATGGGGAGAGAAGCCTGGCCGCTGTGAGGGTTGAAGCTCCTTGCAGGGAGTGGCAGTGAGCACAATGGGAAGGCCAGTCTGGGCCTCCCCCTCCTTCTCCAGGACCAGATGGAAACTGGGGCTGGGGAGAAAGGTCCAACTGGGGCAGCGCAGGGGTCTGGGCAGAAGAGAGGCGCTCAGTGAAAGCCGGGAGGCTGCAGCCGCCGCTCATTTGCATCATAAGTGATTGCTTTTCCCTGCTCGTCCCTCATTAGGACACAATGGACAGTTGTTTGCTGGTGCAGCAGATCCATTTACCCAGGGAGAGAGGAGACAGAGCAAGAGTGACTGATGGGCCATAGAGAGGGGGTAGGTGTGGAGGTAGCCGCCTCCCCTCCCCTGCTCCCTCAGGCCTCTGGGAATCTCATGTTCTTACACATTGAGCAGGGACCTTAGAAAACAAGGCAACTCCCTCATCTTACAGATGAGGAGACTGAAGCGGTAAGAGGGGATGAGACTTCTGAAGTCGAGTTCCAGGCAGAACTGGGGGGTTTGAAATGTACGATCTAAATTCCAGCCTCTCATTTCAGGGTTCGCTCCACCTGTCTGCAATACCTTCTCCATTCCTGGCCTGTGGTTCTGTGTCGCTGCAGTCTCTTTCCTCCTGTTCTAGGCCTTGGTTTCCCTCAGTTTCTCTCCTGTGTCTATTTCATCTCGTTCCTTCCCCCTATCTTTTCCTTCCGATTTCCAGGTAGCCAGGATAATGACTAAACTTCTAATTAACCCCTGCCCTAACAAGGGTGGGTCTGGCAGTAGAGGCAGCAATTTTGAAACTACCTTGGTGTGTCTGTGTTTGGAAGATAGGTGGGGGGAGAACTGATATGTGTTGGGCCTTTTTTTTTTGTTTGTTTTTTTTAAGAGAGAGCACGAGTGGGGGAGAGGGGCAGAGGCAGTGAGAGAGAGAATCTCAAGCAGGCTCTACACTCAGCACGGAGCCTGACACGGGACTCAATCCAACAACCTGGAATCATGACCTGAGCTGAAATCAAGAATCAGACATTCAACCTACTGAGCCACCCGGGTGCCCTGTGTTGGGCCTATTGTAAGCCAGGCACTATGACAGACACTTGACATAGTTTATCTTATTTCATCTGTTCAATCTTGCAAGGTAGATGTTCTTAGAGACAGAGTAAGAGAGGCTCGGAGAGGTTGGGAACACCCAGCTGGCAGATGGTAGCTGTCTAACTCCTATATCCCGGTTCTTCCACCCCACACCGTGGCATAGGAGCTAAAGTGGGGTACAGGGCCCACTGATTCTGGGCTCATGGGAGGCACAACCTCTCTGAAAGAGGCCACTGCTTTTTTGCTCCCCCTAGGCTGCACCTGCCTTTCCCCACAACCATCTCTACCTTCTGGCTCCCACCTTCCTCTGCGCCCCTTCTGCATGGTGGTGAAGTCTCACAAATGCAAGCTTAGGCCCCTGGGGGTCTGGGGAGGCAGCAGATCAAGAGGGAGAAAACCCACAAACCTAGCCAGACCCTGGAGGTCTCCCTCCTGCTGACACCCCCTCCCAGTTCCCTGTTTGTCCCTCCCCTTTGTGGGTCAAACTTGCCAGCATCTGCGTCTGTCTCATTGTGCTCTGGGGGAAGGGGAGAGTCGGGGGGTGAGTGGGTGTCTGTGTGCATGAACATAAGGCCTCCGGGTTCATTCTGACACTGAATGAAAAACTCACCAATTATTCGTCCAATCTCATTAATATGCAGACAGACATCTGTTATTTAGGAGTCAACAGCAGAAGCATTTTCTTGGGGGGAGGAGCACTTATGTACGTGCCCCTTGTTTCTTCGGCTGCTGGGGTGGGTAGCTGCTTGGGAATCACCACACCCGCCTGGACCTGGAGCCTCTCCTCCCTCTGACCCTCACCCCCACCCA
Organism: Panthera onca; assembly: GCF_046562875.1. NCBI lineage: Eukaryota > Metazoa > Chordata > Mammalia > Carnivora > Felidae > Panthera > Panthera onca. The sequence goes on along the minus strand of NC_138352.1, from coordinate 58,321,950 downwards.
CGAGGAGAGGGAGTGGGGGATTTACTAGAGATGAAGGCAGACCTGGGAACTCAGCTGGAGGGGGGGAAGCGGGGAGAAGGGCTGCACTGTGTAGAAGGAACTCTTTTGTTGGCAGAGAGGGAAGTGGGGAATAGTGCAGAAGAGCTGAACCCCTTTCTTGGGGAGCCAAGTGTGGAGTAGGTGGAGACAGCTGTACCAGGATTGCCAGCCAGGGTCCTGATGTCCCCTGAGAACCTCAGGGACATGACCCTTTTCCCCCAACCTCCCTCAGCCTGCAGTGTACACTCAGTCTGAGTGTATCTGGGGTGAGGTCACCATGGCAACGTGGGGTTCTCACCCAGAGACTTCAGTTTATGGGGGAGTTCAGAAAAATGGGGGCCAAAGGACTTCAGCCTTTGGAGTCATTAAAGCTCTCTCTTGCCCTCAGGGTAGATGTGGGAACATCTACCGAGACCTCCCCCTTCCTGTCTTTTGGCCTTCCTCCAGCCTTTGAATCCAGAGCATAAGAAACCCCCTTCAAGAGGCCTTTCCTGATTCCCTTGGGCCCGGATCAGAAGCAGTCAGGCCTGGATGTCTAAGCTGTAAGGAATAAAGGTTCACTTATAAAGGGTCGAACAGCTTTTCTGCATCCGTTCTCCTCTCCGAATCTTCCTCAACACAATGAGACAGATGCGGTGATCGGCTCTTTTCCAGGTGTGCAAACTGAGGTCAGACAGGTGTAGAACCTCACCAAAGGCTCCCCAGGGAAGAAGTGGCAGAGCTGAGACCCAGGCCCTCTGCCTCCAAATCTCAAGCTCTTTCCGGGACTGTCCCTTCTGGGAAGGCTGGAGTCCCAGAGGGAGGACCCTCAGTCAGCTGAAGCATTTCAGGGGTTAGACCCAGTCCCTGCTCCTACCCCCCACCCCTTCCTTCTCCCTCCTCCCTCCTCCCTCCAGAGCAGGCTGATTGCGAGGTTAAGAAACACTGGCAGCATCTCAGCGTGATTAGTTGTTTATTTCATTAAATGATTAACGAGGCTACATTGTTTCCCAAACGGGTGTCTAATTTGTGGGGGAAACAGCTGCAGAGGAGGAAGCTGGGTCTGACTCCTGCATCTGGGGTGGGGGTGGGGGTAAAGTTCCCTCCCTCCAGCTTTCAGGGGCCTTTGAGGATCTAGAAACAGCCCCATTCCCTTCTCCCACCCATTGGGCTCCTCAGCCCAGTGGTATAGCCTCCTCCCAGGAAATAAAACGTCTGGCAACTCAGACCTGCAGAAGAGACCACAATCTGTTCCCGGCGGTATTGGAAGTGTATTACACTTTGGGGGTTCCCCCCAATGATTTATTTTCCTAATTATGTTTGCTTTAGGCGGATATTGAAATGCATTTGCATTCCCTGAGCATGGCAGGAGAGGGCAGTTGGGAGAAGAGAGAGGCCCAAACACTCTGCGCATTGGTGGCTATAGGCTTGAGTCTGCTTTGTATCAAACCGAAAAGGAGAAAAGAAGCCATGGCCAAAATCCCAAGTTGATGGTGTGGCAGGTCCCTGTGGGGGAGGGGTCAGTCCTCTGGGACCAGACTGAGAGCCACCTAGCTGGGCCCCAGCCCTCTCCAGCAGCCCCAATCCACGCCTCAGGGTGCTGGAGGAGGGTCCTGGAGTCAGCCCCTAACCTCAGTTTGGGTGCCCAGTACCCATGAAGCTGTCCCAGAATCCTTGAGATTAGCTGAGATGGACTGGGACAGGGTCCTGTAGGACAGGGAGGGAAAGGGGTGTCTGATGAGCCAGCAGTAGGTGGGATTTCCTTTCCTCTCAAGACTGGGCCCTGGCATAGGGAAGGAGAATCTGTTTTAAATGACACATCTCAGAGCCAAATCCCCCAGCCCCCATCACCTCATCCAGATACGCATCCATTCCAAAACCAAATCTGGTCACTTCATTCTCTGCTTGAAATCCCTGGTGCCTCCTCACATCCTCAGAATGAAGTTCTGGCTCCTTTGTGGGCCCTGAAGTGGCCTTGATCTACCTTCCCAGCCTTGTCTTCTGCCCTCCTCGCCATGGCAGCCCCAACCGTGCCACATTCCTTCTCATCTCCATGTGTCTGCACATGCTGTACCCTCTCCGCCCAGAGTGCCTTTCCTACCCCTTCCCTGCCTGGCAAACTGCTCTTCAACCCTCAGGACCTGGCTCAGAGGACTGGCTCCTGAAGCTGTACGGAGCTCCCGCAGACAAGGTACTGTCACACCTGGGATACCTCTCATTGGGCTGGCCTCCAGAGCACAGAAACTGGTCCTTTCAGAATCCAAGCCAGTGTCTGGCACACAGTTGGTATTCAGTACATACTTACTGAATGAACGAGGGAAGGATGGGCTGTGAATTAGGGGGGATCCCAGCAGATGGGAGGATAAGGTTTGTGTGCCCTCCCAGAGTGTGTCTGGAAGGACTGGCTGGGGCTGGGGGGGAGGGGATGGCCAGGGATGGTTCCTGGGGGAGAATGTCACCGAAAAGAGGCCAGTGGGACCAGAGCCAGGGAGGGAATACAGGACAATGTGAAACCAGACTCCCAAGAAAACAGACCAGTACTGTCTTTCCTGACAACAAGAGCTCTGGCCAGCCCCTCCACTGGCTTTCCCCCTCTGGGGGGGGGGGGGGGGCAGTGACCCTAACTCACGGCTGATGTTCCCTCCAAAATCATCAAGGAGCTCAGGATGGAAAGAAGGTGAGAGCCCCTGCCCTCACCTCCAAGGGACCCCAGAATCAAACCATTGTCTCCTTGAGTAATTTCATTGCACAGAAGGGTCAGCTTCTGTGCTGTGGAGGCTTTTGATACTCTCCCTACCCCCACAACTCCCAGGACACCAGCAGATTCCAAGCTGGGGGATGGAGATGGTGTGCAAGGGGCCTGGACCACTTCAGCAGGACCCCTCCCACACAAGCAGGTGGCCCCAGCTGGGCTGAGGAATGAATTGCACATCAGTCCACTTAAAAACCCCTAATGGCCTTAGGATTGTCTGGCTCATTAACTGAGATGAATATTCCCAAGACCTCTCACTCCCCCACCTCTGGCTCCTAAAAGGACACTGCTAATCTGACCCAAGGCTTTTTCCTCTGCTCCAACTATGGGCATAGATAAGAAAGTTCTTCCTGAAGTCTAACTTTCCCTCCTGCTGCTAGAGATTGATAGATTGGGTTTTTAGAAAGCAACAAAACTAAAGCCACAGCTGTTTTCCATGGACATGGGCTTTATTTGGGGACAGTTGCAGGAAGGGATTGAGGGAGCTAGGACTGTGGGTAGAAGGGGGAAGGACTCAACTTGCTTTTTAATTTAGTGCATGTTGCCTGGAGGTTAGGATGAGTGAGAACAGCTGTGGAAGGGAAAGGAGAGGAAAAGGGAAGGCCACAGAATGGACACTTTCCTTAGGGAAGGAAGCCAGGGCCAGGATATGGGTACTGGGGGTGTGGAGGGAAAGCACCCTTCATATACTAAGACTCAAACCAAAGTCACTACTTGATGCCAGCTTCCTCCACCCCTGCCCCCCAGCTCCCAGCCCAGCTCCCTGTCCTGCTAGCTTCCTCAGCTTCCTGTGGAGAGGAGGGGGATGAGGATGTGGGGATGGTGGCCCCTTCTGCCTTCAGCTCTCCTGACCAGGAGAATCCCTCACTGGGCCTGTCCTGAAGTCCCTGCCAGAGTTAGGAGGTCAGGAACCAGGTGCAGAGGGGAACAATTGAGCCCTTCGCCACTGCTCCTTACACTCGGCCCCGCCCCAGCCCCTCACATGAGATTGCAGCTCTTCGCTCTATCCTTGTGTATCTCGCTCTCGGTCCCGGTCCCCCGGTCCGGCCGGCCTGCCAGCTGAGCGGATCTCTGCAGTCCACGGCGTGAGTCAGTACGACGAAGCTGCCTATGGCCACGGCCAAGGGAGGCCACTGTGGCCACGTGGAAGACGTCCCTGACGCTGCGCTCAGAGGACCGGGAGGAGCACTCCACATAGGACACAGCCCCTACCTGCTTGGCCAACACGGTGCCCTGGAAGGATGGAGTGCATGGAGGAAGTTATGGGGCTTAGCCTGCAGCTCAGCAAGGGACAAGGGAGGCTGAGGGCAGTGCGGGGTGGCGTGGCGGGAGGGGGGGGTGGGAGGTCAAGGGATCAGGTCATAGGTCAGAAGCCAGTACAAGGGATGGGCCAAGCAGGGTGTTTTCAAATCAGAGATAGGGGCAGAGGTGAGAGGTCTAGGCGGGGACTAGGTCAGAGGTCAAGTGTCCCACCTGTTCATGTGTAACGGGGATAAGCCTCTGCTTGGACAGCTCCCTCAGTGTGGCCAGGTCCGTGCGCATGTCCAGTTTACAGCCAACCAGCACAACCTTGGCATTGGGACAAAACTCCTGAGTCTCCCCTTGCCACTATTTGGGGGAAGAAAACAGTTATGGAAGGGTAGGTAGAGGCACACAGTGAACCCTACTCCATGCCAGGAGAACACCCTTCCTCACATCATGCAGAAACCATGCACCCCTCCATCTGGACACCCCGCATGAGCAAGGAGGTAGGTATGGTGGCCTTTGGCTGAAAGTAGGATGCGGTGTAGGAGAAGGGGAGGGAGGAAAGGGCTGGGGAGGGGTCTAGGGTCAGGGGCCCTGCTTCTACCTCAGTGGCCATGAAGGGTCTAGCAGTCTGAAACCTTCCCATCCCCGCCCCCTGTCCCAAATTTGTTCCTGGGAACAGACCAATCTGCCCTTCCTCCACCTGGAAACTAGGGCTGCTTTAACTGACTTCTGTCCATTCAACGTGGGCTTTTCTCCTGGAAACAGAGGCCTCGAGAGGAGACCACAGGGCTCTTCTGAGCTCCCGGAGCAGCATTCCCATCCCCTCCATCTGGGGCTCCCACACCCAAGGAGATGGGAAGGATGGATAAGGAATCCCTTGAGTACTTCTCCTTGTTCTCCTCTATCTCCCCCTAGATGCTGGATCCAGCTCTGAGGACTGACTTCCAGGAAGAAAGGGTGGGGGGTGAGCGGTGGATGGGTGAGGAGGATGGGGAAAGAGGAGAGCTTCACACACTCTCTAGCTAATGACCATGCCCCAGCCATCACTCCCTCCTCCAGGCCATGTTGTGTCAGAACCTTGGTTTCTGGTCCCCCTCAGTGTAGCCATCCTGCTTCCCCAGGCTCCCACCTTCTTGAGGACACTGTCCAATGTTTCTGGTCGGCTAATGTCGAAGCAGATGAGCACAGCATCTGAATCAGGATAGGCCAGAGGCCGGACGTTATCATAGTAAGAAGAACCTGAGAGAAGACAGGGAGGGAGGGGACAGACAGGGTCCTGTGTGGGTGGGAGGCCTGGAAGGGAATGGGAGACCTTACCAATCCTGACCAGGGGACGCTAGAGGCAGAGGATGGAAGAGAGCAGGTATTGGTACCCATCAAGGAGTCTGGGTTTCTTCAAGGAGGGGCGTTGGCAGAGGGAGGTTAGATGGCAGAGAACAGCTCTCCACTTCCCTAGGGGTTTCTTTAAAAGTAATCATTCTTAATCTTTTCTGAGTCTTTGAGAAGCTCATGAAATCTCTCCACATTCTCAAAATTTTGCATGTGCTTTCTGAGCTTTGACTGACGTCTTCTACAGCCCTCCCTGGGGGAGCTGAGTAAAAATAAAAACCTCCTCCTTTTTTGGAGGAGGGGGAGGGGCAGGGGCAGAGCTCTCGCGCAGGCTTGGGACAGCTCAGATTTCTATACTTCTGTCTATAGAAGCAGCTCCTCACTCCCCGAAGAAATCCTAAATGCCTTTCCTAAACCCAGCCCTTCCTCCTAAGGAACATGTTCCAAAATAAATCCATTCCTCACAACTTTCCCAGGTAGGCAGAATCCAGCTGAGAAGATCAGATACGGGGCTTTCTCCCTCCCTCAGGACAAGGTTTCTATGTGTCTCTGCAAACTCTACCTCAGTTTCTCTTGCTTTAAGTAGGAAATTGATTTTCCTTCCTTCTAAAATTGGATGGATGGGCTGGGCATACCTGGAGCCTAAGGGTCTAGCCAAGGGATGGGTGAGGGTAGGGGCCTTGGAAGTCAGGGTGACCCCAGGGACTTGGCTACCTGAAGTGTCCCACATGTTGAGCTCAATGCGGCGCTTGTCGATCTCAAAGCTCGCGGTGTAGTTCTCAAACACGGTGGGGACATAACTCTGCAGACAGGGATGGGTCAAGATGAGATCCTCCAGTCTTCATCCCAGACAAATGCCCTCCTCACTCCCACACACCGTCCAGCCCGGCCCCTGGACACAAGTTGGTCTGGTGTTGGGCAAAGGGGAGATCCCGGGAGCGGCTGCCTCAGCGGAATGTGTGCTAGGCTCCCAGACCCTCTCCCGGTCCCTTCGGCCCCGAGTTCTTCCTCTCTCCAATGCCCAGGACCCCCGACATTCCCCTAGCGTCCCCTCCTGGATCCTCTGGTTCTCCGAAGCCCCATTCATCTCTCCCTGCTCCCCAGTTCCTCCCACCCCAATCCTCTGCAGTCCTTCCAGAGTCCCCAGCGCCTCCCTTGGTCCGCGGTCCTCCGAGTCCCTCTCTCTCGACCCTGGTTACCCTGGCACCCATTTCCGTCCGTCCCTAGGGCCCTAGTCACCCACCCCCGCGGCCTCAGCGCCCTCCTCCCTAGACGCGGGTCCCTCACCCCGGGGTAGGCGTCCTTGGCGAACACCTGCAGCAGCGCCGTCTTGCCGCACTCCGCGTCCCCCACCACCACGATCTTGCAGCGGCCGCTCTGCCCCTCCATAGTCCCGGCTACGCGCCGGCCCCCTGCGCAGCCCCCCTCCGGGGCCCCGCCGCCGCCTCCCCCGCCGCTGCAGCTGCAGCCGCTCGGGCCGCCGACACCGGCATCTCGCGGGCCCGCGCCGAGCCCCCGCCCGGGGCCGCGGCCCCCCCCTCTGCCCCGCCCCCAGCCCGACGGCCGCGCCTCCGGCCCCGCCTCCCGCCAGCGCAGCCGGCGGGGGGCGGGGCCCAGAGGAGCCGGGCGGGGCCCGGGGAATGCCAGGGCTGGGAGCCGGGTTCCAGCGCTCGGGTGTGATATGAGGGACCCCCTGTGGGTTTGGGGCAGGGCGAGTCGGGCTTATTTGACTGTTTTGACTGCTTTGGGGATGGGCGCGGGGCAGAGTTTGAGCGAAGTTCTGAGGGGTAGGGTGAAAGCTGCAAACGCGCGAGGCTCGGGCCTTCTGCGTGCCCACGCGTGCACGCCGGTGTGCTAGTGCGGACACGCGCGGGGGCAGCCATCCACTTCCTGAACAGGAGGGGGGCGCGAGATGGTAGGAGAAGGAGGGAGTCTTTTTGGTTTGGTCTCGCCCCCCACCCCTCCACTCTCACGTCCCGGCAGGGAGTCTTGGGGATAGGAGGGTTTGGACTCCAACACACCCACCCGGACAGTGGTGACATCATGGCTTCCAGTCCCCATGGCAACGACCGGCCTAGTCTGGGGCTGGGGTGGCTTAACGGAGGGCTTGGACTAGCAGGCAAGTGTGGACTGAGTTTCTCCAGCCTGGCTCAGGGTGGAAAGTTTTGGGGTAGCTGCGTCCTCTGGTGGATACTTCGGGGAGACAGAGATGGGGAGGAAGAGGAAAATAAAACTGCCCAGAATGACAGCCCTGCTGGAGCGAGAGACAAGCCCTAAAGTCATTTAAGGCTTGATCCAGAGTCTAATGATTACTACACAACTGTTTTTGCATTTGCATGGCATCTTTTACCTTTTAAAGGCGCTTTGTTTTACATCGGTTATACTCGATTTAATTTTATCTTTTAGAGCGAGCAATATCACCATTTTACAGAAGGGAAAGTTGAGGCACAGAGCTTTAACAGTCGGATGGAAAGTTTTAAAGACTCGGTCTCCCTGCTCCAAGTTGCCACTGCAAGACCACACGAATGGGTTACATATGGGTAGAGTCAGAGCCTGAGGAGCAACTTAGTTGGGTTCTAGTCCACAGGTGGCTGGCTCCCCAAATCTAATGTAAGCTGAGGTTTGGGGATCGTTCTTCAGATTGTCCTTTTACATATTGTTTAACTTGCGTAAGGTTTATGATGAATAAATAAGCAAATTAAGCAGCAGTCTGAATGACCTTAAGAATGCCCTCTCCAGTGTCTGTCTCCAGATGTTCCAGGTCTTCACTTTTCGCGCTCCTGCAACGCCCGCGCTGTGGCCCTTTAAGTCGGAGCGCGAGGCCCCGCCCCCGGCCCGGCGCCCCTCCCCTCCCGCTCGGAGTCCACCGCCGCAGCTTCTCCCGACGCGCGCCCCGCCCTCCCCAGCTGTGCACCCTCGGTCCAGCTGCGCGCACGTCGGGAGTCCCAGACATGTCCGCGGAGAGAGAGGTAGCCGAGGCGGCCACCGTGGTGGCGGCGGCCGAAGCAGGGGCCGGAGAAGACGCCTCTTCTCAGCCCCCAAAAGCTGAGGCAGCTGGCGACGCCCAGCCACCCGCGGCTTCCGAGGGGGCCGCCGCCGCGTCGCCGCCGCAGCTCCGCTGCCTGGTGCTCACGGGTTTCGGCGGCTACGACAAGGTGAAGCTGCAGAGCCGGCCGGCCGTGCCCCCGGCCCCCGGCCCCGGCCAGGTGACGCTGCGCGTCCGGGCTTGCGGGCTCAACTTTGCCGACCTTATGGCCCGGCAGGGGCTGTACGACAGGCTGCCGCCGCTGCCCCTCACTCCGGGCATGGAGGGCGCCGGCGTCGTGGTCGCAGTGGGAGAGGGAGTCAACGACCGCAAGGTGAGCGGGCCACGGCAGGGCAGGGAGAGGCTGCCCAGGCCTTGGGGCAGTGGAGCTCGAGTGGGCGGGGGCCGGGGGTGTGGCAGGGCGGGGGAAACTGGCACTGATTCAGATAGAAGGGCATGGAAGGCTTAGGAAGGGAGCCTGTGTTCCGAAGGCCCTGGAGAACTGGGTGGATATTGGGGGGTAGGGAGTGAAGATGGAGTTATCGCCCCCTCCTCAACCATTTCAATTGCGGCCGCCGCCCAGAAGCGGCGGCCGTGGCTGTGTATTGGGGTGGGGGGGGAACACAATAAGGCACCCACGCGCATGCGCACAATCACCTTGCCACCACCCCCTCTTCGCCCCCCTCCCCCCGCTTAAAACCACACCTGTACCCTGGCCCACCAAACACTGCCTGGGTAATTGTGGTCTGTGACCCTGAGTACCGATTAGCGCCTCTTTCCCCGAGGGAGCTTAAGGAGCTATGTTGTCAGGGTTGGGCGGGGACGCATGACCCTGCCAGAGCCCCAGTCACATGCAGCCCCGTGGTCTGTGGGGGTGTGAGGAGGCCCCTCCCAGAGCACGGCCAAAGAGATGAGGCACGCCCATCATGGAGGAGAGGGAGCTTGCCACTCGCCCTCCCGCCGGCCTCACGCTGCCCCTCTGCTCTTGGGGTTGGCGGGACGAGATTCGGTCTCTGGATCATTGTCTTAGGCTCTCTGTATCCCGTGACTTCAATATCTCCTCCTCCAGTGACTCAGCCAGAGGGTCACGACCCTAGGCTACCCTTGGGAACGTCGGAGGGAGGACAGAGAACACCCCTCCGCCTTCCTCGAGGAGGACCCTCACCTCGGAAACCCCAGCGGTGTCCATTTGGACTGGGGGGGGGGGGGGGCTGTGGTACCGGGAGCAGGTTGGCCCAGCTCTGCCGGTCTGTTTCTCTTTTTGTTTATCATTAATCTTGGCCATAAACCCGGACACCAGAGAGAGAGTTCCAAATGAGCAACTTTTTGAGAGACTTGGGGTGAAGCTTTTGCACGTCGTTTGTTTGGGGGTTTCATTTTAAATCAGCCCCCTGCAAGACAGGCCCCTCAGATGCAGCCATCCTCTTCGACCTGCTAGTCCCAGATCCCAGAGCTGGAATTCTTGGATTTATTGTGTATGCAAACATCTCCTCCTTAAAGGACTTCTCCCTCAATTCAGCTCTGGCCCCACCCTTTCCACTGACTTCTTAGTAATTCTTGAGAAGACACTAAGGAATTTTGTGTGTGTGTTGGGGTGGGGGGGAGTTGTAGTTCATGTTTGAAGGCCACCCACCTAACCTCCCTCCCCACACTTTCCGCTTAGTAAATACAGGATATCCTGTCCAGGGCAAGAACCTGATGTAAGAGGCTGGATTCTGTGGGGAGAGCCCTCCCTCCCTCCTGATGTCTGGACTGGGGAGAGGTTCATGGCTCTGCCCTGTGATGGGCGAGGGGTGGGTATTAGCCTGGATAAGTGAGCCTTGTCCTGAGCCAGATCATGACGGGTCCAGACTGGTCACGACCCAGGCTGACCACACTGCACTTTCCAGCACTCCTGGGCCATTTCTGAGTCTATTGGTCCTGAGGTCCTAGGGTGGGATGTTTCCATTCCCCAGACCTCATCTCAGGCCAGCGCTTGCAAGGCAAGATCCCAACCTGCATCCTCTTTGTCAATGGAGTGTGGGGACATGAAAAGGGGTGTGTGTGGGAGTCCCATCCCCTCTTCCCATGCATCCCAAGTCTCCTTAATATACAGAATTTCCATCATTCCTGGCAGGGACAAAGACAGACTCGGATTGTCCTGGAATAGCACTCACACTTCCCTCTCCATGGGCTTCAGAGAGTGAGGAGAGGCCTTCCTTTCTCCTGAGATTGCCACCTTTCCTCTGCTCTCCTCTTGACTCCAGATGCTAAGCTGAAGGGAAAGATTCTGCTTTCTTTGCCCCCTTTCCCTCCTGTAATGAGGCTCTTGTGCAGGTGGCTGAGAGAGTGGGGGAAAAATGCTTCTTCCTGGTGGATAGGGTTGTGTAGCTGTCCTTGCCCATCACCTCTCCCCCTGACTCTGGGTGAAGGTGTTTTCTGGGCCCCCAGTACTGGCTCAGGAGGTGATTGCACCCAGCCCTAGCTGCTCAGAGATCTTTAGTGGCACTTTATCATTCTTATTATTTAATACTACGAACTGCTTCCAGACACAGACACTTGGGCTAAAAATTACCAAATGATTTTTTTGCCACTTACTCATCATAACTACCCTATTTGACAGACAGGAAAACTGGGGCTCAAAAAGGTTAAATAGTTCTTATTTGCCCAAGGTCACACTGTTCGGTAAACAGCAGAGCCCATCTTTCTTTAACCAAAACAGTTTGATCTCTTTAACAATACTTCATGCTGCCATAACTGTAAGCTTGTGGCATTCAGGGATCTTACACAATAGTGAAGTATAAGATCTGTAAAGTAGAGATAAGGACAGTCTCTACCTCAAAGAGCAGGTAAGGATTAATTGAGCGTTTATATATAATAGACTTATAGCACTTAGGGGCACCTGGGTGGCTCAGTCCATTAAGCGTCCAACTTGGGCTCAGGTCATGATCTCACGGTTCACGAGTTCGAGCCTCACATCAGGCTCTGTGCTGACAGCTCAGAGCCTGGAGCCTGCTTCATATTTTATGTCTCCCTCTCTCAGTGCCCCTCCCCCACTCACATTCTATTTCTCTCTCTAAAATAAACATTAAAAAAATTATAATAGACCTACAGCACTTATAATAGGACCTGGCCCTTAGTAAGCACTCAGTAAAGGTAAGTTAGTATTGTTTTTGATGGTATTATTATTATTACTATTACCATGACTACTGTGACTGCTTCTATCTCTACTTCATTGCCAGGAAGAGGCCCTTGTACATAGCAGGTGATAAATCACCAATGGGTGAATGAGCAAGGGACTGAATGCTGCTCTTCTTCCATTCTTCAAGGTGGGGGACCGGGTGATGGTGTTGATCCGGTCAGGCATGTGGCAGGAGGAGGTGACTGTGCCCTCAGCCCAGACCTTCCAGATGCCTGAAGCCATGACCTTTGAGGAAGCCGCTGCCTTGCTGGTCAATTACATCACAGCCTACATGGTCCTCTTTGACTTCGGCAACCTACGGCCTGGCCACAGCGTCTTGGTACACATGGCTGCAGGTGACAGGCCCCCTCCCTTTATGCCCCCCTCCTTACCCCACCCTGATTTCCTTCGGGCCCCTTCCCTGCAGCCTGTCTGGACGGTTGTCATGGCAACACCAGGCTGCCTCGGCCTATGGCTCCCAGAGGCCTCTGCAGTATTGTTGCCGTGGTAACATTCAGGCACCAGGTCCAGCCTGGTGTGCTATCCATAGCAACGTGCCCTCACCCGGCACCCCCTCCTTTGCCAGCTACCCTTCCCCCCAATTCTCAATCATGGAAATTGGACATGGTTATGAGGAGAGAAAGCCTCAAAATGGGCCCAGGCAAAATGAAGGTGATGAACAGAGTCCTTGAGAGGCAAGAATGGAGAGCGGTGGCGGGGTGACTCCACATCCCCTCCTTATGAAAGTGTCTTGCTGCAGGGGGTGTGGGTATGGCCGCCGTGCAGCTGTGTCGCACAGTGGAGAATGTGACGGTGTTCGGAACGGCTTCGGCCAGCAAGCACGAGGTGCTGAAGGAGAATGGGGTCACACACCCCATCGACTATCATACGACTGACTATGTGGATGAGATCAAGAAGGTCTCCCCCAAAGGTGGGATTGGGGTATGGGTATGGGCAGGGGCAGGATGGCACAGGACAGGGATGGGACACTCCAGATCTGTGGATCCTAATGCTGCCTCTGGGCCCCCCTACTCTGTGACAGGAGTGGATATCGTCATGGACCCTCTGGGTGGGTCAGATACTGCCAAAGGCTACAACCTCCTCAAACCCATGGGCAAAGTGGTCATCTATGGTGAGTTAGTAGGCTGGGCATGGAGGTGGGAAGCAGGGTGGGTCTGAAGGGTAGGATGCAGGGGCCCAGGGACTCCGGTGCTCGAGGGAGCATCGGGTTAAGACTGGCCTGGGTGATGCATTCAGATTGCTACCTCTGGTGGGGGGCAGCTACTCTCATTCTCTTTCACTACTGTTCCTGTGAGTCACAGTGCATTCTGTGTTCTCTCTGTGCTCCTGTTTGGGGATTTTTCCAGATGCAAAATCAATCAGCCTGCCTTCCTTTGTCCTACCTTCCTGGGTTTCTTGGTCAGGCTGCATTTTCATTTGCAAAACGATTTCACACATGGGGCACCTGGGTGGCTTAGTCGGTTAAGCATCTGACTTCGGCTCAGGTCATGATCTCACAGCTCATGAGTTCGAGCCCCACATTAGGCTCTGTGCTGACAGCTCAGAGCCCGGAGCCTGCTTCGGATTCTGTGTCTCCCTCTCTCTCTGCCCCTCCCCCGCTCACACTCTTTTTGTCTTTCTCAAAAATAGATTAAAAAAAGAAAGAAAGAAAAACTATTTCACACACACACAATCAACAAGTGAATAAAGATTCAGGCAATTTTTGAGTCAGCTGGAGTCCATTTGGGCCTGGCAGCCAGCAGGTGGGGGATTATCCTGTCACTCCCTGGCACTGCTGTGGATGATTGTAAGAGGCCCAGAGGGGGTGGATGAGCATGGATTTGGACAGGGATGTGCCCAGCACCTGGATTCACGGGCCGCGTCTCCTCATCCCTCAGGAATGGCCAACCTGCTGACGGGCCCCAAGCGGAACCTGATGGCCCTGGCGCGCACATGGTGGAACCAGTTCAGTGTGACTGCGCTGCAGCTGCTGCCGACCAACCGCGCTGTGTGTGGCTTCCACTTGGGCTACCTGGAGGGTGAGGTGGAGCTAGTCAGTGGTGTGGTGGCCCGCCTCCTGGCTCTGTACAACCAGGGCCGCATCAAACCCCACATTGACTCCGTGTGGCCCTTTGAGAAGGTGAGTGTGATGGCTGTGCAGGGAGGGCCGGAGGAGGGTCCCCGCAGGCTGGGCTCCCAGGGGTAGGATTCCTGGGAAGAGGAGGGCTCACCCCTTTAGGCTGGCTCTCTAGAGGGGCCGGATGGCACCGGGTCTTGTCTTCCTCTCCAGGTGGCGGATGCCATGAGGCAGATGCAGGAGAAGAAGAATGTGGGCAAAGTCCTCCTGGTGCCTGGACCAGAGAAGGAGAACTAGGGCCGGGGCTGGCAGACCCTCGGGACCTGGGAAGAGAGAAGCTAGGGAGCCACGTTGTGTTGGTCACCAGACTCTCTTACATTTCATCCTCCTCATAATGCTCTGCCCACTTGCCCCCAAAGGTCTCCGTGGTGATGACCTCTCCCCTGCCCTGTTCTTTCTCCTTAGGCAGGGCCCCCTCCCCCCTTCCTGCCCTCCGAAGAGGTTGGGAAGTGACCACTTGGATGTCTGGGCCCTGCCAAGGGGACAGGGAGGGTCAGAGGGAGGCCAGCTGCTTCCTGCCCCCACCCTTTCCCTGGGCCTGCTGTGCTGCTTTTGTGCCAAGGTTAGCCAGTCCTTTTCCGTCCAGTTCTGTGTGCTTCCACCTCTGCCTCATCTCCCCTCCTGCCCCTGCCCCACACTCCCCTCCCCAAAGAATCGAAATGTCAGCTCAGGATATGGGGCCAATTTGTGTGAATCCAGCATGTCCCTGTCTCGCCCTCCTGTCCCTTCAGCCCAGGCCAACTGGCGCCCACCTCTGAACTCTGTTGCCTCGTTGCATGGCCTTGTCCTCTGGTCCCCGTCTCCTTGAGCACAGCTGGGTTTCTTCCACCTGCAGGTTTTCTGCCACTCTTAACCAAGGTTGCCTCTTACAACAAGGGTGGGAATCTGACCTGCTTCCCTAGGTCACGACTCTGTGGGAGGGACACAGAGCCCCCCCCTCCGCCCCATCCTTCACTGAGTTCTAGTGGATTTGTTCTCAGTGCCTTAGCAACGGAAAACCTGTGCTTGCGTGTGTGGGTGGGTGGGGGGTCCCTGTCTCACACCTCCTCCTCCACCCCTGAACTCCCCAGTGCCTTCCTCGTTCTGGTGGAGGTGGGCTTTTGCTGTCCCACAACACTGCCAAAAATCTGTGTGTGTGCCAGTGGGGGCGGGGGGCAGCCCCTAGCCTCCTGGGGTCTGTGCCGTGTCCCGTCTCTGGGGCTGTCATTTCTCTCTGGGTGGTTGAGGGGAAAAAGGCAGGGTGGCGTTCTCAGCCTTGCAGATAAGTGTGGCATTTACCAGCCAGAGCTCTGAGAGGCAATGCCATCTGTTTCTTGTTCTGGGACCAAAGTAAAAATCGAAGCACATTTCTTGTGTAGTCGAGGGAGGCCCACTGCCTTCTCAGAGCAGGAGGGCAGCTTTTCAAACTCAGCCCCAAACTTTGTTTACATGGGTGGGGAGATGGAACAGGGGAATAAGGAGGGGGGTGGTTAGGACCTGGGCCACCGGAACCAAAGTGGGGACTTCCTGGCGCAGGGGTACAACTCCCTCTGCTCCCTGGTACGGAATTAGGGAGGGTTACTGCCCAGCTATTGCCAATGGGAGGTGGGGGGAGGGGCTCAGCCTCTTCAGTGTCTAAATGAGGCCTAAATGTGTGAAGGGCGATTTCTGCTTTTGTGTACCCCACCCTGTTACTGTTACCGAAGCTGCCTTTGTGTTTGTGTCAATAAAAAGCCAAACCCTGGGTCCTGGATGTTGCCTCCGAGAGTGGAGGGGAAGGTGGGCTCCTGGAAGGTGAGGGTTCCTCCTTCTGTGCTCACATCAAGTTTCCTTTCAGGAAATGAAATGAGAAGAGGGTCACGCCACTTTTATTGTTCTTGGGCAGCATTTCATAAGCCATAATCCCTGCCGCTGTTGACCAGCACGATCTCTTGCACCTGTGCGCCCAAATCCAGCCTGGTTTGAGAGGCTTGGCAGGGGTGCGGGTGAGGGGATGAGAAGGGCAGGCTCTTAGCCTGACGTGGTGGTGAAGACCGCCAGGCCCCGCTGTCCTGGGGGCACGACTGTTAGGGCCTCCACCTCCCCACCTCCACGGGAGGGCTTCTGGAAGTGGATCTCCAGGATGTCCTGAAGCTCCGGGCCATCCAGGACGTCAGGAATGTCGAGCACCAGCACTGACTGGGGCACTGGCCGGAACACGATCTGGAAAAGGAGCCAGGAGATGGGCCTGGTTCATGAGAGTCAGGGACTGGGGGCAGGCAGTGCCCCTGGGGGTCTGGGAAGGGCCGGGAGGCCTGAGAGGCTGGCTGGCAATGGGGAGGGCAGTGGAGTCAGGGGACTCTGATCCTTTCTTGGGCAAGTGTCTGCCAGGCAGACAGGTTCCTGGCCCAGCCACCATTTCACCTTCCCACTTACCTCAGCCTTCTGGATCTCCCCACTTAGGAAGGGAGAGATTCTCAAAGGGAAGCTTTTCGTGCCCAGTGGCACTGTAAACTGGCCAGCCTGGCACAGGTGCTGGGCCACTGTGGGGACAGAGAGGGACAGACCTCTAGCATCAGGGCTTTTCTCCCCTGTGGCCGGATGCATCAGCCCCAGTCTTGTCGGCAAGACCCTTACCTGCATCCTTAGTGAAACTCAGCACGACACCACTTTGCAGCAGCTTCCGACTCTCCACATCGCCACCCCCATTCCTGGACTTGCCAAAGAAGATCTCCAGCTTGTCCAGCAGCTCCTCCTCACTCAGCCTGAGCCCTGCAGGAAACCCACTGACCAGCACACTCCTCCTGCTTATCTGTGTGGACACCTAGGGACAGACAGGAGGGAGAGGTACAGCCCCACTCATCCCCTGTGCCCAAGTGCATGGCACCCCCTGCATGTCCCAGGACGCTGCAGTCCTGTCACCTGGATGGTGGTCACCACGGGCAGCTCCAAGGACTGGACTTGCACCCGCAGCCGGCACTCATCGATGTCGATCTTATGCTCCTTTTGTTGCAGCACCCTCTTGGCCACTGGGTCGGGGGAGCAGGGTCAGTACTGGGAAGCCTCCCAGCCTCCCTCCCAGGGCCTCTGTGAGAGCTCACCCTTGGGATCGTCGAAGGTGACCAGAGCAGAGCCTCCAGGCAGAGGGTAGCAGATCCGTAGTTTGGAAACCAAAGGCTTGGACCCTTCTGTGCCCTGCTGAGTGTGTCCTCGGAACACCAGCGGGACCAAGGGCACCGGGAATGGGACCTGGAGGTGGGGGAGGGGAGGCTGATGCAGCCTTCAAGGGTGGGAGAGGCCCCACCACCCCTAGAAGGAAAGCGTTCCATGGAATTGAGGCCGGGGATGAGCACACTTATTGAAAGGAGAGCTGGATAAACGGGTGGATGAAGGTAGGTCAAGCCCGTAGGAGCACCTTCCACACAAGATGTTGCTTTGTCCTCACAAGCCTGCAAGTTTGGTAGCTCAGCGTCACAGATGAGAAAACAGATCCAGAGAGTTCAAGTGCCATACTGGAGGTCATGCAGTGAGGAAGTGGCAGAGCCAGGAGAGAAACTGGTTCTTTCTACCACACCACGCCCCTCTCCCAGCTTACCTGGTCGTGGTGAGGGAAGTCCCCAAATTCCCTCCTCCGCTGCTGCAGCTGCTGCAGCCTCCTCTTTAGTCTGGCCTGCTCCTCCCGAAGGGCATGGAGAGCCTATTGGGGTGGGGGAGACGACCAGACTTCCATCTGCCTTCCCAGAGAATGAGCCCAGGGGAAAGGGACCCGATCCTGGACTCTCCCACAGCAGAGCTGATGCTCAGCTCCGGAACAGCCCAACCCCTTTCCCCTGTCCCGGGGTTGGCCCTGGCCCACTCTCCTCAGGATTTGGTTGGCCTCATCTCAGGTGGGGGAGGGGGACAAGCGGAAGAGCCCTTGCAGCAGCCACAGCTGCGTTGTTACAGGACAGCTTGCATTTAACAGACACCGAGCTCCTGCTGTGCGATGCTGGGCACTGACACAGGGCAAGGGGGGAGAAGAGGCTAGCCCTCGGGTCTGTACAAAACACCACCCAAGACAGTGTACCCTCACATGACAGACTGTGGAGGACATCAGGAGTATGGAGGAGGGACAGTCCCATAGGGCTTAACATAACTAGGGAGGCCTCTGGGAGGAGTGGGGGCTTAGAGTGGCAAAATGTCATAGTATTCACTAACTTTTTTTTTTAATGTTCATTTGTTTTTGAGAGAGAGAGCTTGCATGCACATGCATGCACACATGAACGGGGGAGGGGGAGAGAGAGAGAGAGAGAGAGAGAGAGAGAGACAGAGAGAGAGAATCCAAAGCAGGCTCCACACTGTCAGTGCAAAGTCTGACATGAGGCTCGAGCCCACAAACTGTGAGATCATTACTGGAGCTGGAGTTGGATGCTCAACTGACTGAGCCACCCTAGGTGCCCCAGCTAATGTTTATTGAGCACTTACTATATGTCAGGCACTATGCTAAGCTTTAATTAAAAAAAATTTTTTTGAGAGCACGCAGGAGTGGGAAGAGAGAGAGAAATCTCAAGCAGGCTCCATGCTCAGCATAGAGCCCAATGCGGGGCTCGATCCTATGACCCTGGGATCATAACCTGAGCCGAAATCAAGAGTCAGATGCTCAACCAATTGAGCCATGCAGGCACCCTGTGCTAAGCGTTTTACGGCTTTTATATGGCTCAATTCTTGAAACAACCCTGTGAAATAAATTCCCTCTTATCCTTATTTTATAGATGAGGAAACTGAAGCTCAGAGAGGTTAAGTGACTTGCTTGAAGTCATTCAGCCCTATGCAGTCTGACTCCAGACTGCTAATCTGTGCTTTACAGTGAAGAAATCAAGCCCAGGGTGGGGGAACAATTTACCCCACATCTCCTAGCTTGTCCCTTGACTGCCATTCTTTCCACTGCAGCAAGCAGCCTTTCAGGCTGGGTGTGATTTGGAGCAAGTCCAGAGACAGAGAGTGACAACATGGGCAGGGGAATGACACCAGGGATACGAATAAATGCACCTTTGTTTGTGGGATGAAGTAGATGTTAGCTGGCAGAGTTCACTCTGTGGTTGGGAAGCCTGATAAATAAGGTCAGCTCAGAGAAGTGTGAGCTCACTGGGGAAGGCGGGACTCTGTCCTAGTCATCTCTGTATCCCCAGTGTTCAGCAGAGTTCCTGGCACAAAACAGGCATTCAGTAAATGTGTGTTGAATGAATGAATGAATGAATGAAGTGAATTAATGACAGAATGGGAGTATATTACAGAGGGCATTGAATTATTCAGTGTGAGTTCACTCTATTTTAAACAGACAAAAACAAGGGCTTGACCAAATAATGCTGGTTTATGAGTAGTGAGAAAGGTACCTAGTTCTTTATATGCCTACAAACAAGGTGTCTTTAAGGGCCAGTTAGATGACATCGGTGAGTCTAGGGAGCCAGTGTAGACCATAGGGAGTGCTAGGGACTCACAAACTGGAGAGAGCATGTCCCCGCTAAAGTGGCAACTTCTTCTCAGCTCCAACCAAGATTTTCTTTTCTTTTCTAAGTTATTTATTTATTTTGAGAGCAAGAGCATGTGCAGGAAGGGGGAAGGGCAGAGAGAAAGAGAGAGAGAAAATCCGAAGCAGGCTCTGCAAAAGCAGTGTGGAGCCCAATGTGGGGCTCAAACCCACAAACCATGAGATCATGACCTGAGCTGAAACCAAGAGTCAGACACTTAACCAACTGAACCACCCAGGCACCTCATCCAACCAAGATTTTCTCACATGGGAATGTGGTTCCTGTATCCCATTTCTTCTTTTTCTTTTCTTTCTTTTTTTTTTTTTTTAAAGTAAGCTCTATGCCCAACATGGGGCTTGAACTCATAACCCCAAGATCAAGAGTCATGTGCTGTACCAACTGAGCTGCCAGGTGCCCCATATATTCCCGTTTAAAAATATATATATATTTATTTGGGGGGAGAGTACAAGCAGAGGAGCGGCAGAGAGAGGGGGACAGAGAATCTGAAGCAGGCTCTGTGCAGTGAGCCCAATGTGGGACTGGAACTTACGAACACCAGATCATGACCTGAGCCGAAGTCGGACACTCAACTGACTGAACCACCAAGGTGCCCCTCCCCATATCTTCCCATTTTTAAGGGAAATAAAAATCTGAATTTTTATTTGAAAGAGATAATTCAATTTAAAAATATATGAAAAAGTAAATTTAAAAAAATGAAATTCATTTTAAGATGTTTTGAACTAGATTCAGTCCTAAGTTTATTCTCTTTTTACTTCTGCTTTAAATCTTGATCTAAATATACATAATTGTTTGAAAATCTAGTAATTAGCAATGCTATTTAATAAAATAACTTTTAGTGGCACCTGGGTGGCTCAGTTGTTCAACTCTGGGTTTTGGCTCAAGTTATGACCTCACGGTTTTGTGGATTGAAGCTCCACATTGGTCTCCGCACTGACAATACAGAGCCTGCTTGGGATTCTCTCTCTTCCTCTCTCTCTCTCTCTCCCTCTGCCCCTCCCCCACTTCTGCTATCTCTCACTCTCTAAATAAAATAAACAAACAAAATTTAAAAATAAAGATAAAATAAAATAAAATAGCTTTAAAAAAGGGCACCAGGGTGGATCAGTCATTTAAGCATCCAACTCTTGATCTTGGCTCAGGTCATGATCTTGCGGTTTATAAGTTTGAGCCTCACATCAGGCTTTGCTCTGATGTGACACAGAATCTGAATCTGAGCTGTGAGCACAGAGTGTGATGTGGGGCTCGAACCCATGAGCCATGAAGTCAGGTGCTTAACTTACTGAGCCACCCAGGTGCCCCACTATAGAGTTTTTTTTAATGTTTATTTTGAGCAAGCGAGTGAGAGAGAGTGTGGGTGCATGAGCAGGGGAGGGGCAGAGAGAGAGAGGGAGAGAATCCCAAGCAGGCTCCATGCTGTCCGTGCAGAGGCCCACTTGGGGCTTGATCCCATGAACTGTGAGACCATGACTTGAGCTGAAATCAAGAGTCAGACACTTAACTGACTGAGCCATCCACACGCCCCTAAATATAGAGTTTTTAAAAGAACCATTGGAGCAGGGGAGTTCAGATCTAATATAAGTAGGGGATGGAGAACTAGTGAAGATTTCTGAGGGGGGTGAGGTGGTGGACATGGTGTTTAAGAGAGCAACTTGGCAGCCATGGCACGATGAGCTGGAGCAGCGGGAACTGGGGAGGGACACTCTGAGGTTCTAATTCCTCCTGACATGACAGAAGCTGAGCTGGACCTCTGGCAATGGGCATGCACGGGTGAGCACATTTCAGGAAGCAGGCCTCCAGACTCTGTGGATGTTTATATTAAGGAGACGGAGAGGACAAACTGGAGAGACAATGCCAAGGTTGTAGACTTGGGGGTCAAGAATTTGGTAGAATCCACTGACCCAGCAGGCAAGGGAAGAGGGCAAGTGGTTATTGGGGGCCTGTCAGGTGCTGGGCACAGTTGGACTCCGTCTCATTTTAAGTATCACAGAACTGCCTCCTGTCTCCAAGTTCCAACTGGAACTTCTCTCTTATAGGACCCTCTTAAGGACAACACAAGCTGACTGTAGTCACTTACATGAATTCAACTATACATGCTATTATTTGCGTGACATGATAACATGGTCTCCTAAATGTAAGCCAATGTACATCTGGTGCTTAACCGAAAAAAACTGCAATCCATTCTACATGGAGCTCACTGAGTGACTGTAAATTCTGGATACTGTAGGGGTGAGTTAATGATTTAAGGTTAATTTTGACTACCTACATTCTTCTGCCTTACTTGCGAAATTTACAACCTAATCACCCCATAAGATAAAATCTCCTGCTGTCTATGTTCATCATAGGGTATTGGGAGGCTGTTCGGCATAACAGTTAAGAACACAAACTCTGGAGACAAACCTCCAACGCTTACATCCAGCTCCTTTTAGTACTGCAAGACAATGAACAAGTTATTTAACTCTCTGTGCCTTGGTTTCCTTATCTGCAAAATGGACATAATAGCAATTTCCACCTATAATTTTGTTGGGAACAATGGTGCCTGGCACATGATGAGTGCTATGTTGAATGTTTCCTATTTTATGAATCCTCATTTTATATGAGGAACCTGAGGTTTGTCAGGGTTAATTAATGAGCCAAAGTAAGTCAAACTCGAGGCCATTGAAGACACATATGGTCAGGGACAGGACTTGGTGGAAATAACTCTGGGTTGGAGCAGCATGTGTATTGGAAGAAGTCAAAAGGAAGGAAGGGCTCTGTGAGGGACAGAGCTTTAAAACTGTAATCTTTGGGGCACCTGAGTGGCTCAGTCGGTTGAGCGTCCAACTTTGACTTAGGTCTTGATCTCACTGTGAGTTCAAGCCCCAGCACTGGGCTCTCTGCTGTCAGCACAGAGCCTGCTTTGGATCCTCTCTGCCCCTCCCCATTCACACTCTCTATCTCTCAAAAATAAATACACATTAAAAAAAAAAAAAAGGGTAAAAAAAAAGAAAAAAACAAAAACAGCCCAAAAGAGAGGTGTCCAGCTGGCTTAGTCAGTAGAGCATGCAACTCTTGATCTCAGGGTCTGAGTTTGAGACCCAGGTTGGGTAGAGCTTACATTAAAAAAAAAAAAAAAAAAAAAAAAAAAGCCAAAAAACAAAAAAAAGCCCACACGAAAAAAGTCAAAAATAAATCTACATGTCCAACTATAGAGGAATAGCCTAATAAATATATTACGTAGCAATTAGAAGACATTAAAGAACATTTAACAATATGAAGAAATACACTAAGCTAAAAAAGCAAAATACAAAATAAAACTGTACAGAGTGTGATCTCTATTCTGTTGATTTAAAAAGTTTCATTTCAGAGGCACCTGGGTGGCTCAGTCAGTTAAGCATCTGACTCTCGATTTCGCCTCAGGTCATGATCTCATGGTTTTTTAGTTCAAACCCCACGTCAGGGTTTGTGCTGACAGTACAAAGCCTGTTTGGGATTCTCTCTCCCTCTCTCTGTTCCTTCCCTGTTCTCTCTTTCTCAAAATAAATAAATAAACATTAAAAAAAAAAAAAAGTTTCCTGAAGGGCTCCTGGGTGGCTCAGTTGGCTAAGTGTCCGACTTCAGCTCAGGTCATGATCTTGCAGGTCTGTGAGTTTGAGCCCCACATTGGGCTCTGTGCTGACAGCTCAGAGCCTGGAGCCTGCTTCAGATCCTCTGTCCCCCTGTCTCTCTGACCCTCACACCCTTCTCTCAAAAATAAATGGACATTAAAAAAAAGTCATAGGGGTGCCTGGGTGGTTCAGCTGGTTAAGTGTCCGACTCTTCTTTTTGGCTTCGGTCATGGTTGTGAGATCGAGCCCCAGGTTGGGCTCTGCTCTGAAAATGTGGAGGCTGCTTGGGATTCTCTCTCTCCCTGTTTGCCCTCCTCCCCCCACTCGTACTCTCTCTCTCAAAATAAATAAAAATAAACAATAAAAAAAAAGTCATAATAAAAAAGTCTCCTGCACCCATTTTAGAGGTAGGAGTGAAATGGAGGTGAATCAAGATAATCTTGGGGAATAGGGGTTCTGAAAGGTTGGCAATAATATTAAGAATAACAAACACGTATTGTACGTTTAGGAGGTGCCAACCAGTGTGCTAAGTTTTTACTATATTGACTTATAGATTATCTGCTTAAATTAAAAAAAAATTTTTTTTACATTTATTTTTGTGCCATGAGGGAGATAGAGCACAGTGGGGGAGGGGCAGAGAAGGAGACACAGAATCCGAAGCAGGCTCCAGGCTCTGAGCCATCATCACAGAGCCCGACGCGGGGCTAGAACTCACCGAGCGCAAGATCATGACCTGAGCCAAAGTTGGGAGCTTAACCGACTGAGCCACCCAGGCGCCCCAAAGATTTTTTTAAAGTAATCTCTAAACCCAACGTGGGGCTCGAATTTACAACCCTGAGATTAAGAGTTTCATGCTCCACCGGCTCAGCCGGCCCTGAGCCTGTGATCTTTCTTACTACATTTGAGGGGCAAGTGAAAAATTCCCAAGCAAGAAAGACATGTGTATTTATAACAGATGGGGTAGTATCAGGGAGGGGGGAAAAGGAAGAAACTGGAAAGGGGAGGAGATGCATTCATTTAACAGCTGTTTATTGAGGGCTGCGTGCATGCCAGGCACAGTGCTGGCATGGTGAACAGGCTGGACGGGGGACCAGTCTTAGTCTAGCAGGAGTAGGATCATTCACAGGTCAGGAAAGGGAGGAGCACAGCACACAGTGGGAAGGTGAGCTCTCAGAGGAGAGACATGTCTCCCTGTGACCTGGAAGAGCGCCTAAGATTCAGCTGACATCAACAATAAGGTGAGGAACTATCTATTTCAACTCTAAGATGAAATATAAGGAAGCAAGTTTGTTGGGCAAGATCTCAGGAGATAAGGGTGTGAACAGGTCTTACACTTTTTGGGTCATAAAACCCTTTGAGTATCTAACAAGAACTACGGATTCTCTTTCAGAAAAATGCACATTCACACAAGAAATGCTTGAGCTCCTGAGGTGTAGGTTATAGAACTATCTTTGAGGCAGTGGGTTAGGGGAGAGGTAATCCCCACCACATTTCTCCCCAGTCCTTCAGCAAGTCTAAGAGATGAGCAGAGAGGGGCTTGGCCACCAGACCCGGAGATACCTGCAGATTTCCAGCCGAGCGAAATGCTCCTCTGCTTCTCGCCCCTCCCCCCAACACTCTCCTCACTTACGGCATCATGGGTCACTGACATGGGCCTGGGGTCCGGCTGGCAAGAGTTGTGGCTTCGGAGCCAGGCACAAAGTGGCAGTGTCCACAGCGACAGAACTCTTGCTTGTACCTTCTGATGGGCTTTAGTCTCCTCTAAGCCGGACCTGAAATACACTTCTGATGTAGAACCGGCAGGCTCTTTGCTTCCACTTTCATTTCACCAAAATCCCTGCCCTTCGGTGTTCACACGCCCCCAGCTGGTTTCCCCACCCCAGGGAGGAGCCTTTCTGGTCTCGGAAGTTGACTTCACCCAGATAGAAGGTCTCAGGGGAGTCTACCCATAAACATAGGCAAACAGAATGTGGGCCCCAACCTACCCCTCATTCTAACACAAGCCTTTTGGTAGAATAGTGTCTTTGTTATTTCCCTGGAACCTAGAAAGATGCCAGGCACACACAAATTAAGATTAATTGAATGAGAAAGGCAACCAGGATGGTTAAAGCCTTTCCACCAAATTCACAAGAGCTGTACTAATAGCCAGCATTTGTTGGGAGCTGTTCTGTGCCCAATACTGGATCTGCTTTACATGAATTAACTTAATCTTTAAAACAACCCCACAAAGTTGGTTCCATTTTTGCCATTTTACAGATGAGCTTGTAAACTTCAGAGGCAAAGAAGTGCAGAAACTTGCTTAGAGGTCCTATTGCTAGGAAGCATGTATCTAAACCTGGTTAGAACAATACTTGAACTTGAGCCTTGAGGTTGAGTGGAAGGAACTTGGAAGTTTTAGGCAGAAGGCTTAAATTCTGTTCCATTTGTGACTGAGCAGGCAAGCTACTTAGAGGGGTCTGTCTCAAGAGAGATGTTCGATACTTAAAGGTGAAGAATCAAATGAAACTACACAGGACACAGTGCACAATGTTTCCTATTAGCTAGTCCATGATATTTCCAGAGTAATTTATACTCAGCCCATCTCAATCTCTTTCCCTACATCCCAGGGGTATGTGTGCCAAGTGTAAGGCTTGGCAAATGTGCCTGTTTGAATCCTTCCATCTAGTGACAGAACCAATTCAAATGGAGAGCCTATTTTGCCAGTAAAACAGAGTCAACACTTAGGGTCCAATGAAAGGTAAAATGCCAAATAAAAGGACCAAATTATCTTTCCTGCAACTGTGGGGACATACCCATGCCCAAGACCCTTGAACCACACCTTTTCTTGTTCTGCTAGCCAGGCCATTTGAGGACCTCTTCTAATCTCACTAACAATGGGTGCTCTAGGGGTCAGGCCTTCATTAGTCCCCACTGCTATCTAGAGCAGTTCTCCAATGTGGGCCTCATCACAGCAGCACAGGGATCACTGGACAACCTGCTTGAAATTCTGACCTACTAAACCTCAAGAGTGGGACTTCAGCACCTTGTCATTGTTCAGAGAACCTCAGATTAGTGGCTCTCAATCCAAAGTAATCAGTGCCTGCTGAGAGGGGCCTGTAGGTGTTCACAATGGAGGGTGGAGGGAGGAGAGTGGCCCAGGTTCTCTATGTAGGTAACAGGTTGAAGCCAGGGATGCTAAACAACTCTGCACCTACACATCAGTAGTAGTCTTTTTTTGGGGAAATCATTCAGTAGCTCACGCCTTACCCACCGAGGGCGGTCAGATGATTAAAGGATTATCAGGAGGAGGACATAAGTAGTCCAAATCTCACAAAAGCGCTATTTTATATACTTTCCCACAACCTCTCCTCTCACCCACCACCCAACGTCTTATCATATGAATGTTCTTCAACAGTCTAATAATACATGCTACAAGCAGACAGTGATTTTTTTTTTTTTTTTTTGGTATTTTTAATGACTGAAACAAAACAAACTTAAAACCGCAGCTTCTGGAAGAACCATTTGTTCTTGCCGGTCTTGTACCTAGACAGAAAGAAAAGGACACCAATGAGAACAGTGAAACTCAATTCCCTTCATGGAGGATATGGATACCATATTCCCAACATCCACTACCAAAGCTATTTACCTCTCCTCGAACTTGACCTTGGCCTCTCGTCGGGCCTTGCGTTTAAGAGCAGGGTCTCTGAAGACATCCTTGTTGACAACAGTTTTGTCCAAGGGGATATCCACAGAGTACCTGGGGACAACAGTGGGGAGGGAAGATCAGCCCACATGCGGCCAGGGCCTTCGCACAGTCTGGGACATTGGGATGGCAGGGTCTGTCTCCACAGGAGCAATCCGCAAAAGCTGTGCCAAAGTCCTGATGATATTTTTTGGAAACTGCCAATTTAAAAAGACTCAAACCATGAAAATACTTCACGTTTCATTCTCAACTTTCCACAGTGACTATTTTTCTGGCTAAGGATTGTCACTTTAATCATGGTGGTTGGCCAGCTTCCTATTTGGAGCCATTTTATTTAGTGGTGTTCAAGTTGTGCCCGGGGAAGGGTTAGCCTCATTATGAGAATGCAAAAGCTGGGTGACTAGTTACCGAGGTCTGTTTCCCAGCACCTGAGAAACAGCAATGCCCTTTTAAGACAGCCAATTAAGAGTAAACATGCAGCCACCGGTACCAAACTGTAAGGCACACACTGCTGGGTTTTGGCAATTATCGTTCAGGACTCTCTCAAATGTTTTTATTTCCTTATAACCTATACACCAAGATAGCGTGAATGGCACACAATACTGTGAACGGCCAGGAACTCAAGGGCTTGAGAGCCAAGTGGAATCAGTTGGGGAGAGGTTTGCTTTCCTTTATTTATCAACAATTTTTGAAAGCCTATAAAAACTATCCTTGAAAGTGGAATAGTGGAAGACAGCAGGCCAGATCCCGTGCCTGTATTTATCGTGATTGCAAACAAATGCAGCAATCTTTACCTAACACTTCTAGAATTTTCAGGTGAGGAGACAGATCAAGAGCAAGCTTGGAAAAGATTTTTCAATCCTGCTTGGCCCAGTAAGGGAAGTCACCACAGAAAATGACAGAACACAGCTCCACATTGAATTAAAGAGGCAACACTGGGGGGGGGGCGGCGCTTGGGTGGCTCAGTCGGCCGAGTGTCCGACATCCGCTCAGGTCAGGATCTCACAGTTTGTGGGTTCGAGCCCCACGTCGGGCTTTGTGCTGACAGCTCAGAGCCTGGAGCCTGCTTCAGATTCTGTCTCTCTCTGCCTCTCTCCCACTTGTGCTCTCTCAAAAATAACATTTAAAAAAAAAAAAAGAGGCAGCACTTGAAACCATGACCACTTTGTAAGTCACACATGAAAATGTCTCTTCCCCACACTGGAATGGCTGCAAAGTTGAAAGTTGTCTCTTTATTCAGCAGGCCAGAGGGGAGAAAAG
The DNA here is from genome assembly GCF_046562875.1 of Panthera onca. Lineage (NCBI taxonomy): Eukaryota > Metazoa > Chordata > Mammalia > Carnivora > Felidae > Panthera > Panthera onca. Next base: position 58,294,269 of record NC_138352.1, on the reverse strand, counting down.
AAAGTCACTTTCATAACCATTCTTGATATGCTCACCTTGTGGGCATGAGGTGATTGTAGTTATAAACTTTCACAAAAGACTTGATCTTTGACCTCTTGGCGATTTTCTTCTTGCCCATGGCAGCTGTCACTTTGCGGGGATAGCGGTCAATTCCAGCCACCAGAGCGTGGCTGTAGGGACGGTCTGAGGTGCCATCATCGATGTTCTGAACAAGCAAGAATCACATGTTAGTAACCGAGGGCCTACTGAGGCACTGTGCTAAATGCAGGCCATGTATAAAAAGAATACCCCCACTCCCAATCTGAGACCCGCTACTGGAAAAACTGCGCAAAGCAGACATTCTGAGTGCTAGGCTAGATGCCCAAACAGTATTGGGTCGTATTCATTCCCACCAAGAATCTGGAAAGGCTTGTGGGAGCTAAGTGATTTAAAACTAACAATAATTAGCATGTATGGAGTGTTTGCTTTCTATCAAGCACTGGTTCTTAGGACTTAACATCTCTTAACTTCTACAATTACATGGCTAGTTGGTGGTCTAACTCCAGAAACCAGTCTCAGACAGATGAGGGAAGGGAAACAAAGGGTGTCCCAGTGGTCCCACAACAACCAAAAGCAAGTGCTTGGCCAGAGCTTAGCAAAATCTCACAAGAGGCCACAAAATGTAGGCAGAAGGCAAAGAACGGAGGGCTAGAATATGCTAAGTGATCGTTTTGTCTAGAAACAATTTCTCCTCTTTTTACAGAATCCCACCTGCAGCACTTAATGTTTTACTTCAGTTGAGTTACTTAACGTCTCCAGACATTAGCAGTAGAAAAGAATCCCCTACGGTTACCTCAAGGACTGTGCATGACACCACCTGGAAAGCAGTGCCAGATACCAAGCAAGCGCTCGATAAACGCCGGGCGTTATTATTTTTTAACGCCTCTTTAGTAGAGAACCCATTATATGTTGGGCGCCCAATTCAACTCACATCTGTTTGTATTTTGCATTTTTCTCTCTCAAGAGCCCCGATCACTCACTCCCACCCGCAATGCTCAGTGACCAATGCCCCCAAGCTAGCTCTTGACTTCCACGCTTGCAGGCCTTCCGAAACCAGCCCCGTTCCTGGGATGTAGGCGCGCAGAGGCTCGCGAGGAGGGTACCTTCACGATGACCGCCTTGCGTCCGGAGTAGCGTCCGGCCAGGACCAGCACCACCTTCCCGGGTTTCATGAATTTGCCCATCTCTGCAGGGGAAGGAGAAGGGGCCGTTCAGAAACCTGCCAAGCCAGGGATGTGGGCCCAGAAGCCAAGGCTGCGCTCACTGCCGTCTTGGCCCAGGCCTCCCGCAGGCCCCCGATCGCAGGATAGGACCGCTACGAAGCCTCCGGAGACCGGGCAAAGGAAAGCGCCCGGCGCCACCCCGGATCTCGACCCCCAGGCCGCGGATGGCAGCGGATTGGAACATCCCGCCCAAGGTTCTACTCACCGACACCAGCTACTCGAGCCTACGGCAGAAAGGAAGAAAGCCCACTTCCGTTAACCTTTCACCTCGGGGAGTATGACCTCACATCCGGTCCCGCCCCGCAAGTTTCGCCCCACCTCTTGAAATCCTTTACGGGCGGAAGAAGCTCTGGCGGGGAGAGCAGTACTTGGGCGTTCATTTATTCAAATCAAACTTTATCAGTAGCTTCCACTAGAAGCAAAGTCTTTCCTCCCGCGTGGGTGGGAAGAGCAAGGAAGGCTCTAAAGCGCGCAGACCTTTGGCTCCACTGCTCTGCCGCACCCCTTGGTTGCAGTTCCTTTTTCTGGCGCTAGAAGGGGACACAGTTTGAAATAGATTTTTATGACTTGAGTCAGAGAGCAAAAATAGGACTTGTATTAGTGTGCATTTTTGGCGTAAGCGGGGAGAGACGAAGATCAGTTAGGCAAAGGTGCTTACCCCCAATATTTAGAATCTAGTGATGTCACAGGCATTCCCGACTAGAATAAGCAGTGAAGAAGGTGAAGGATGATGGTGATAATTCCTGAGCACCTACTCTGTGCTAGGCTTTTTAGGTAGCCTAGATTTACCAAATGATACAGGAGGTGACCCTGGAAGACTGTTTTTAGATGGTTCTTTACTTGTCTTCGGAGTTCAAGAGAAAGGGAAACCATCTTACAGTTTTTCCTTTTCTGAACATGAAAGAATCTATAGAATTGGTCTTGGGCAAGATATGAGAAAAATCAGGGTTTCATCAATTCTCTTCTTAGCCTCTCCAGGGACCAGTTTTCCCTGCAGCCAACACCCCATGCCAGTGGTTTATCACAATAATTATGTACTTACATATCTATATTCAATTACAGTATTTTGTTTCGGAGCACCTGGGTGGCTCAGTCGGTTGAGCATCCGGCTTCCTCTCAGGTCATGATCTCGCGGTTGGTGGGTTCAGCTCCCCATCGGGCTCTGCTCAGACAGCTCAAAGCCTGGACCCTACGTTGGATTCTGTATCTCTCTCTCCGCGCTCCCCCCGCCCCCCACTTGTTCTGTCTCTCTCTCAAAAATAAACATAAACAATTTTTTTTAAATAAAAAAAGATCTTTTGTTTTAAATCGGAAGATGACATTTTAGAATTGGAAGGGACCTCCAGAGATCATCTACTCTGGCCTCTAAGAGGACAGCTCTAGAGCAGCAAAGTCACAGAGATGGTGGTGCAAGAGCAAGTTCTCATTCCTGACCTGGTGCTCTTATCAATAACACTACATCACCCTGTCCATTTCCACCTTCATGGTCTGCTCCCAGCCTGCTGCTGCCTCTTCTGCTGTGTATCTTTTGGAAAATAGAAACCACAGCCGGAAATCTCATAATTGCCTTGGACTCTTCTCACAAACACTCTCCCAAATTAGTACTAAATCTTCTGAATTTTTCCTTGTCTTTTAAATATTTTCTGTCCTTTTCCAGAAAAGGAAAATGTCCCTAAATGATCCAGCCTCAGATCTTTTTCTTCTCCTCCTCAAACCTTTTTTTTTTTTTTTTAATGTTTATTTTTGAGACAGAGAAACAGAGCACGAGCAGGGGAGGGGCAGAGAGAAAGGGAGACACAGAACCCGAAGCAGGCTCTGGGCTGTCAGCACAGGCCAGACGCGGGGCTCGAACTCACAAACCGCCAGATCATGCATGACCTGAGCTGAAGTCAGATGCTTTAACTGACTGAGCCACCCAAGTGTCCCTCTTCCTCAAACTTTTATGTGGATCTGAATTGCTTGCTATGCTTATGAAAGATGGATTTCTAACTTAGGAGATAACAATTTCAGTCCGGAGTGGAGCCATATATGATCTATAGAGCTTATTTTGGGGAGCTTCCCTCAACATAACTCTTAAATTCCCCATTTTTGTGCTTGAAATCCTTCATTGGCTCTGTGTACCGAAGTTTAAACTCACCTTTCTTTTCTTGCAGCCTAAATTCCTTATTTTTCCACATCTTCACATAACCACTCCCTCCCCACTCCCCACCCCCAACTACTGAAATATCCAACCTTTTTGATTCCTGGGGTCTTTACTCAGGTGGGTCCATGTGTCTTTATTCTCCTCCACTGTAGCTAGGCAAAACCCTGTCCAAATCCATCCTTCAAGGCCACTCCAGAGTTCTCCCAGGCAGAATCAATCTCTTCCTTCTGTGCTCCCTGAGCAATCCAATCCATACTCATCTTTATTAGAGAACATCTTATTTGGTTTGGATCAATGGTTCTCAAAGTGTTGTCCCTAAAGCGGCTGCATCAGTCTGGGATGCTTAGAACCTTAGAACTGTGAATTTTCAGGCCACACCCCAGAACAACGGAGTAAAAATCTGTAGGATGGGACCCAGCGATTTTTAACAAGCTACCCAAATCCCCAATGTCCTTAGATCGTGTCTTTGTTGAGGGCAGGGAGTATGTTTTCTCTCTTTCCTCAGTATCTAGCCTGGCCCAGGCAGTTGGCAGGCATTCAAGGATGAATGAATGCAGAACGCCTTAGAAATCTTTTTTTCTAAGATTTTAAGTACCTCTACAGCCCACATGGGGCTTCAACCTATTACCCTGAGATAAAGAATTGCATGCTCTAGCAACTGAGCCAGGCAGTTGCCTCTACCTTTAAGAATGCTTTGCAAGGGCGCCTGGGTAGCTTGGTCAGTTAAGCATCCAACTCTTGGTTTCAGCTCAGGTGGAGATCTCATGGTTCAGGAGTTCAAGCGCCGCGTCAGGCTCTGTGCTGACAGCGCAGGGCCTGCTTGGAATTGTCTTTCTCCGCTCGCTCTCTCAAAATAAATAAACTTAAGAAATTAAAAAAAAAAAAATGCTTTGCAGATCATACTTTTATAACAGTGCAGCCTGCACTTTCATGGATACATATCCATGATTCTTTTTCATCTTGTTCTTGCATATGCTTAGACCTAGGCTGACTGTTCCCTTCTCTCCTCCCTTGTCCTGTGTGCCTCACCCCAAGCCAAGGACAGAGTTCTGTCCTAAGTAATAATGCAGATGATATCAGTGACTAGCAGATATCTGACTGCTGGGATGCTGGCAGCATTGTCTCCGTCTCTACATATTGTCTTTTTGTTTCAGGAAGAACTCGACAGAATGGTGGCTGTCTGTCCATCTCCTTGTGGCCTAGTCCCTTGGCAGCTGAAATTTCTGGTAGGTATGTGGGAAATACCTTCTCTTCCCCAAAGTGACGGTGGAGCGAGGGGGTGGATAAAGGAGAGAGAGGAAGAAAAGATCTAGAAGCAGCATGATACAATGAGGTCACATGATAGAATATAAAGACCATAAGATTTGGATTCGGGCAACTTGAGTACAAATCTCAGCTCTTCCATCACATACACCTGGACAAAATGTTTAACCTCAGTGTACTCGGCTATAAAATGGAGATAATATGGTCTTGTCTTAGAAGTAGTGAGGATTCAGTTAGGATGGCCTAAAACAGCTTCCCATGATGCTTGATACAGATTAGAATCAAAACCTTGATACAAATTAGTCTTTGTGAGGATTAGAAAAATACTGGGGTGGTTCAGGGCTGTGCCACATAGTCACGGCACTTATCATCCACCCTGGATGATATCTAGATAAATGGACTTAAAAGTGCCAGCTCCAAAAGTGGCAGGCAAGGTGAGATTTGCCGTGGGAACAGACTGCATGCCTGGGCGAGATGGGATGATAACATTTGGGAGAAAGAAACCACCACCAAAGTTGACCTGGTCCAGGATAGAGGGCCAAGAAGAGGCAGAAAGGCCAAGAGCCAGAGGCTGCTCAAGAAAATACTGATCTGGATCGGATGGGCTAATAACACACAGACTTCTAAACCAAAGCCAAGAGTCTCTACGGTCTTTCAGAGAAGCTACATAAAATATTATGATTTTATTAGCAACCACAGATCTATCATTTTCCACATTTTGCAATTATCCTGCTTCATACAGGATGACTAATTCTAATGAATTATCAATAATACATCTTAAATAACATGTTGTTGAAAAACAATTAAGTTAAAATGCACTATGTAATAGTGCAGACACAAAGTGCAGCTGGCAATTTAATACACGAAACAATGCTGAATCCGTAGGGTTGAGATCCCATTTGGTTTTCCAGAAAGGAATAGACCTTGCCCATCTTTGGTCAGTCCTGAAGCAGTATGCAAGCTGAATGATAAATACGAACTAAAAAGGCTAAAATACTGAAGACCAAATAGGATCACTCTAGAGTCCATTTTACAAGGAAATGCTCAGTCCCTTGTCTGTCAACAGGGATCTGTAGTCCCTACCTCCGCTGCAGTACCTACATATGGTCAGACTGCCTCCATCATCCAGCCTCCGGGACAAGTGGGCTCACAATCCTGGGGGGAGCTGCTGCTGGTCACTGAAGTGTGTTCCCATTCACACTTGACTTAGGGGCAAGGATTCTCTTGAGGAGTACAGCTCTAACGTATTTACTTCTAAAAAGATTGTGTCTGCATCTTGTTGGGAGTTGTGTACGGGAAAGGTTATTTGCCAGAGGACATGGTACCAGCCAATGGTGGTCATTCCTCATAAATAACCAGCTCCAGAATCAAAAGAGCATCATCTGTGCCGCCACCTTGTCGGGAACAGATTTCAGTTCTTACCCCCCAAAAAGGGGCTCACACTGAGCCTAACAGTGGTTAACTAACTCCCTTAGAAATGCTGTTATCAGATATCCCCATTCCCAGTTTTAGAGGCAACTAAGGAATACAAGGCCTTCCCTGACCTTGGGGTCAGGAAGAAAAGGGGTGTCTGTATTCATAAAGGGAATTTAAATTCCGGCCTTAGGACTCTCTCGAACCTGCTCCAAGTGAAGGAATACGGCTCCCAGCTTGGATGGCAAGAGCCTCAAGTGGAATGTCTTCCAGGACCGACAATTCACTCATGTTGTCACTCACCACCATAAAGAGAATGGTTAGAGTGACCTGGGTTTTGTAAAACTCAGACGTGGCACGACGCGGTGGTACATTCACTGTGTGCCGCAGCTGATTTCTTTTACATAGGCTCTAACATATGTGCCCAGACGTTACATGCCTGGGCAGAACCTTTTAGCGGGAGGGTTTCCAGCATTTCTTTCTGATATGCTAAGTTGGAAAACAGACTTTGCAGTCATTTGGCGAGGGAAACTGTCTTTAAACCCCTCCTCTTGCTCTTTGTTTCTATCCTAGAAGACTAACCATCTGTTCCTACCCTACTGAGGAAGGTTCTGGTGTAGGGCCAGGGCACTCTCCTCAAAAGGCATCTTTGATGTTCTTGAGCTGGCGCACGGCCAGGTCTACAGGGAGGCTGAACTTGAGGCTGCTGAGGCGACTGAGCAGGTTGAGGGCGCTCTCAAAGCCTGTGTGCGCCATGTAGCTCCAGGGCTGGTAGTGGGGCTCGATGAGTGACCCCGACTTGCAGATCAGGTTCACCCAGGACACGAGCCGCTGCTCATTGAGTGCCATGCACACCAAGGCCTTGAGCTCTGAGTCTGCGCTGCGCTTAAAAGGGTCGTGCTCCGTCAACACCATGTGGATGGCGGTCAGTAAGCTCTGCTTGGGGGTCACCACAGTGCCTCCCATAACCGGCAGGGCAAAGGACTGGGAGAGCTTCCGTGCGGGGGATTCCACATAAGCACGGCCGTTCTTAGCATGGTAGTACTTTACAAAGAGCTCCCACGGGTGCATGGCCTCGGGGGCTGAGGAGAAGGCTGGCAGCAAACAAGCAATGGGGGCCATGACAAGGCTCATCCCCGGTGAGGAGGCGTAGAGTCCATGGGCCAGCAGGTCCCTTACAGCCACTGTCAGCTCCTTCCGCACGGCCGTGGTCAGCTCGTCCTTGCCTCCCAGAGAGAGGTCCTGGAGGTTGGCGGAGGTGATGACGTGGTCGTGCGGCTGGTGCCTCAGGGCGAGCTGCTTCACTCTGTCTACTGATACCTCCAGCCTCTTCAGTAAGGGGGAGTAGTCCCTGTCAGCCTGGCTTCTCTGCCACAGGGTTTGTGGGATCTGGCCCGTGGCGCAACCAAACTGGCTAACGGCAAAGATCTGGAGCACTGCGAGTGCACGCCGCATGAGGTGCAGCCCCGTCTCCTGAACCTTCTTCACGTCTTCTGCCTTTGCTGTTCAGAAAATGCAACGACTCATCAGTTAGGGCCATGCTGGCACAGAGGTACATTCAACAGGTCACGGGCTGGGATCCGGTCCTGCTTCTGAGCTACAGTACACGTCCCACAGGAAGCCAAGAGCCACCTAGCATGTTGCTGGACCTAACTGTTTTGGGTTAATAATAGCTGTTACTGTGATTCCCACACCAAATAACCCGCTCACTTAAAGTGTATAATTCAGTGATTTTTTGTATATTTACAGAGCTGTGCACCCATCATCCCCAAAAGAATCCCTGTACCGTTAGCATTTCCCATTCCCACTTCTCCCCAGCCCCTTAAGCCCTAGGTAACTGCTAATCTACTTCCTACCTTTCTGGATTCGCCTATTCTGGAAGCTGTACTTACTCTTGCTGTTTCCTGGAGGCAGTCTGCCGCTGTCAGTTCTGGTGGAGCCACTTCCTGTCTTCCCACTGGCCTTGCACTCACAGTGTGCACTGTCTGCCTGCAGTGGGCTTCCCACTTCATCTGTAAGCAGGAGTTACAAAGAGGAGGAAAATGAATATTTACTAGTGCCTACCACATGTAAGACTTTTACAAATAACATCTGATTTGTGTGGCACAGTGACTGGCTCAATAAATATTTGCTGAATGAAGGAAGCGTGAATCATCATTTCAGGGGTGAGGAGAGCGGGACTAAACAGGTTAGGAACCTCCCCAAGGACCCAAGGCTAGGAAGTGGCAGAACTGGGATCTGAACTATCTGGTTCTAAAATCCATCTTCTTGGGGCATCTGGCTGGCTCAGTCGGAGGAGCATGTGACTCTTGATCTTAGGGGTGTGAGTTCGAGCCCTACACTGGGTGTAGAGATTACTTAAAGATAAAATCTTAAAAAAAAAAAAAAAAAATCCACGTTCTTTCTATTCTACCGTGCTGGCTCCCTCACTGAGTGATCAAACCTCCTACACAGTACATGAAGAATGGGCACCTTTAGGAACCAGTACTTGGATTACATATAATTATTATGACATCTGTCCACCCTGCTCTTCCCATCCCTTCCTCTGACCTTGGATGAAGTTGATGAACATCTCGAGGTCTCGGATCTGAGTCTTCAGCTGCTCAACCAACTGTTCTTTCACTCGGGCCGGGTTGACAATCTGAGCCACAGCTGCATCCACACGCTGCCGCAGCTCCTCAGTGGACAGTGAACTGATGTCCTCATTCAGATTCATGTCCAGTTTCTTTATTAGTTCATCTATGATCACCTATCAAGACCACAAACAATGGGCACACCCTTTAGAATTTTCAAGGAGAGGGCTTGAAAAGGGAGTTATTTGCTGGAGTGCTTCCTACCTTTAAATGGAAATCAACGACAGACAGAACTCCCAAACCTGGGAGAGGACACGATGTGACTGCTGATCAAGGTGAGAGCACAGAGCTCCTTCTCCTACAGTAACAAGGACCCTTGGTTCCTCTCAGACAGAAATGGCTCCTCTCACTGCACATTCTCTACCAGGCCAGGCAACTTGCAGGAGAATAACAGTGTGAGTAATCCAAAGTGGTTGATAGTCCAAAAAGCCTCATAGTTAGCTTTCCCCAAAGCCTCCAAGAGAATACATATGGATTTCCTTTAGTTTCTAGTTCTCCTCATCCCTTCTTGCCCTACTCAAGGCAACTAAAAGAAAAAAAAAAATCTCTACTAAATATCAAAGTGCATTAGAGCCAAAATGCCCTAGTGACAATATTTGGAACAGTTTGAAATCCAGTTAATGTAACTCCAGCCAAGCCAGAGAAACAGCCACATCACAGTGAGAGACAAACATGTTTGTAGGGGAGGCTGTAGCTGTATTTCTGCCAGAGATTTACCTGCCTACCCAGGTGTTGCTTAAATAAATATGGCATTAAAACCAGTCTGGATTCCTGGAATACTTATCAACTGGTAGTGGGCAAAAGCTAACTTACACTGGAGGAGGTGCCCAAGTAGAACTGTTTTAATGATCAAATGAAAAACTATTATTAAAAAAAAAAAAATTTTTTTTTTAACGTTTATTCATTTTTGAGAGACAGAGAGAGACAGAGCATGAGCAGGGAAGGGGCAGAGAGAGGGAGACACAGAATCTGAAACAGGGTCCAGGCTCTGAGCTGTCAGCACAGAGCCCGAGGCGGGGCTCGAACTCACAAACTGTGAGATCCTGACCTGAGCCGAAGTCGGACGCTCAACCGACTGAGCCACCCAGGCGCCCCAAAACGATTATTATTATTATATATCACTACTATTAGTATAACCACCAAAAAGAGCTCAGTTAACATATTATAAAGCTTTGGAATTTGTGTTTCCATGTGTGAATGAAGACTTGTCCCATTTCCCTTTGATTTGGGCCAGCAAAGGGATTCTCAGTAAGACCAAGGGTGAACGAGCTAGGAAAGAATGTCCTGTGAACACAAGAAGGGACAAGGTAGCCTTAGGTAGTGGTGGGCGCCTCTCTGGTGTCTGCTCACCTGCTGTCTTTCCAAGACCACGGACTGTGGCAGGGAGTCGTAACTGCCCTCTTGATAGGCAAATGTTTCCAGGTCATCCAGCTGGGTTTTGAGCTGCAGTATAAGTTCTTTCTGCTTCTCCCTTTGGGTTTCCAGACGTTCCCGTTTCTCCTGCTCACTCTAAGACAAGAAAATACTTAGGTCTATTTCATAGGAAAAGGAAAAATCAGGGCACAAGGGCACATTAAGAATCCTCACAAGCTAACCATGACTACTGAAACAAAGTGTTTCCATATAATCCTAAGGAAATACAGAATTCATACATAGGTTCAAAAATGAGAATAACGATTTCATCCAGAGTAATTTATTAAGTGTGTTTTCTTTAAAAAGGTATTTGTCCCTCATTGGAAACAGAATATGAATACAATGAGGCCTTTTGTTAAGACAGCATTCCCAGCCCCTCCACAAAGGCCTAGTTAGGATAGAGACAATTTATCTTAGACAAGACAGCCCCCCAGGAATTAAACATGCCATCCTCCACAGCCAATTAACACAGATCAACTCCTGAATACTTTCTGTGGCCACATTTTGCAAGAGAATCTAGAGATAAGGGTGTAAGAGAAAAGATTTATAATTCATAATCAGTTTTCTTTATTCTTCTTATTTTTTAAAGATTTCATTTTTCAATAATCTCTACATCCAAAGGGACTCAAACTCACAACCCTGAGATCAAGAGTTGCATACTCTATCGACTGAACCAGCCAAGTACCCCTCATAACCAGTTTTCTTAAGATTCAAAGCCCCTCCAATGTATTACAGATGTTCGCACAATCAAAAGAATTAAAGCAGGTGCCTGGGGCAGTGAAAAATAAAATCCAAAAGCCAAGCAACAGGGGTGGGAAGGTAACCATGTTAAAAAAGAAAGAAAAAAAAAAAAAAGAGTTTGGTAAGTTTCCCTGACCAGTGACTCCTTTCTCCATTGTTGGCCACCAGGCAGATTCTGCATTTAAATGATGAAAAATCCTTCAGGGTGGTGAAGTCTTGCCAATGTATTCTCAAATACTAGTTCTTCCTTAACTTTCTTGATTATCAAAAACAAAACAAACCAAAACTAGCAAGTCAGGTGCAGGTATAAGGCTGCATTTTCAACCAGCAGTCTATAGGACATTAAATTTAACCTTCAAATGGAACTTACCAAGCCCTCCAAAAGATATGAGACAGGACAAATGAAAAACAATGAATTAACTTTTTATTCAAGCTCTTTAAAAAGCAATCCTTTTGCTTTACTCAACATGACAGCAAGCCTTTTCTCAGGACACTCCCTCTCCAAACCTTTCTGAGTATTGGCATTTCTTAGAACCTTGTTCCCATCCCCTGCTGAGTGAGGGCCTAGCTATCCTTCTGGTTTCCTGGATCTCCCGGGGCAGAGCTGATCATTTCTCACTCTATGCTGTGTACACACTTCTCTAGCTCATGTCACATTATAATCTTTGTTGAGGATTCTGTCTCCCCCAGTCTATGAACTCCTTAAGGGCAAAGGCCTTGACTTTGTACCCCTGTTGCCTAGCATGGTGTTTGGCACAGGATAAACTCTCAACACACATTTGCTGTATGTTACTGAACTAAAACAGGTACAGAACGACACACTCCAAATAATGAGCTCTGACTGGAGGAAGCTGTCTAGCCAGCCCAAGGAGAAAGTACAGGGAAGCTCTGTTTTTGTTTTCACTGTATCCTAACTTCATTAAGCCAAGGAAGAAGAAGAAGAAGAAAAAAAACAGCCATGAATCCTGATTCTGTTTTCACGAGTATGTCTGCTGAACTCTGTTTCCTGCCATGGCACCATGGCAGTTACAGCGTGTTATTTATTGGAATGTGGGCAAACAAGTGTAATAGAGAAAAACGAGCTCTGGTTCAAGGCAGAAAATAGTGGAAATGATTTCCAGTATGAAGTGAGAGGAAATACTGGTTTAAAAAAATCTGGAACTAACAAGAAGTATATCATCTGGTTCAAACATGTCCCCCCACTTAGATATTTTATGTAATCTTCTGTGCATTCATTAACGCATAAACAGGTGGTACCAAAGTGGTATTTTGAGCACTGCTTTTTTTCCTAATTTTTACTTATTTATTTTGAGAGAGGGCATGTGCAGGGGAGGGGCAGAGAGAGAGAGAGAGAGAGAGAGAGAGAGAATCCCAAGCATGCTCTGTGCTGTCAGTGCAGAGCCTGACATGGGGCTTGATCTCACCAACCATGGCATCATGACCTGAGCAGAAATCAAGAGTCAGACACTTAACCGACTGAGCCACACAGGCGCCTGGTGAGCACTTTTTTTTTTTTTTTTTAAAGTTGTACTCTGCTTCTGAAAGAGAAAATGAACAACCAAAAGAGCACCACATCCACACAGAAACTCTGATGCTTCTTGCTCCTGAACAAGGGCCTGGTTACAGTAATCCTTTCTACTCCTTAAAAGTCTGGCAATTTGAGGTGGCTGCTCCTTGTGCCAGGAGCTGCGGGTATATGGAGAGGAGGGTGGAACAGCAAACACAGGATTGCACTGGAAACATTTCAGGTTAAAATAAGCAAGTCAGTATCTGCTACTGATAAGCCATGGTTAAACCCAATTTAAGTGGGAAGAAAGCCACGTATAGGTAGTAACTTGAAGAATGAAAATGTGGAGAAGACGGCCAAGTCTCTTCAACACCTCCAATAAGCTATCTGCAACTGTGCACTTCCAGAGATTCAAAGACTGTTAAGGAAATGGCATTGGCATACAGACTCCCATTACTCAGTGGAGGCTAACTGAACAGATCTTGTCACAGTTACCAAAGGGGCTTCCTATCTAATACCTAGTTATTAGGCAGGATGGGCAAGGAGGTTTAAAATTCCAGCTGTAGGAAAGGCTATAATCAGGAGTTGTGTTTTTTTCATTTACTAAGTGATCCTGCTGTTCAACAAAGCTTCTGCCCCCACAAAAGCCTAAAGATTAAAGACGTTTTCTAGATTCCAGGAAAGTAGGAACAGGCAAGAGGTCTAAATTTCCATAGATTCCAATTCACTTACCCTTCATTAGCCAATGTTCTCAGCCCCAGGTCGGGGTACTCTATCAACAAATGTGCTCGGGCGTTGGGTACTTTATGAGGCCACGGCAAGGTGAGGGGGAGCAGCACTGCTTTGGTTGGTTGCCCTGTTGCCCTTTGAATACTCTTTGCTCACCACTCTTCTGTCCCGCACGTCACCACACCTGCATCTCTTTCCACACCCTAGGTGGACACCCCTCACAATGAGGTTCCCAGGCCTCGGGGTCCTCCTGCCCTTCAGCAAACCTCGCACACCTGTCTTATCTCCTCGTCTCCAACGCGCGAAGTACTCACCGAGACCAGCCGGCTTCTCACCGCTGCTACCTTGGTCCGCGTCAGCATCGCCACCCACCCAACCCCCTATGCCCCTGTCCCTAGGGGTCTGGCCCAGATGCTCACCTGGTTCTCGCCCCGCAATCGTGGCCGGTCCCCTGGCAACCCATCGCCATCGTCGCTGGCGGGGTCCTCGGACCCCCCATAACCCAGGACGTGCGGGCAACCGCGGAAAGCGAAGTCCTCGAGCTCGCGCAGGAGGCGCTGCTGCTCCGCGGGCGCACCGCGCACCACCTGGCGCAGGCGGAACTGCACTTGCGCGAAGTGCGAGGACAGCGCAAGCAGCGCCGAGTCCAGCCGCCGCCGCTCAGCCCGCAGCCGCCGCAGCGTCCGGCCGGGAGAGTCGGGAGGGGAGCCCGGGGCCGCGCCTGGCTCCTCGGCTGCCGCCTCTTCCGAGAACGCAGCTGTCCCAGGCCCGGCCTCCGCCACTGCCCCCACCGGGGCCCAGCGCACCGCCTCGCAAGGTGGCGGCGACTCCTCTTCCTCTTCCTCTTCGTCCTTCGCCTTTGGACCAACGGCAGCTACCACCGTTACCGGCTCCGCAGACGCTTCGACGGCCGCCATCTTCCCGGAAACGCCGCCGCACGTCAGCCGCGCCCCCTCACTGCCATGGCAACGGCGAGCTGTCTGGGAAACCCGCAGGAGCGGGTGGGCGGGGCACATACGTCAGACAGTTTATGGTCACCTGGGGCGGGCCTTCCCAGGGGATTTAACTGGGGCTGATAATTTTTTATTGAGCGCCTACCGTGAATCAGACACTGAGTGCCCTGAGAGTTGGAGAAACGAGTGAATGAAGCCAGGAGCAAGTTATTCGGTGTGCACGTTATCTAGTGTGGCTCTTGCCCTGGTCCCCGTGGGTGGGTGGTCTATTCCTAACCTGAACGTTTCTGGAGACCCAGAGATGTGAAGGACTGCCGGGATTATGCTCTCCCAGAGTCTCTCTGGAGTGCAGATCCCTTGGCTGTGTGGCCACATCCCCCCTTCCTCTAAGGCCTTACCCGACCATATAAGGAGAGGCAGCTGCTGGGGGCGTCCCCAGTATCTAAAGATAGCGGTCTCTGCTTCGGACTCCAAACGCCACCGGGTAGCAGGAGCCGCCATGGCAAGGTGAGTGTTTCCAGTCGCCCTTTTCCCTGGAGATTCCTTGTCCCACCATTTTCTGGGCGCTCTGGGCCCTGCGAGGTCCCATGGAAACCCCAGACTCCGGGTCTCTATAACTTTCGGGTGGTGAGGGAAGTGACCTGAATGTTCTCCATAACTCCCTACCTCTCAACTTTTGCACTCTCGATTCTCCCCAGGTTCACCCTCCCCCTTCCTCCCCACTCCCATCACGCCCCTTTCACTTCCTTCTGTCTCACTTAGCTCCACTTTGACAGGGCCATGGCATAAAACGTCCCTAAAATTCCCCCCCCTCCTTTCCCCAATGCCCCCTGTCTTCCCTCTGCCACTCCTATGAAGCCCCACCGCAACTCCTCTTCAGGCAGCATGCCAGGACGCTGTGGTATGACAGGCCCAAATATGTGTTCATGGAGTTTTGTGTTGAGGATAGCACCGATGTCCACGTGCTCATCGAAGACCACCGCATTGTGTTCAGGTAATGGCCCTCCTCTCTGGAGGGCCTGGTTTCCAGGAACCTTTCCTTTCTCCTAATGCGCCCATGCTCAGCCTGCCGCATTTCCTCAGCTGCATTGTCTCCTCAGCTGCAAGAATGCGGATGGAGTGGAGTTGTACAATGAGATTGAGTTCTATGCTAAGGTGAACTCCAAGGTAAGGGTGGGACAGGACAGTAAGGTCTGGATGGAAAGGCTGCTTGGGAAATTGGAGATTCATTCTACACCTCAGATCCTAACAACGAGGCTGTCTATCTGGCAGGACTCCCAGGATAAACGCTCCGGTCGTTCCATTACTTGTTTTGTGAGGAAATGGAAGGAGAAGGTGGCCTGGCCTCGACTCACCAAAGAGGATATCAAAGTAGGTGTGTGGGGAATGGCCTGCTCTTTCTCCTCTGCTCTTTGTGTACCTGGGGACATAGATCTGGGAATCACCCTTGGCTCCTTTCCCACCAACTTTCAGTCACTCACGAGGTCCTACTTGACTTCCTAAATATTCTTGAGTCTGTTACTTCATCTCTTCTAATTCAGGCCTCATCCATCAGTGGGTGAGGTTTATTGCATATTTTCAGTCCTACCCTCAATCCATCCTTTGCACTGCTCCCAGCATGGCCTATCTAAAACACACATTTGAACGGTACCTGGCTGGCTCAGTCGGCCCAGCATGCGTCTCTTGATCTCAGGGTTGTGAGTTTGAGGCCCATGTTGGGTATAGAGATTACTTAAAAGTAAAATCTTTGAAAAAAAAAAAAAAAAAGGAGAAGAAAATGGAGATTCTGATCACACTGGCCTAAATTCCCAAATGCCAGGGGCACCTGACCGGTCCAGTTGGTAGAGCATGCGACTGTTGATCTTGGGGCTGTGAATTCAAGCCCCATACTGGATGTAGAGAATTACTTTATAAATAAATAAATTCCCAAATGGAGCTTTAAATGGAGGATGTGCACTGCACTTTACTCCTTTTCATTAGCACCCTCTTTCAGGCATTTGAACTTGTCACTTCTGCTCTTTGGGTTGAAATCCAAGCACCACAGCGTGACATATAAGCTATTCCTCCCTTCTGGAGCATCATATCCCATTAGTCTCTGCCCTAAACTTTACATTCTAGCCATAGCAAATGTCTTGCAACTCTTTTGCACACACCAGGCTATTTGTCATTACTTTACCTTTGCTCATGCTGTGCCTTCTTCCTGGAAAGCCATCATCACTACCTGTGCCCACCTAACCCTTGCACATCCTTTAAGTCTCTGCTACTCTAAGAAGCCTGGGCTCCTATAGTTCCTTTCTGTGTTTCCATAATATCCCCTGCGTAAGCCACCACCACCCTTTCCACGCTGTTATTATTATAATGATTTATTTAAATTTCCCTTCCCCACTTGGTTTGTGATGGCTGGGACTATATATATTAAACATTTTCTTGAATTAATTTTGTTAACATTTATTTATTTTTGAGAGGGAGAGAAAGAGAGAGAAAGAGTAGGGGAGGGGCAGAGAGAGAGGAAGACAGAGAATCCAAAGCAGGCTCTGCGTTGTCATCGCAAAGTCCAACATGGGGCTCAAACCCACAAACTGTGAGATCATGACCTGAGCTGACGTCGGACGCTCAGCCAACTGAGCCACCCAGGTGCCCCTCTGTTAAACCTTTTAGAATCGCAATGCCAAGCTCAGAGTCTGGCCCATAGTATGTGTTCAATAAATAGCTGTTAAAATCAATGAGTGAGTAACTTCTTTTCTTGTTTATAAGAACTTAGAACACAGGCCTCCAAGGGTTATCTCCAACTCCAGGGGATGCAGCTTGTCTGTCTTGCTTGGTTGATTCCTATAGTATTTTATGACACACTTATCTTTCTAGAGGTATTATACCTCTATTCAGTCAGCTTCTGGAGGGCCAAATTTCTATGCTTTTCCATCTCCTATAATGCCTGGCATTGTGCTTCACACTTAGTAGATTCCTGGCAAATCTTTGCGGATGATGATGATGGCATCCTGGAAAGGGGCTAGTCAAAGAGGTGCTGTGGGGAAGGAAGACTGTACCCCCAATGGCCTTCTTTGCCCCTAAGCATGCTCCTGTGCACACGGCCATGTTCTTCTGTGCACTTGTGATGCTCTATACTTTCCTCTTGCAGCCGGTGTGGTTGTCTGTGGACTTTGATAACTGGAGAGACTGGGAGGGGGATGAAGAGGTGGAGCTGGCTCAGGTGGAACACTATGCAGAGGTAATGCCATTTTCTGCCCATCTTGATCATTCTCTGTGTCTCTGCTCATACGGAGGACTGTCATCAGGGCTAGACAGAGATAGATGAGCTTGTCTCATTCGTGCTCATATTGTTTACATATTTTGTGTGATGTTTCTTTAGGAGGGATGGGAGAAATGAGTATTAGTGAAACTGTACACTTGGATTCATGCATTAGTCACAGAATTCTGAAAAAGTTTGGCAAAACCTTTACCAACTTTTCTGTCATTCTTGTTCTCTCTTCTATTTTCTGTGTGTGTGTGTGTGTGTGCGTGTGTGTGTGTGTGTGTGTGTGTGTGTGTGTGTGTGTTTCCTGAGCCAGACAACTTCATGGGAAGCTCAAACTAAGCAGTATAAAAATTTACATCATAAAACAAATAAATTGTGCCCTGCCATATATTATTTGGTTTTAGAATTTCGGCTACTATTTATTCAAGTTGCCAAAATACTAACAGACTGTAACCTGCATTAGTAAGAAGGATGCTGTGTGTGTGTTTCAACATCCTTTTAAAAAGGGGATCGATTTACTTTTCTCCAGTTCATTCCAGTGATGTGTTAGGGGCTGTACAGATAAGGCAGTTGCCTGGCTGGGACCATTCTCCTGTGGTCCATCAACATACAGGTTGCTCTTCCCTTGCCCTTCTTTTCTTTTGTAATCATTTTTCTCTTCCTACTAGCTTTTGAAGAAGGTCAGCATCAAGAGACCTCCCCCTGGCATGGATGACCTGGATGTGAGTAAAGCCTGCCTTTCAACCCTTTGGTTTCCTTTTAGCCCTAAAAAATAAGATACTAGAAAGCTCTTGTTATGGTCCTTGGCACACCATACTTTTCTCAGTGCATGTCAGCCAAATTTGGATTTGACACAGGAGGTTGAATATTCTTCTCCAGGCTGTAGAAAACCCCAGCAAGACCCTCCTCCCTCCCATCTCTCCTCTACTTCTCTATCCTAGAGCAGACCTGGCCCTGTTGACTGCATTCACAGTTGTAAGGAGCAGTGGCCTGAATTGAAATTCTGAAACCATGTGATGGTTGACACAGTGTTGTTAATTGAGTGCCAGTGGTTTATTTTATTTTTGAAAGTATAAATCCTTCTGTTAGCCTACCAGGAAGTGGTATGATTTAGAAAATCACAAAAGAAAACTTGGTGAGCGGGAGGGAGTGAGTAGAGTTTGTGAACACAAATGTTCAGTCTTTGCAGATTCTACAGGCGCTTTTGTCTTTTTTTCTTTCCCTAGGATGATTCTGACAGTGCTGATGCAACAAGTAATTAACTTCTGTGACGGCAGAGCTGGGGAGGAAGCTGGGGTGGAAGCTGGGGCATCTTCCAGTCGCTCTGAAAAGCTAGGGCCGGGGTCTTTGCCAGCTCTTAGCTGTGGGGTCTCCAGGATCTCTGAACTTTCCTAGAAACTCTTTTTACATGTCCTTTTATGTTTTATTTCTTTTTTCCTAGGCACTTGAGTATGGCTCCATCAGATGGCAGGATAGGAGAGTAGACTGGTGGGGCTCCTGACTTCCTACCAATTGGCTGTAATCTTTGTGCTTGGGCCACTCATCAGGGCTCTCTTGAGTATTTGAGCATGTGTGTGTGGTAGAGCAAAAGCCAAAGAAGCAGCGTATAGATTATAATAAATCTGTAAGAACAATTCTCTGTCTCCTTTCTTCTTGCACTTCTTCCTCCTGGAGGCAAACCTCTTCTACCTTTATTGTTCCTCTCAAGGGGTGGGGTGGGTGTTGCAGATCCTGGTCCTCACTGTTGAGATTGGAAACAGAAAGATCTTGGGAGTAGGCTTGTAACCTACATGGGACTTCCCCATGCCTAGATCAATGCTTATTTCTCAGACCAGACACCAGCCTTTCTCTATACCCCTAGAACCATGTAAATTCTGCCACCCCTAGAACTAGCCAGAAACCCACCTCAGCTTCCTGCATAATCCAGAAATTTCTTTGCACTTTAATAGCTAATTGTTACATTAGTTAATGCCTATATCTGTTTGCTCTTCCATCCATTATCTACCCCATTCATCCACAAACATTTTTTTGAGTGCCTAATGTGTACTTAAACTGTGACTTAGACAAAATGCCGTACCCACTCTTTGCCCTTGAACTCATGGTAAAGTACTGAGATTTGTTTAAAAAATTAAACTTCAAAAGTTTATGTCAATCATATATAGATACAGTTTAAAAATTAAAATAGTATAGAAGGGTATAAAATTTAAAGTTGAATTTGTACTCCTTTAAGAGAGGTAACTACTGTTAATAGTTTCTCTGATAAATTGATATATCTATATATGTATATACACTGTACACATAACTTGCATTAATACTTATAGCTTATGTAATCATATTGTATTATATAGTTAGCTGATATATAAAACAATACATATGAAACAAACATACAGTTACTTACATATAGGATAATATATATTAAATCTTGGGGCGCCTGGGTGGCTCAGTTGGTTAAGCAACTGACTTCCGCTCAGGTCACGATCTCACGGTTCCTGGGTTCGAGCCCCACATCGGGCTCTGTGCCGACAGCTCAGAGCCTGGAGCCTGCTTTGGATTCTGTGTCTCCCTCTCTCTCTGCCCCTCCCCACTTGTGCTCTGTCTTTCTCTCTCTCTCTCTCTCTCAAAAATAAATAAAATATAAAAAATTTTTGTAAACTTAATAGACCTATAAGCAAATGCAGTGTGTGTACACATTTGAAATCATACTATGTACATTTAAACCCTGCTTGTTTAAACTTAATATATATTGGGGCTGTTTCCAAGTTGGTGTATATAGATCTCTTTTTCATGGCTACATGGTATTCAGCTAAATATACTTTCCACAATGTAACCGATTCCTCACTGAGGGACATTTAGGTTGTTGTTAGTCTTTTTCAGTTTTCAAACAATGCTGCAACAAGGATTCAAAAATAGATCTTTATATGTTTGGCAAGAATATCTGTAGGGTAAATTCCTAGAAGTGGAATTGCTAGGTCAAAGAGTAGTAGATACATTTAAACGTTTTGATAGCTGTTGCCCAAGTTGCTCTTAGCTAAACTGGACCCATTCCTGCTCCCACCAACAGAGTGGCCCGTTCTTCAAAACCTTTTAGATACTCACAAAGATAAAAAATTGTACTCGACTTAATTTACTTTTAATTATAAGATTGTTCATTGTTTATTTTTATTAGTGATTGGTATTTCTTTTAAGGTGCTCTGTCCATACCTTTTGCCCATTTTGCTATTGACATTACTTCTTAAGCTTTTTAAAAAGTCTGGTAATACAAAGTTGTACTTGTATCATGCTGTACAATTTACTAAGTCTTTATATATTATCTTAATAAAAATTTTGAACCTCATATCAACTTTATAATTAGGTTTTCTTTATAGGTGATTGAACGGGTAACAATACGTGGCAGAGTTGGGACTTGAACTTGTATAGCATATGTCCCTCCCTTATCCACAATTCTGAAAACCGAGAAAAAATCTGAAAACCCACTTAAAAAAATTGACAGCAAAACTCATTTGACAGCAAAACCTGCCCTAAAATGATGTGAAGCTATTTATAGTATTCGTTTATTCTATTTAGTGCATTTATTTCTCAGCATAAATAGTAATGCTTTGGATGACATGATGTTGCTCCAGAATTCCAAATGGAACACATGGGGTTCATAAACACATACATACATTCACATACAAAACACATGGTGGGTATGCTCTGCATTACTGCCTAAAATCTGAAAAAATCCTAAATTCTGATACACCTGGCGTCTTCAAGCTTTTTATTATTTGATTTAAGAAAGCAGGAAGTTAATTCTAACATTTAATCTGTTTAACGTTTTAAGGCGCTGATTACAGTTTGTTAATTTCTGTTAGCCTTTCTTTTCTACACTGTCCAGTTAGGTAACACTAGTCACATGTGGTTATTGAGTGCATGTGATTATTGAGTACCGAGATGTGGCTAGTGCAAGCTGAGATGTGCTATAAGCATAAATACACATCAGCTTTTGAAAATTTTGTGCAGAAAAAAAAAATCTCACTTAATTTTACACTTATTAAATGACATAATATTCTGGATCTGTTGGTTTCAATGAAACATTAGCGTATATGGCTTGCACTAATTTCTATTGAGCAGCAGTGCCCTGGATCCATGTCCGTACCCCCCCGCCCCAACCTCCTCTTTCCCCAGCCGAGACTGCGGGAGGCTGACCTAAGTGCCTTGACAAATCCCGGCCGAGCGCAGTTTTATTTTGTTTTCAGGTCCTTGCCAAAGTCTTCAAACAGGTGCTAGGCGCCCCGGAACGTCTACAAATCGCGTTTTCGGTAAATTTGTCCAAGCCACACCCCGTCCCTTGTCCTCGTGCTTCTGCGCGGAGACGCGCTCTCAGTGAAGATTGTCCCGCACGGCTCTCCGTCCGCCCGCGGGCCGTCCAGTGTGCGAGGGTTCCCGCGTCTCTCCGCGTCCCGGGAGACAGCGGCGATGGCGTTCCGGTGTCAGCGCGACAGCTATGCCCGCGAGGTGCGGCCGGCTGGGCGAGGCACCTGCAGCTGCCGGGCGGATGGGGCGGTGCGGGAAGATGGAGCCGCGTGCAGGGGCTGCGGGGAGAGACTCAGTCCCGGTGTCTTGAGGGCTGGGGTCCGCCTTATTCTGTGTCCCTCTCTGTGCAGTTCACCACCACCGTGGTCTCCTGCCGTCCCGCGGAGCTACAGACCGAAGGAAGCAACGGCAAGAAGGAAGTGCTGAGTGGCTTCCAAGTGGTGCTGGAAGACACGCTGCTTTTCCCCGAGGGCGGGGGACAGGTACCAGGCCCGCGCCTCACCCCGACCCGCTCCCAGGAAGCCCCTCATTCCTTTCTGCTCAGGAAATGCCCTCTTGCCCCTCTGCCCCAGCCGTGATGAATACAGATGGAAGTTAGTTCAATTCGGCTCGTTTGTTCATTCAACAGATACTTACCAACGCATACTTACTGGGCCATAACATATCCTGGGTACTTATTCCAGGTTCTGAGGATAAGGGGTGAACAAGACAGTATCTCTACATACAGAGAATATTTATCGGAGAAGACAGACAAAATGGTGAATAGATAAAATAGAGTGCTTGGTTTGGTAAGTGCTCTAAAGAAAATTAAAGCTTGAGGGAAAGACAGTCATGAGATGTTCTCCTAAGTAGGGGGGAAGTTATTTCAGTACAGACCTAAGTGAAGGGAGTGGGTAAACCATTGCAGTTACCTAATGGTGTTTGGGGGAAAGGAGCAAGTATTCCAGGCAGCGAGAAAACAAGTGCAAAGGAATTAGGAATTAGCTTAGGGTGTTTGACAGGGACTGGAAACGCTCCCCCTGAGGGAGCACAACAGAGGACAGGCTTATTTGTGCTGTGATGGGATAGGGACAAGGTCCAACATGAACTGGAGAAAGGAGGGTAATAACAGCAAAAAGGTGGGCGTTATGGGAGAGGCTTTTTCCAGCAGGGATAATAGCACAGACAAAGGCAGGGAAGGCTGAAGGAATCCGACAGGTCTAGTTAAAGGCAAGTAGTCTAATATAGTTGGAGCCTATGGTGTGTGTTGATGACAGGCTGGAGGTGACCTTGGAAAGGTCAGTTGGGGTCAGTTCAGAGGAACTTGAAGGATGTGTTAAGGTGTGTGGACTTCATTCAAGAAGCTGTGGTGAACCATGAAGTACTTAGGCAAAGAAGTGAAACGAGAGAACATGGTCAGTAAACTTGATAGCGAGAAAGTTCCAATTTCATATCAGCGTCATTATTACAGGGGTTTTCTGCTGATGGAAGACCTGTAACCTCAGGCAACTATAGAAAGACTCATTGTATACGTTTCTTCCCTAATTCCTTGAGACTATTAGGTCTTTTTCCTGTGAACTCCTCTAGAACAGTGTACTTTTTTACATTATAGCGTGTTGTAGATCATATTGCAGTGACCTGTGTGTGTGTATTTTTTTTCCAGACGCTTAAGATCCATGAGGGGCTTTGTCTTGTTTATATTGTATTCTGGGGTCATGGCCAGATCTTGTAAGCAGGTATCACTAGATATTTTTTTAAGCGAATGAATGTTTTTGTTCTTTATTTTTTTTAAAGTAATCTCTACACCCAACATGGAGCTCGAACTCATGACCTGGAGATCAAGAGTCGCATGCTCCACTGACTGAGCCAGCCAGGCGTCCTTAAAACGAGTGAATATTTTTGTATCTAATTCTAGTAATAGTGCGGAGGATGGAAGGAAAATCAAACCATTTTAGAAACTCTTGGAAGATAAGAATCTAAAGGCAGTGAGAGTGACGATTACATTTCTTTGGGTTTTACTAAAATCTTTGTTTTTTGTAGTTATAATCTCTGTTTTAAGTCTGCTGTTTTGTTCTCAAGAACAAAATATATGGGTGTTCAGAGTGAAGAGAATAGAATCCCCTCACAGAACAAAGTGGACCACCTCACTGGACAGTGCCTCTTGTCCCTTAGGGAATCTCAGATTCTGGGTGTGTTTCTCACATACGTTCCCTAGAGGGTCTTTGTATCCAGGAGTTAAGGTGAGCTCTGTCTCCCACCGCTGATTAGTTTTACTTCTTTCCCCAGCCTGATGACCACGGTACGATCAATGACATCTCTGTGTTGCGAGTGACCCGCCGCGGGGCTCAGGCTGATCATTTCACACAGACAGCCCTGGCCCCAGGGACTGAAGTCCAGGTCCGGGTGGACTGGGAGCGAAGGTTTGACCACATGCAGCAGCATTCAGGTAGGCGGGGCGGCCTGGGGGATCTGCAGGAGGGGCTGTTGCCATGGATGGGAATGCCATAATGATTGGGACGTCTTTGGGTTCTCTGGGGGTTAACCTTTTGGAAAGGACAGACGTAATCAGAATCAGCTCCGTTTCAGACAGTAGGTGATAAATGTTATAACAATGTGAACAATTAAAGTAAAAGTATTAGAATAACCTCTGGATTTGAGTTTTACCAACCTCCCACTTTTTGGCTTTACCTGGATATCTCCTAGGCTCTTTAAATTCAACGTGTTCAAAATGGACTTAAATAGGCATTTCCTCCCCCAGACCAGGTGTTCGTGAACATTCACCTGGTTGCTCAAATCCTGAAAGTCAGTGCAGACACCTCTTTGGGGAGAGCCAACCACTGAGTCCTGGCAGTTTATCTTCTGAACATCTCTCCACTTCCTTCCACTGTTAGCACAGTCATCCTGGTCCCAGCTCTCATTGTCTTTCCCCCAGACGCCTGATAGAGGTCATTTGTGAAACGGCATCGTAAAGCTTTTTGTAGGGTTCTCGTGAGGATTTTCAGTAAAATATCTGATAAGAGTATTATTAGCCAGTACCCGGCAGGTCTTCCACGGGGAGAATCTCTGTGATGATATCAGGGAGCATGTGGCTGGCTGCACTTCTCATTCTACCCTGTCTCTTGCTCTCTCCGCTCAGGGCAGCATCTCATCACAGCAGTTGCTGACCATCTGTTTGGGTTGAAGACCACATCCTGGTGAGCAGGGGACCTAAGACTAACCATAGGTCGCAGGTCCCAGACTGCCAGCTCCTCTCCCAGTAATGGGTCGGGGTAGGAGGATAAAAGAAAGGATAGGGTTCAAAATCTGCTGTGTTCTCCTGTTCCCCTTAGGGTGGGGGTGGTGGGTGACCTTGTGTGTCTCAGGGGAAGCATGAGGATGCAAGAAGGAAAGAACATGGAGTTTGGAGCCCAGAGAGCCAGAGGGTGAATTCTGGCTGCATGATCTTGATCACATTCCTTCCTACTCCTCACCCATAAAAAAGGAAATGACTGGCAGTCTCTACCTTGGAGGGTTTTTGTGAGGATTAAATAAGAGAATTTATGTGAACATTCTTTGTAGACTTTGTTATATTCTTACTGTCATCATCAGCACCCTGTGACTGCTGCACTTCTTCTGGCAGGGAGTTAGGGCGGCTCCGGAGTGTGATTGAGCTGGACAGCCCCTCTGTGACTGCAGAGCAGGTGGCTGCCATTGAGCAGAGCGTCAATGAAAAAATCAGAGACCGCCTGCCTGTGAATGTGCGAGAGCTGAGCCTGGATGACCCTGAGGTGGAGCAGGTGAGAGAGAGCCAGTGCGGCAGCGTCTGTAGAATGGCCCTCCAAGGGCCCGTCATCAAAATTCAGACAGCCCTTCTCCCTCTGCTGTGTTCTAGGTGAGGGGCCGGGGTTTGCCCGACGATCATGCTGGGCCCGTTCGAGTTGTTACCATCGAGAGCGTTGATTCCAACATGTGCTGTGGGACCCATGTGAGCAATCTCAGTGACCTTCAGGTGGGTAAAGAAGGGCTCTTGAGTGGTTGGGAGAGAGGGTGTTAGGGAAGTGGGGATCACGAGAGGGCTGAGCGTGATCGAGGGGGACAGCTGAGGAGGCCCGGCTGAAGTCACTCCTTCAGTGCTTCCCAGCTGGGGCACAGGTCTAGGGATCTCCTCCCTCGGCTCTGGCACCCACTTCAGTTTATACCTGTGCTTGTGTTACTCCCTTGCCTCATGTAGGTCATTAAAATTCTGGGCACCGAGAAGGGGAAAAAGAACAAAACCAACCTGGCATTTCTGGCTGGGAACCGGGTGCTGAAGTGGATGGAGAGAAGCCACGGAACTGAAAAAGCACTGACCACGCTGCTTAAGTATGCCCCCTGCTGCCCCCATGTCTCAGGTCCTGGCCACCCCAAGTTCAGCTCTCCTACCTGTGGGGTAGACAGTTCTCTCTTTATCTCGGGGCGGACGGGGTGGGGGGTAAGATGCAATCATAAGTGATGAAGCACTTTGGATGGTAAGTCAGACCCATGTAAAATGGTTTATTCCTTTATATCTTCTTCGTCAGTTGCTTAGGCAGCCTCCTTGGAAGGTCCCCAGGTCCCCATCTGGAGGGAGACTATCAAGAAGGGCATCATGGTGGGGCACCTGGGTGGCTCAGTTGGTTAGGTGTCCGACGTCAGCTCAGGTCATGATCTCATGGACTGTGAGTTCGAGCCCCGCGTCAGGCTCTGTGCTGACAGCTCAGAGCTTGGAGCCTGCTTCGGATTCTGTGTCTCCCTTTCTGTCTGCCCCTCCCCTGCTCACATTCTCTGTCTCTGTCTCTCTCTCAAAAATAAATAAACGTTAAAAAATTTTTTTTTTTTTTTTTAAGAAAGAAGGGCATCATGGATATACACCTCATCCCAAAAGCAGTTTGGGAAGCCGGGCAGGTGACCACACACCTTTCTCTTGCAGGTGTGGAGCAGAGGATCACGTGGAAGCAGTGAAGAAGCTACAGAACTCTTCCAAGCTCTTGCAGAAGGTGATTTATTCCATCGAGGTTGGAGAGGTCCTAACCAGTTCATCAGAGCCGGAGTGAGGGGGAATGAAGTGGGGCGAAGATGGTGAGCTCCCCTGTTACTCCTTCTGTCTGTTGAGTTCCGGCATCTGTTGCAGAACAACCTGAATCTACTCAGAGACCTGGCCGTGCACATTGCCCACAGCCTGCGGAACAGCCCGGACTGGGGAGGTGTGGTCACGTTACATAGGTGAGACACAGGGTATGGGGCTGCTGGGCTTGGGGCTCAGCCTCTCCCCTGGTGCAGTGCCTAGTGGGAGGCACTGCACCAGGGGAGAGTGGGAGGGGGTGGGTCACTCACTGCTTTCTCAAGGCTGAGCAGACCTGAGGGGATGTGTTACCTTCCAGATTTCCTGGGTTCTATAAGAGCATCTTCATAGTAACACTGTAACTTTCATTACCACCTTCCCTCACCTCCTTCACCATCTAACAGATGTCTCCTTACCTGACCGATCTTGTTGAAGGGAGGCAGAAATAAATACAAAGCATGCTATAAACTGCCGAGAAGGAAATGTTGCTGGCTCTCAGCCAGCACTCTCTGTCTTTGCTGAGAGAGTCTGGGGCTTCACACAGACAGCCTGCCACAAGGCCAGCCTTATGAGGAGGAGAGGAGCTTCCTGCAGTTTCCCATCTCCTGCTCCAAGCTGGATCTGACGTCTGTGTCCTTTGTTGTAGGAAGGAGGGGGATTCTGAGTTCATGAATATCATTGCCAATGAGATTGGGTCAGAGGTAAGAGGAGCATGAGATTCTTGATCTCTCCTGGGTAGAGACCTAAGTGAGGGGCATTAGTTTAGCTGAAGTCCCTCCCGTGAATGCATGAAGAGTAGGGAATTGAAATTCATTCAGTACTGGTTTTTTTTTTTTTTTAGCAGTAGCTGTGAGATCTGTGATAGTGACCTCTCTGGGGCTGCAATATTTACCAGCTTCTGAGTTCCTTTTATCAGAGCCGAAACTCTTCCAAGCCACCCACATTTATATGTGCCAAGGGCCTGGTTTTAGAAGCGATGGGGCTGGCTAGGCCCTTTGAAGGCCATCCTTTCCATTTTCCTTCTCCTCTGGCTTCTGGTGCCATCCTGGTAGTCTGCAACTTCATGATTTCCAGGTCTCTCTTTTGCATTTACTCCAAAAAACACTCTTTGGGGTACCTGCCCCGGGCCAAACAGTGTACATGTCTCTTTTTATAGTCCTGTGTAAAGCATACTGATTCTCAAGGAGCTCACTCTCCAGTCTGGGAGGCAAATGTACCGTATGGTGACATTTCTAATTTCGGGCGGTGAATGCTGGAAGTGGAACAACATGTTACCTGAAAGAGTGGGGAGCCCCCAGGGGAGTGGCCTGCAGAACTGCCTAGTGGTCATCAGATGAGGAAGCAAAGGTAGCCAGGCAGAGGGAGACAGGCAGCTTTAGGCAGTGGCAGGCGCAGGCTGTGTGAGGGAAAGCAGTGGGCAGGCTGCAAAAGTCGATGGGAGTCAGGTCACAAAAGGCATTTAGTGCCTGGCCATGGTCAGCAGCCTTCTGCCTTCTTAATGTTTAACCTAAGTTCCTATAGTCATTCTCAAAAAAGTTTCTTGGCCCTGGTGGGCCAGAACATAGGGGCTGCATTATCTCTCATCAGGAACATCACCCATGGTTTAAGGGCAAAAGTCTGATCTTGAGAGTGAGGAGAGGGCAGCATTTAGGGGGATTGACCCTACTTCTCAAGTATCAGGACTTCTCTTTATCTTACCTCCTAGGAGACCCTCCTGTTCTTAACTGTGGGTGATGAGAAAGGTGCTGGGCTCTTCTTACTGGCAGGGCCAGCTGAAGCCGTGGAAACCCTGGGCCCCAGGTAATCTGTGGACTGTCTGCACTAACCTGCTAGTAGAGCCCTTGACCCACAAAGAGGGCCACCACATCTGTGATCTCATTTTGATTCACATCACAGGCATATGAGGTGGGCTGAGCAGGAACAATTATCACCGCAGTCATTCCTAATTTTACAGACGATGAACTACATATCATGTGCCTGAGATCTCACAGTTGGTAGAACTGAGACTCAAACCTAGGTCTTTTTTGCTCCAAATCTCCTATGCTTTTCTGTTTTTTCTTTTAGAAATTGAGATAACATAAATGACGCACGAATTCAGGTGCTGTATTATCACTAGGCCAATAAAACAGGTGACTAAGGCACCAGCAAAGCACAGACACAGACCAACTATTCTGGAGAAGAGATTAGGATTTTAAGACTAAGTAAAAATCAGCATTGATGTAATTGTCATGGGAAAATTAGGACTTTGTTGAATTTCTTTACCCTCATTGCTTATATTTTCTTACTTTATTTTTTAATGTTTAAAAAAAAAACATTACTTATTTTCAGAGAGAGCAAGCATGCGCACTTGAGCGGGGGAGGGGCAGGGAGGGGGAGAGAGAGAATCCCAAGCAGGCTCTGTGCAGTGAGTGCAGAGCCTGACTTGGGGCTCGATCTCACCAACTGTGAGATCATGACCTTAGCCAAAATCAAGAGTCTAGGACACTTAACCAACTGAGCCACCCAGGTGCCCCTATATTTTCTCACTTTAAATTAGATACAGAGTGTAGTGTCCCCTGTTCTTTCTGGTGTTTAGGGTTTTCAAAGTCCTGATTGGCTCTGGTGAGTTTTCAAAGGAAAACATAAGAAATTAAAGCGGAGGTTCCTGACAGGCAGCCAGATGTGGCCTACAGATTAGTTTGGGCTGTTTACTATTTTAAATTTTTTATTTTATTTTTTTTAAGTAGGCTCCATGCTCAGCATGGAGCCCGGCACAGGCCAGGAGCTCGGGACCCTGACGTCCAGACCTGAGCTGAGATCAAGAGTCAGACGCTTAACCGACTGAGCCACTCAGGCACCCTGATTTTAAAATTTCAAAGTTAGTTGTTACATTTTAAAACTAGGAGATTTATACATAAAAATGTAGAGTTCTAGCATTTCTCACAAAAGGAAAAGAAAGGCATGCTCTGGCAACACTGGGCCCACATGGCAATAGCTGTGAGGAACTGGGTGGTGACTGCCTGCTTCAGACAGGACAGGCTTGTCCCTCTGTCCACATTCCCCTCCCTTCTCACTCACCCCCCGCCACCGCCCCCCCCCCCCCCAGCTTGCTTCACTGCTGCTCCCCACAGGCTTTTGTGTCCGCAGCTCCTTACCCGTAGTGGACAATCCCAGGAGTGTTGCCATAATTTATCTAGCCTCCCATTTCTAGACTCTTCTGTTGTATCCAGTATTCACGCTTTTTAAAAAAATATGTAGAATAACAAATACTAGTTCATTTTTTGTTCCCCAAGTTCTTCACTCTTACAATAAACATGGTCCATATATCTCTGCATATGTGCAAGTATTTTTAAGAAGGGTTTCTAGAAGCCATCTTTCTTTCCCCTCGGCCCTGGCTGTGGGGAAGGACTCTGAGCTGCCCTTGGTTTTTCTGTGGCCTTTCCCTTGAAGACTTCCTGCCTGAGTGTCTCTCTGCTCCCCAGGGTGGCTGAGGTCCTGGAAGGCAAAGGAGCCGGAAAGAAAGGCCGCTTCCAGGGCAAGGCCACCAAGATGAGCCGGCGGGCAGAGGTGCAGGCGCTTCTCCAGGACTACATCAGCACTCAGAGTGCTGAGGAGTGAGGATCTGGACACTTCCCTGGGGCTCCTGCTGTTGAGAACGGGCCTCCTGTGACCACAGAGTCTCTTGAACAATAAAATAGCTTGACTTGAAATGGTTATGGTACCACATGCATATGACTGATTTATTCAGTATTCTCTGGTGTGTTTACGCGATGAGTATCTGTGAATAAACAGCTTTCTAATTTGGCCCCTGTTAGTCATAACCTCCACAAGGGAGCATTATGTTGAGGAAGTGTACTAATTTCTCTAAAGAGCAGCTGCAACCTTTCTTCCTGTGGAAATGTGACTGTCTAGGGGAGGGCGAGTCAGTCTGGAGGTTCAACCTCGGGCTTAGATTCAATCATATCTTGTTTTCTTTTTTTTTTTCCCTTATTTTCCTAGTCCTGTGTTTTAGAACTAAAAAGTATCAATGACTTTGCAAATAGGTCAAGACGCCACACAAATATAGTAGAAAGATGCTCTAAGTGTGTTACTGAGACAGAAAAGAGATGGAAAAAGGTATCCCGGAAGACTAACCCAAAGAGAGCTTGTGTTACGTTATTATTATTTTAATGTTTATGGATTTTGAGAGAGATCCCAAGCAGGTTCCTCACTGTCAGCACAAAGCCCGTCGTGGGGCTCAATCCCACTAACTGTGAGATCAGGACCTGAGCTGAAATCAAGAGTCAGACACTTAACTGACTGAGCCATCCAGGCACCCCTGGTGTCATATTATTGAGACTTTCAGAATCACTGTTAGAGATCAAGAGGGATACGTAATGATAAAAGGAAGACAAAGTATTCTAAATTTGCATCTAATAACAGCCTCAAAATATGTAAAGCAGAAGTTGACAGCTAAAAGAAGAAACAAATCCATGCTTGGTGGAGGATTTAAACCAATCTTTCAGCAACTGTTAGGACAAGAGGAAGTATCTCGAAGTTAAGAACAAAGACATTGGAGTTTCATAGACCCGAGTAGAAGTCCTGGCTTTGTGCACCCATGGGTGGTAAAACCAGAAAAAAAGAAAGTGATTATTTATTTTTAAACTTAATGTTTGTTTATTTTTGAAGGAGAGGGACACAGTGTGAGCAGGGGAGGGGCAGAGAGAGAGGGAGACACAGAATCTGAAGCAGGCTCCAGGCTCTGAGCTGTCAGCACAGAGCCTGACGATGGGGGGCTCAAACCCATGAGCTGTAGGATCATGACCTGAGCCAAAGTCAGACACTCAACCGACTGAGCCACCCAGGCGCCCCAGAGACCCATTTTTTTTTTTTTTTAATGTTTTTTATTTTTGAGGGAGAGAGTGCAAGTGAGGGAGGAACACAGAGAGGGAGACAGAATCCAAAGCAGGCTCCAGGCTCTGAGCTGTCAGCACAGAGACCTACACAGGGCTTGAATCCGCAGAATTCGAGATCATGACCTGAGCCAAAGTCGGACACTTAACTGACTAAGCACCCAGGTGCCCCAACAGAGACCCATTGGAATTTATTTTCTCGTGTGTGTGTGAGATCTCCCTTTGTCCTCTGTTTCTGCTTCATCAGGGTGTGATACGAGAGCAGTGGACTGGAGGCCACCCTTGATTGCCATCGCTCATGTGCGTTCTGCTCACAAAGACCTAGGATAACCATATCATTTATTACCCAAACTCAGATACCTCAAAGGGTGAAGGGGGTGCTCCACACATGACACTAGAACCACAGTCGCAAACCAGGATGGTCTCCCTGCTGAGACTCTTCCCTGAGCTTTAGTTTCTTGACTTCAAAATAGGGATGTGAACACAGCACCTAAGAAAGAAGGGACTTCCTGAAATATGAAAAATACAGGGTCGATTGTCATTTGTGAGGTTCACCCAAAAATGAAGCAGAATGAGTTTAATCATTTATTAGAGTAACATTAAATGAGCACAAGCAGAACAATAGGTATTTTATTAATCCGCACAAAATGTGCTAGAGTTTAATGTACACACACACACATAGATTATATATTCAGGAACATTGTTGTAACCCACTTTTACAGCATAGAAATCATGAGAAGGGGCTCCTTCCTCTTAAGTTTTATGACTTAAGTGCCCATGAATTGCTGAAGACATTTGATACTGTGGCTCGCACCAAGGCGAGGGTCTCCCGTGTGCCTGCAGGTGCATGTATAGGTATTGGGTCTGATGTTAGTATGGGAAACAAAAGATGTCAGATAAGAGATGGACAGAGAGCAGGAGGCAGACTGAATTTAAGAAGGCAGCGTGCCTACATGTCCTGAGTGGAAACCAGTGAGTCAGCTAAGCTATGCTAGAATGCCAGGTCTTTTCCTTAAGAACTTAAAGTCCTGGGCCTCACAGGGAAAACAGACGGCTCTACAGGCCCTAATGAAAAACTCTTTTGCATAAAGCTTGCATCTCTGGTTCCTTTCCTGAATTAGATCCAAACTATGACTAAAGCACCTTAGGTGGAGGGCAACCAAGGCTATTCGGGAAAGAGTGACGGAGAAATTTCCCTCTTTTTCCAGAAAGGTCTGCACCTTCTGTGCAGACTACCGCTGGCAGAGAGCCAGACTCTAAACTTTAGGGAACAAGAGCGGGGCCCATGTCCAGAGCAAAGAGGCTCTCGTAAGGACAGACTTCTCTCTCTTTTGCCCTTTCATAAACTCCCTGCAGAAGCAACCTGCAATCAAGGCTTGCTGGTCAATATCCCTGCTAGTCCTCAGATACCAACCTCAAAGCCAAGGTTTTCAGAAATAAGGGAGGAATCAACATTTTCTTCTGTGAACGTTCCCTCCCTTTTCCTTTCATGTCATCTAACTTGTTTTTGTTGTTGTTAACTGGTGCATATGATAAACAACCACAGAATTCATTTGTCCATGTATTCCACAGATACTTACTGAGAAGGTAATGTGTGCCAGAAACTGGAAACTGGATGTAAGAACTGGGCCACACTGGTAAATAACAGATGTGGTCACTGTGCTTACGGCATTTACTGCCATGGAGGAGACAGACAGGAAAGAGACGAGCAAATAAATGTAAAATTATACACTCTGTTAAGTCACCAAGGAAAAGAACAGGGCAAAGTAAAACAGGGTAGTGTGGGCGAGGGGAGCAGGGAAGGGTCATGGCAGTGACAGGGGAGGCCCGGGGAGAAGGTAGGCCCCCATGATCGCCAGCATCCATGGCACCGCAAATAAAGCGGTGTGCTGAATAGGCAAACAAAACCAGTTTGTTTTGACAACTCTGCTGGTTTCCCTTCCCACCAGATGGCCATCGTCGAGCCCCTTGATAGAAATTCTGGTGCTGGCTCAGTCGGTTGAGTGTCAGACTCCTGATTTCGGCTCAGGTCATGACTGAGCCTCATCCCATGTCTGGCTGCACACTGAACAGGGAGCCTAAGATTCTCTCTCCCTTTCCCTCTGCCCTTCTCCCCTGCTCACATATGCGTTCTCTCTCTCTCTCTCTCTCTCTGTCTGTCTATAAATAAATAAATAATTAACTTCTAAAAAATAAAAATAAATTGAAAAGAAATTCTGGAGCTGCAAATTGTCCCCTAGCCCCAGAAGGTGACCAGGGTCTTGAAGAGGCTGCTGGATTCATTGCTGAGCCCTCTGTATTTTGGATGCCTTTCACCTGACCGTTATAAGGAGGCAAAAAATAAGACAGACATGAAGCTCGTTTTCCTTCTGCATCCAAATGGACCTCTCCCCATCACTGCTGGGCCATTTTTTCTGACCCCAAGAGGCCACCTTTCTCCCCACTAGCGGAAGCTAAACGCTGTGTTGCACCCTAAGCAGAAAGAGGGTGACAAAGACATCACCATTGAAGGCCTCATGAGCACAGGGAAGGCTCGCTTGATAAAAAAAACTCTGTTGATTGCAATTACAGGTATTGAAAAGCAGTCTTCAGTGCCACCACGCACTTTTTATTTTCTATTGTTTGGTATTGTTTACTTATTGATTGGTATTAAACCTGTACTTACCTAGTTCTGCCAGACACGGTGCGAAGCAGTTTGTAAATAACTCACTCAAGTCTCATAACAACTCCAGGAGATAGATCCTATTGTCATCCCCATTTTACAGGTGAGGATACAGAGACGCAGAGAGGTAAGGAGCTTGCCTGAGGTCACCCAGGTAGTAAAGGACAGGGCGCATTTTGAACCGGCAGCCTGCCTAACCACCATGCTGCTTGGCCTCTCTGAGTCTACGAATATACTTTAAAAGACACAGCTTTATGTATATGATGAATATCTTTTTGCTTACAAACTAGTATCTCTCTCATGGTTAAATAAATGATTTTAAGATGGGAGCATTTAAGGATCTGAAGGCTGTCTGGTGCCTTTGGCAAGGAAAAAGGATCAATTAAGCAATCTACAAATAGAAGTGAAAACCTTTCATTATAACGTTGCCACGTAGCCTCTAATCTTACCTCTGTTAGGGCCTGCACGTACATTATAGTGCCAGAACTGAAAAACTAGGTCGTTATTCTTTTGGGGTCCAGAAGATAAGCTCCTAAATCCCTACATGCAATTCTAAGCCTGTTGGTCTCCCCCTCCCTGTTACTCTGGGCTCAATCTCTATGGAGACAGTGTTACATGCGCTTCGCAAACGACACTAGAAAAGGTGTATTTTTCCTGTTTTGGAGCCTTGGTGTGGGTGAATTGGGGCTTTCCACTCCGCTTGGAAAAGGCTGAAAAGCTGCCTCGGTGGAAAAGTTCAGCTGCCCGGTTTTATTTTGCTTAGCCTTTGCTCTGTTACCAGCAGGATGAACTCATCCTGAGGTTTTGCATGGAAACTAATTTTGAATTTTTTCTGCTCTCGTAATTTGCTTCTTGCCCAGGACCAGAATCCATTAGCTGTCTTCATCCTAACACCCAGGCACCGTCCTTTGCAACTCAACAGCAGAGGGTGCTGTGGGCCTGTGGCTGCCCAGGACTCTGCCAGGAAAGAAAAAAAAAAGGGTAAAAGAGCTCCTCCTTGTTCAGCCAGCCTGAAAGAGGGTTTCTTTCTTTCTTTCTTTCTTTCTTTCTTTCTTTCTTTCTTTCTTTCTTTTTTAATAATTTTTTTAATGTTTATTTATTTTTGAGAGGGAGAGACAGAGCATGAGTGGGGGAGGAGCAGATAGAGAGGGAGACACAGAATCCGAAGCAGGGTCCAGGCTCTGAGCTGTCAGCACAGAGCCTGACACGGGGCTCAAACCCACAAACCGTGATATCATGACCTGAGCCGAAGTCGATGCTTAACTGAGTCACCCAGGTGCCCCCTGAAAGAGGGTTTCTAATCATCTTGTTCCCCTGTTGCTCTGAAGACCTTGTCCATGGAATGTGGGGTTATCGGACGTTTCCCCAAATGCAAACAAGGAATCAAGAGATGAGGTGTGACCTTCCGGAAATGATTTGTTGTTTGTGTTTTTGAGAGTTTTAACCCTTCTATGATTAAATAAATGCTTGGTATTTTATGCATGTACGTCCCCAAGAGCAGAGATTTTGAATAGTGCTGAGTCCTAACTTAATTCAGAAAACGGTATTCATTATTTCCATTTTCCAAGACTCCCACGGAATTCCTTGTATCGATTCTATCAACGGCTACAAGACAACAGATGACTTTTTCTTTTCTTTTTTCATTTCATTTTTTTAAATGAAAGATTATTTTATTTTTGAGACTGAGAGAGCAAGTGAGCACATGGGAGGGGCAGGGAAAGGGGGAGGGGGAACAGAGAGAATCCCAAGCAGGCTCCACACCATCAGCATGGAGTTCGACGGGGCAGTGGGGGGGCGGCTTGAACCTATGAACCATGAGATCATGACCTGAGCTGAAATCCAGAGTTGGATGCTTAGCAGACTGAGCCACCCATGCGCCCCTCTTTTTTCATTTCCTTTTAAGCTGAGGCTTGAATGGTACCTCCAGGTTGTCTCTCAATTTTTCTCCCTTTTCCTGAAACTCTGCATCAGTTTTTCCCACTTCTTGACTTCCTACAGCCCCTTTACCTCTGGATCGTTGATAGAAAGCAGCAATGCTCCATATTTCTGGCTATTTCACTTATCTTTTGCTCTAGGCAAACTTGCTTTATAAGAACCTAGATGTTCTCCAGTGACAAGTCAGTAGGTGATTTGTTTTTATAAAATTCTTCACAGTAGGCTTTGATGGCAAGACATACCGATGAGTTCATAATATAATCGGATGGACACACACTGAATTTGCTCACTACTTCCTCCAAGCATAAAGAACATCTATCTCAGAAAGCTGGCTTTAGCTGTTTCTATCCAGTTTCACAGCCACTGGGAGGGCCAGGGAGAGGGGGATGCACAGGGAGCTTGAGCAAGCGATGAAGGAAGTTGTGGCGGCCAAGACTGGCCTCTGTGGCATCAGCAGTCACCTGGAATGTAAACTTGACAACACTCTAGACATGAACCAAAGAGGGACACAAGCAGACAGAGAAGGACGCAGAAAGGTTACTGCCTGTGCTCCCTTTCTGGAACAAACAAATAACATTTGAGTTGCTTTGACATGTTGGAGAAACTCCAGCAAAGCAGAAGAATTCAAGAGAGAGGAAAACCGAGGGTGTGAGAAGCTGAAACTGACCAAGAACTTCAGGTACAGAAATTTCGAGTAACAGCTGGGTCACAAGACAACGAACATTGAAATCCTCCAAGAGCTGATTAGAAACTGGCAAAAAATAAAAAGACGCACTGTTCAAGAAAGCCACTATCTGAAATAAAGCAGGCTGTTAACTCTAAAATGAACTTGAGACCTGACAAAGCGGAAGGAGGAGCGTTTTCCATGCGGACAAGGCCAGGCCGCCTTTGGTCAGGTAATTCAGGGCGTGGGTGGCAGGGCAGAGGGATGACCGGTACTCTAATTATGCATACAGTCATTTTGGATTTATAATAGTTGCCAGCCATAATCGATTCCCCATGATGTGCTTTGTTATTTTTTTTGGCTGCCTTGTAAAAGATAGTTTTATAGGGTGTTTTTTTTAAAGTTTCTGGGGCGCCTGGGTGGCTCAGTCGGTTAAGCCACCGACTTTAGCTCAGGTCATAATCTCACGGTTTGTGGGTTCAAGCCCTGCGGTAGGCTCTGTGCTGACAGCTTAGAGCCTGGAGCCTGTTTTGGATTCTGTGTCTCCCTCTCTCTCTCTGCCCCTCCCCCGCTTGCGCTCTGTCTCTCTCAAAAATAAACATGAAAAAACAATTTTTTTAAGTTTATTTATTTATTTTGAGAGAGAAAGAGCACAAGCAGGGGAGGGGAGAGAGAGAGGGAAAGAGAGAATCGCAAGAAGGTTCTGTACTGTCAGTGCAGAGGATGTGGGGCTTGAACTCCCAAACCGCGAGGTCATGACCTGAGCCGAAATGGAGAGTCAGATGCTCAACCGACTGAGCCACCCAGGCGCCCCTGTAGGGTATTTTTAGCTGACGAATTCAAATCATTTACCCATTGCTATGGCATGAGAACTGATCAATTTCAACGAATTTTTACCAAGTGCCTACCATGTGCCAGGCACAATTCTAGGCACCTGGAACACATCAGTGAACGAAAAAATTCCTGCCCTGGTACAGCTTATATTTTAGTGATGCAGACACACAACAAACCATAAATCTGATCAACACGGGAAAGCAAAAGAGAGGGTAGGAGAGAAGGAGGACTGGGAATGCAGAGGGTTATAGGGAGAGAGGATGTTTTAAATAGGGTGGTCATGAGGGCCTCGTTGAGAAGATGAGAGTCAGGCAAAGACTTGACAGAGGTGAGGGCGTCTGGTAAGCAGGTATTGGAGGGCCTAGCTCGAGGGGTGGGCAGGGGGAGCCCCTGGTGCCTAGCCCTGAGTCTGCTGCATGTGTGGCCTGCTCCAGGGAGCAGGAGCTGGGATGGCCGGAGGAGGGGCCGGAGTGGAAGGAGAGGGGCTCAGAGAGATAAGGGCCTGTGTGTCTCCTGAGAGGAGTGCAGCTCCTACTCTGAGAGACACCCCAGCCCCCGTAGTGTTTAAAGCCCAATGGCGGGGGTCTGACTTTCTTTTTTAAAAGAAACTGGGACACTGGGACTGTTGTGTTGAGAGAAGACTGTAGGAGGCCTGGTGGGAAGCGGGGGAGTCTGGAAGGAGGCTAAGGCTAGAATACAAATGGGTTCTGGATAAACTTGAAGGTGGAGCCATAGGGATTTCCTGACCCACTGGATGTGGGGGTGAGGGAGAGAGAGACCAGGGCTGGAGGGTGGTGCCCACTGGCGGCTACAGCTATGGCGCTGCTGGGGGGGCGGTCTGGGGGTGGGGTGGGGGTGGGGTGGTGGGGGGAGGCAACGGTAGCTGAGTGGGTGCCTGGGGAGCTCTGCACAGCCCCCTGTCTATTTACCTGCTGACAGCCCTGCGTTCCTCTAGTCTTTTCTCTCAGCAAACGAACCTAAAAGTAGGTGTGGATCTTAAACTTTTTTTTTTTAATTAAAAAATAGGTTTTGATTATCCAGTTAGAGATCAGAGAAGTCTTCTGATTTTTATGGGACAGTTGACTAAGTTTACCTTGAAAGAAATGTTTCTCATTAGTTAATTGTGTTCATAAAAACCCAAAGTATGGTAAACAAAAGAGAAAAAAATTAGGGAAAGCCTGAGACCTTTGGACCCCACAGTTTTTATCCTACCATTTGACTGTAAAGGATGACATTTTCTCATAAACACATACTTTTTAAAAAAATGTTTATTTATTTTTGAGAGAGACAGAGACAGAATGCAAGTGGGTTAGGGGCAGAGAGAGGGAGACACAGAATGCGAAGCGGGCTCCATGTTCTGAGCTGTCAGCACAGAGTCCGACGTGGGGCTCGAACCCATGAACTGAGAGATCATGACCTGAACTGAAGTCGGACGCTTACCTGACTGAGCCACCCAGGTGCCGCAATGATGGTATAATTCTAATGTAAAACTATGGGACACCCGGGTGGTTCAGTCGGTTAAGCATCTGACTTCGGCCCAGGTCATGATCTCGCAGTTCATGGGTTCGAGCCCCACGTTGGCCTCTGTGCTGACAGCTTGGAGCCTGGAGCCTGCTTTGGATTCTGTGTCTCCCTCTGTCTGCCTTTCCTCCACTCACACTCTGTCTCTCTCTCTCTCTCTAGAATAAACATTAAAAAAATTTAGAATTGTTGCACTATATGCTAGCTAATTTGGGTGTAAACTAAAAAAATAAAATTAATGGGGCGCCTGGGTGGCTCAGTCAGTTAAGCGGCCGACTTCAGCTCAGGTCATGATCTCACGGTCCGTGAGGGCTGTGAGTTCTAGCCCCGCGTCGGGCTCTGTGCTGACAGCTCAGAGCCTGGAGCCTGTTTCAGATTCTGTGTCTCCCTCTCTCTGACCCTCCCCTGTTCATGCTCTGTCTCTCTCTGTCTCAAAAATAAATAAATATTAAAAAAAATAAATAAATAAATAAAAAAAATTTAGAATTACACCATCATTGATGACTTTTCATTATAACTCTTTTATTTATTTATTTATCTATCTATCTGTCTATTTATTATTTTTAAATGTTTATTTCTTTATTTTGAGAGAGAGAGAGAGAACCCCAAGTAAGTTCCCAGTTGTCAGGCGAGGAGACCATTGTGAGGCCCATCGCCGAGCTCTATCCCACAACTCATGAGATTGTGACCCGGGCCAAAACCAAGAGTCGGACCCTTAACAAACTGAGCCACCCAGGCACCCCGAAGATTTTATTTTTAAGTAATCTCTGCACCCAACATATTGCTGGAACTGACAACCCAGAGATCAAGAGTCTCCTGCTATGCCAGCTGAGCCAGACAGGCGCCCCATAAATGCATACTTTTAAGTCAGAATTATACCATCATTGAAGACTTTTCATTACGACTCTTAAGGTCGGGGATAAAAAAAAAGAGCAGGGTGGCCCAACTATATCTCTTAATATTTCTTCCCTTTTTTGAACCTTTTAGAGAAACCGTAAGAAATCTCAGATGAAATATTTGCCTGAGGTTCTACAGCTCTTTCAGGTACATGTGGGTTCCTTTCCTTACAGTCAACACTTCCTATTTCAGCATGTTAGCAGGAGTTATTTCTGGGTAGTGATTGGAGTGATGGTCATTTTCATCTTTATACGTTTCAGCGATTCCCAGCACTTCTGAAAGGAAACAGTCTTCTTTATCATGCCTTTGTGTGATCCTTTTCAAATCAGAAAAAGCAAGAAAGTTAGGGGGCCTCTGGGTGGCTCGTTGGTGAAGCGTCTGACTTTGGCTCAGGTCATGAGCTCACTGTACGTGAGTTTGAGCCCCACTTCGGGCTCCGTGCTGACAGCTTGGAGCCTGGGGCCTGCTTCGGATTCTGTGTCTCCCTCTCTCTCGGCCCCTCCCCCAGTCACACTCTGTGTGTCTCTCTCAGAAAGAAACATTAAACAAATAAAAAAGAAATAAAGAAAAGAAAAAACAAGAATGTTAAAAAATCAAATTGAAATATCTGGTGAGAATAAATGCCAGCTTCCCAAGGGACAGCTTAGCCAAACCGTAACAACAAAAACTGAACGTTCCCTGAAGCTCTCTCAGTTATGATTTGACTCCAGAGTCATTGTCTTAAAGGGTGCCTAGTCAGAAGGCTGCCTGGAACAATACACATAGGAATTCTGGCTCTGGTCAGCATGTGTGCGTGCACACTTGGAAGTTTGTGTTTTCTGATGTTTATGGAGCGAGGACGGGTTGGTCCACAGCAACAAGGAGACCAAATCAACAGATATTAGAGTCAACAAAGGCGGCTCGATCATGGCGGCTGGCAGGGCATGTGAGTAATACAGGAGAAGGCAATGTGATGGCATTATTGGTGAAGGACTAAAACGTGAAGCAGAAGTATTGTGGCGACGATAAGTTAAGATTTTATATTGGGGGAAAAAAGGTACATCTGATGGGAGACACCACTGTGACCTCATGACCTTTAACAAAACTGTGTTTTTCTGGCTCTTTTTGTTGGTTTGTTTTATTCGTTTTGTTTTTGTTTTTCTGGTTCTGACCCTGACCGTAGCCCATCAACAGCGACACTTGTGCTAACTCCTGACTCTCACTACAAGGAACTGACTCATCAGAGGATGATTCTGCTCCTGGAGCAAGGAGACTTGAGAATGGGACTGTGAAACAAGGATTGCAGACCAGTCACGGTGGAAGTGTATGGAAGCCACTGACCAAACTGCCACAATTTTGACGCTAAAAAGGGAAAAGGAATTGGAGTGCCTGGGTGGCTCAGTCGATTGAGCATCTGACTCTTGATTTCCACTCAGGTAATGATGATCTCACTGTTCGTGAGTTCAAGCCCTGAGTTGGGCTCCGTGCTGACAGTGTGGAGCCTGCTTGGGATTCTCTCTCTCCCTCTCTCTTGGTCCCTCTCCCCCCTCCCCTACACTCTCTTTCTCTCAAAATAGATAAACAGACTTAAAAAACCAGAAAAGTAATTATGAAATTACTAAATTAACTAAAATAAGTGTGTGAAAGACCTCAAAGCAAAAAAGTTGATATATGATTTATGAAAAGAGTAAATATACCAAGATATGTTAATTTTCATCAATAAAGGAGGCTCAATAAATATGGATTAAAAAATATAAGGAGTTTATATGTTTTTTGCTGTGCAATTAGGAAAGTGTAAAACAAATTATTGTGAGGGGCGCCTGGGTGGCTCAGTCGGTTAAGCGGCCGACTTCGGCTCAGGTCGTGATCTCGAGGTCCGTGAGTTCGAGCCCCATGTCGGGCTCTGTGCTGACCGCTCAGAGCCTGGAGCCTGTTTCTGATTCTGTGTCTCCCTCTCTCTGACCCTCCCCCGTTCATGCTCTCTCTCTGTCTCAAAAATAAATAAATGTTAAAAAAAAATAAAAAAAAAAACAAATTGTGAGACAACCAGTTCTAGAAAAAGGTAGAAATTGTACAAGAACTGCAAAGATTGATCAAGACTGGTGGTCACACACAATAAACAGACAGAAAATATGTGGGGAGGCACCTCACAGCCGATCAACCCCAAATTTTTCCAAGATGAAGAATTACCCAAATATTCTAAAGAGAAATGACAAAATCCCCGGAGCTCACTGTTTATCATAATGATATATGATAAGGTCCATTAACAATTTTTTTTCATGTTTATTTATTTTTGAGAGAGAGAGTGACAGAGTGCGAGTGGGGGAAGAGCAGAGAAAGAGAGAGACACGGAATCCGAAGTAGGCTCCAGGCTCTGAGCCGTCAGCACACAGCCCAACACGGGGCTCGAGCTCACGAACTATGAGATCATGACCTGAGCTGAAGTCCGACACTTAAATGACTGAGCCACCCAAGCACCCCTCATAAGGTCTATTTTTAATAATTGTTGCAGACCCAGTCAATATTACATATCTGAATGATAAGACAGTGGGATTTGGCTAAGCAAACAAGATTAGTAGAAAGCACTATTTTGGTGAGCGATACCAACTTCCAAGGGATGAATTTTTAAGTTAAAAAAAATTAAAAAAAAATTTTTTTTTTAACGTTTATTTATTTTTGAGACAGAGAGAGACAGAGCATGAACGGGGGAGGGTCAGAGAGAGGGAGACACAGAATCTGAAACAGGCTCCAGGCTCTGAGCAGTCAGCACAGAGCTTGACGCGGGGCTCGAACTCACATACCGCGAGATCGTGACCTGAGCCAAAGTCGGATGCTTAACCGACTGAGCCACCCAGGCGCCCCTAAAAATTTTTTTTTAACTTTATTTATTTATTTTGAGGGAGAGAGAAAGAGAGGGAGAGAGAGGATCCCAAGCAGGCTCTGTGCTCTCAGTGCAGAGTCTGACTCAGGGCTAGAACTCACAAACCATGAGATCATGACCTGAGCCAAAATCAAGAGTCAGACAGACACTCAACCCATTGAGCCACCCAGGCGCCCCCCCAAGGAATGAATTTTTAAAATCTTATTGATGTATCTAGTCAATCTTAAATGGAAAACAGGAGCTCGGTTTGGAAAGTATGACTATGTCCATACACTGGTCCAAAATCAAGTGGTTTACAATGCAGAAACTGAACCTTGGCTTCTCAGAGACATTAGTATTTTTTCTCTTGGTTCTGAAGATTACTGTAACTCTGCAGAGATATAAGAATAAAAAATCGCTCTTACCTGGGAGAGTGTCAAACAACCCTGGAAAGGGAATTCAGGAAAGTAAAAGTATATTTAGCGATGGTGCATATGACAGTTGACATCATGGTATTAATATTTACTTGTATGATAATGAGTTCTGTTATCACTGCGGTGTTTTGTGTGTGTTTTCTCTGCTTTCATGATGTCCAGAGCATTGTAGAGGTGACAGGGAACCGGAGTCATGGGGGCTGAGGCAACGTGATAATAGCTGGTCGAGCCACCACGAGGTCTGTGACCACCGACTAAAAGCACATATCTTACGTTGAAAGCCCGTGGGGTTGAAGTAAGATTCAGTTCCCACTATCTCTCTTATCCTAGAACCTTGGAGGGTCAGTCTCTATCTTGCAAAACAGAACCAAGTCTTAGTCATGTCTTCCTAGAATCAGTGGCTGAGAGAGCTTATTCCCTGCCTACGGGAGTCCACTTCTGGGAAGAGGCCAGTGTTTCTATTCTGCATAAGTCTGCCTTGTCCTTTGGGTTTTCAACCTCTTTCTAATTTTGCGTTGGGAGTGCCTAAGAATCTTTTTATTGAGTCATTTGTGGAACACTAAGCTACTTGCATCTATAATTTGTTAGCTGGTTTTCCAACTCTTCAGCAAATAGCTGTATATTTTTCAATGTTATTCAGCAAAGACTTACTGAGGTCTCCTTCTGCCTTAGACCCTAAGGTCACGCACAGCGGTGATCAAAGCAGGTGCGGAGCTGCCTTCGTGGGGCTTAGAGTCTAGTGGGGAAGACAGACATGGCTCAGATAATCACTGACACTTGCCGGAGAGCAAGGTGAACGGGGAGCTGTCACTGGACCCAGCAAGGACTCTCGATCTGGGCCGGGGGTGGGCGGGCAAGGAGGCTTCCTCGAGAAAGTGATACGGAGTGCCGAGGGGTCTACCAAGTGACGTGGGGAGAGAGTTCTGAGAAGGGGTCTGAGC
Source organism: Panthera onca (assembly GCF_046562875.1). NCBI lineage: Eukaryota > Metazoa > Chordata > Mammalia > Carnivora > Felidae > Panthera > Panthera onca. Next base: position 58,250,030 of record NC_138352.1, on the reverse strand, counting down.
AGAAGTCCAGAGGAGGCCAAGGTGGCACATGGAGAAGCTAGGCTGTCGTACAAGGAGCCAGGTGAGGTGGCAGATCAAGCCGACTCATGGAGGTCATACAAAGATTTTTGTTATTTATTTATTTATTTATTTTGTTAGAGCTTTATTGAGATATGATTCACATGCCATAAAATTCATCCATTAAATTTTTTTAATGTTTGTTTATTTTTTGAGAGAGAGACAGACAGACAGACAACACGTGAGTGGGGCAGGGGCAGAGAGTGAGGGAGACACAGAATCCGAAGCAGGGCCCAGGCTCCGAGCTGTCAGCACAGAGCCCAACGTGGGGCTAGAACTCACGAACCGCGAGATCATGAACTGAGTCGAAGCTGGATGTTTAACTGACAGAGCCACCCAGGTGCCCCAAAATTCATCCATTTAAAATATACTATTTGGGGGTGACTGGGTGGCTCAGTCAGTTGGGCATCTGACTTCAGCTCAGGTCGTGATCTCAAGGTTTGTGAGTTCGATCCCCACATTGGGTTCTGCACTGACAGCATGGAGCCTGCTTGGGATCCCCTCTCTCCCACTCTCTCTGCCCCTCCCCAGCTCACAGTCTCTCTCTGTCTCTCTCAAAATAAATAAATAAAAACTTATATTAAAAAATGTGTACTATTTGGGAGTGCCTGGGTGGCTCAGTCGGTTAAGCATCTGACTCTTGATTTTGGCTCAGGTTAGGATCTCAGGGTTTGTGCATTTGAGCCTGACGTCGGGCTCTGTGCTGACCGGAGCCTGCTTGTGGGATTCTCTCTCTCCCTCCCTCTCTGCTCCTCCCCTGCTCTCACTCTCTCTCACAAGATAAAGAAATAAACATTACAAAAATAAATAAAGGGTACTATTCGTTGATTTTTTAGTATATCCACAGAGTTGAATAATCACTATGATCAATTTTAGAACATTTTTATCGCACCCCCTCATAGAATTCGCACACCCTTTAATAGTTGTCCCTACTCCTCGCTATTTGGGTTGTGGACATAGTTCCAGTGTGTGGAGAGAGGGTCCACACATCCTACAAGCAATTCCCTAACACAGGCTGGGTGTCCTACAACTCAATTCAATTCTGACACTGTCTACCTGGAGGTGGTGTCAGAGCCACAGAGTGAGGGTTCAGTCATACAAGACCCACCCCCACCTCATCCCTTCAGATGCCATTTGCAAGCCCAGGCTGTCACCTGTGTTCCTTTCTTTCTTTCTTTCTTTCTTTCTCTCTTTCTTTTTTTTTTTCTTTTTTAATTTTTAGAGGGAGAGAGAGAGTGTGAGAAAGAGAGTGCAAGCAGGGGGCAGAGGCAGAAAGACAGAATCCCAAGCAGGCTCTGTGATGGAGTTCATCCCACGGCCCTGGGATCACCGCCTGAGCCAAAATGGAGAGCTGGACACTCAGCCGACTGAGCCACCCAGGTGTCCTTGTCACTTGTGCTTCTGAGAGACTGGCTATGGTTCTATAGGTCAGAGGTTCCAACGACTCCCTCCTTGGGTTGGACTAATCTGCTAGAGCGGCTCACAGAGCTCAGAGAAATATTTCACTTACTAAATTACTGGTTGATTATAAAAAAGATATAATTCAGGAGCAGCCGGATGGAAGAGACACAGGGGGCATGGTATGGGGGAAGGGTGGGGAGCTTCCTGCCTCCTCTGGGTGACCACATCTCCCCACATCTCCACGGGTTCACCAGCCCAGAAGCTCCCAAACCCCGTCCTTTTGAGGTTTTATGGAGAATTCATGACGCGGGCACGATTTATTAAATCATTGGCCACTGGCAGGTGATTCAACCTCCAGTTCCTCTTCCCTTCCCGGAGGTCACAGGGGTAGTGGCAGGTTCCAACCCGCTGATCACGTGGTTCGTTCCCCGGGCAACCTATCCTTAGGTGCTTTCCAAAAGTCACCTCATTAACCTGAACTCAGGTGTGGTTCAAAGGGATTTGTTACGAATGAGACACCTTTATCACTCTTATTACTTAGAAATTCCAAGGGTTTTAGGAGCTTGGTGCCACAAATGGGGGACAAAGCCCATATGTATTTCTTATTATGCCACACCAGGTTTGTATGTTTTGAGTTTGAGGCACCTGTGAGAAACCCAAGTAGAGGGGTCGAATGAGTAGTTGGATCCACAGCTCTGGAAAACAGTGGAGATTGGTCTGGATCGGGGATATTAGTTTGGCAGTGACTGGGGGTTAGGCAGAGGGCCGTGCAGGAAACAGAGGCCATCTAGCTGGATACTTTGAGAAGAGTGTAAGAAGGGTGTTGTTAATAAAAGTGTGGGTAAGGTGGAAGGAGATCGATTAAAAAGGGTGCAGCATTCTGGGGCCAGCAGACAGGGTGGGGGGGCATTCCCACTACTCCCCAGGCCTGAGGTTTTACTGGAAACCAGAATGAGAGCTACATGGTGCCCTGACAGTAGCTGTGGACTTCCATAAGGGATGCCGTCATAGCTCAGTGACCCCTCAGGAATCAACACCCTGGCCTCACTCTCCATCTGGTCCCTTGTTTGTATCTCTCATACGAAACCCAAACGGAAGCCTAGGGAAGGGGAGCCTGATGCAGTCCATCCAGGGCTGCCTTCAGAGCCCAGAGCAGGAGGCAAAAGGGCAAACAGAAATACACAGAGCAGACAGTAGTTTAAAGCTTGGATAGGATGTGAGGGAAAAGAGACTTGACACAGAGCCTGAGTCCTTGAGACGTTGTTGAAAGCCAAGGTGAAGGAGGATGAACAAGCCGGCAAAGGAGACGGGAGGAGTGGCTAGAAGGAGTAGAAACACCAAGAATATCCTGGAAGCCAAGTTAAATGAGGCCAAGTCTCCATTGTCAGTTTTTATGGAAATAACTACCCACACAGAGGCATACTTTCCTTGCTGTTCTCTATTTTGACTGCTCGAGACCAGAAGCAGGGAAAATGGAACTGCCTTTTGGGTTTCTCCCTCGAATGCAACCAATCCCATCTAAGGCATCCCTGCTATCTTACAAGTGCTGGTGTTCTTGTTGACCCCACAAATGAGCCTCCCCTAAGACACCCCCAGCAGTATTACCTGGCGCCTGTGAGCATGGGTTCTGGACAGAGGCAGATTGCTTGGGTCGGAATTCTGGCTAGCTGTGGAACTTTGGGCAAATTACTTAACTTCTCAGTTTGCCCATCTGGAAAATGGGAATGGAGTTAGTGGTGAGGATTAACTCAGGTATCCAGGTGAAGTCCTTGGGACATATTAATTGCTCAAAAGTGCTAGCTACTTTAATTCCATCAATGCCTAGGATATAGTAGATCCTCAATAAATACTAGTTAAATGAATACATTATTTTAGTTGAGAAATTATTAAATTGAAAGAGGGACCCTCCTTACCTAACTGGTAATTATAAGAGATTTTATAAAAAAAAATAATTAAAAACCTTTAGGGTTCTAAAATTTCCATTACAGTGGGGTGTCTGAGTGGCTCGGTCAGTTGAGTACCTGGCTCTTGATTTCGGCTCAGGTCATGATCTTATGGTCATGGGATGCGCTCTGTGTCGGGCTCTGTGCAGACAGAAGAGAGACTGCTTGGGACTTTCTCTCTCTCTCCCTCTGTCCCTCATCATCTCAAAATAAATAAACTTAAAAAAATTTCCATTATAGTAATAAATGTATTAACTTGAAACTAATCTAAGTGTTATGATAAATAAACAACTTGTTGGCTTTCAGAGAAGGAAGGAAGTACATCCATTGATAGTAAGACACTCATAACAGTGACAGGAAACTGAGGCTCAACAATGTCAAGGAGTCAAGAGTGTTCTGGAAAGTTCCCTAGCAGAGATTGGGTATAGCTGGGCATGTGGACAAGGATTAGACAGGGCAAGGGAGCTTCAGTGAGCAAGTAAAGGCCATTTAATCTGCAGTGCATGGTAATGAAACAGAAAATATTTAGTTTGCCTTAATTTACTGTTAATTATTTGTTTTTCTTAAACTGAGGGGTTTTTTTTGATTAAAAAAACAACACGTGTTCTGTTATGTAAGAGAATGGCATTGTTCTTGGGATATACATGAAGCACGTAGCAGTAAAGGAGTCACAATGTTTGCAAATTATCTTTAAATGACTGATCAAAAAATAAGAATATGTACATATATGCAGTGAGAAAGAGTGAAAAGGCAAATATGGCAAAATGTGAATAGTTGATGATTCAGATGAAGTATATAGAGGTTCATTGCACTTCATTTTGATTTGAATTTTTAAAAAAATACAGAATAAGAAAAAAGATACCACATGCTTATTATAGAAAAATTAAGAAAAAATAGAAATGTGGAAAGAAGAAAAAAATACCCAGGATTCCACCACCTAAAGATAGTCACTGTAGACATTTTGGTACATTTCCATTCAGTCTTTCTTAGGCATTTAAAAATCATATTTGATCAGTATAGACACAAATAGTTTAAATTGAAAGAAGACATGTTTGAATTGTTTCAATTTAGATGAGTAGACAGGAAGCAGAAATAATTTTAAATATTCAGAAGTGTTTTTTAATTATTACTTTATTTTTTTAAAGCAGACTCTAAGCCCAACATGGGGCTTGAACTCACAACCCTGAAATTAAGAGTCACATGTTCTACTGACTGAGCTAGCCAGGTGCCCCTACATATTCAGAGGTTTTCAAAAGAACATAAAATTGAATATCCTAGTTCATCATTAAATTAAAAAAAATTTTTTTTTATTAATGTTTTCTTATTTTTGAGAGAGAGACAGCGTGAGCTGGGGAGGGGTTGAGAGAGAGAGAGATAGAGAGAGAGAGAGAGAGACACACACACACAGAATCTGGAGCAGGCTCCAGGTTCTGAGCTCTCAACATGGGGCCTGACACGAGGCTCAAACCCACAAACCAAGAGATCATGACCTGAGCCAAAGTCGGATGCTTAACCGACTGAGCCACTCAGGCTCCCCTAAAAATTTTTTTAAGTTTATTTATTTATTTTGAAGGGGAGGGAGAGAGAGAGAATCCCAAGCAGACGCTGCACCGCCAGCATGAGCCTGATGCGGGGCTCGAACTCACAAACCCGCCAGATCATGACCTGAGCCGAAACCTAGAGTTGGATGCCCAACTGACTGAGCCACCCAGGTGCCCCTCCTAGTGCATCATTTAATCATCTCTGAGCGATCTTCCTATTGCCACACCGGAGGCAGTGCGGTGCAGTGGTCAGAGCACAAGGTATGGTGGTCAATTGTCAGGGTTTGAGTCTGGCTCAGACATTCACTAGCTCTGTGACTTCGGGGAAGTTTCTTAGCTTTCTGATTCCGTTTTCTCATCTGTAAAGGGGGAATAGTAGTGGCAGTTGGGATGAAATGGGTGATATATGCAAAGCCTTTAGAAAAGTGATAGGCACGTAGTAAGTACTTGGTGCATGGTCACCATCATTATCGTCGCTATTATTAGCTCAAGGAACCAGATGGCAAGAATGACTCAGTGGGTTATTTTTTGTTTGTTTGGTTTTGATTCTAAAACGGAGGCTACCACGGTCCCAAAGCATCACAATTCTTAGAAGTCACTTTCAGTGGGTAAATAATCTGAGTTTCCAAGGCTCAGAACCAGCTTATTTCTCTCAGTGCTGGTGCCATCACCACAAAGGCAACGATGACAGGAGAGCACGTCCCTTCTTTTTATTTTCTACCTCTCTCCCCACCCTCCTCACCAAATCTTCTTCATCACCTGTCACATGCCGGCTTTAAATTCTCCGGAAAACTACTCAGTTTCAGATAGGAGCTGATGGGACTTCACAGAAGAACCTGGGGCTCCTTTTCTATTCTGCCTGGAATACAGATATGTCGCCCAGCCCTCGTGGCGTGCATTTTACCAAGTTAGCCTAAAAGAGCTCATGTCTGGCTACAGAAGGAGTGCTGCTGTCTTGGCTGTTTAGTTTTGGAATTTAGAACTCCCTCCTTCACTGAAGATTATGAGAAGTTCAATGCGAGTTACTCTTATCGTATATCGTGGGAAACCCGGTGAAACAGTTGAGGTGCTCCAATATACCACAGTCTGTCTAGAGAATATTCTGGCAGTGGGTAACAAGAGCTACGAAACTTTTCAAACCTTTGACCCAGTAATACCAGTTTTGGGAATATACCCCAAGGAAATAACCCAAAAGGGAAAAAATGTAATTTGTGCAAAGATGTTCCTGTGCTGCTATTTATAATCCAAATAACCCAAATGCCAAATAAGGAAATGGCTGAGCAAAGTATGGTATAGTGACATAAGGGGACGCCAGTGAATGATTTTAAATGACAGGAATGCGGTCTCTGCTGGCTCTAGGGAATGTGTAGATTTAATTATTTTCAGTGACAAAGAACACCAAATGGAAAGTTTATAACTGTGTAAAATGAGTGTTGTGCCAAAAAAATCCGGACGTGAGTTTTGAGGAAGGAAGAATGTAGTTTAGAGGTGAGTTGGATACCTCTTCTGTAAAGTTGCGTGTGAATCGCAATATCTATTGCGGGACATGCTGGGGGCTGACCGTTTTGAGCCTACAACAGTTATGTGAGCATGTGGAGTAGACGGTTATAATATAAATCAGGCAATAGGTTTTGTCTGGTAGCAAAAAGTCTGCATCGTTATGGGCAAAGGCATGCCACGCTCTGGCATCACAGCTCTTTGCTCTACAATCTAGAGACACCTAAGAAGGCCTGGAGAGCTGTGCGTATGAAAAAGACATGCTGGGTATAAAAACCTGTTTGGAATCTGTCCACTCTCCCCTGGTAGATCAGTCCTCAGATCATGCCGAGGGCTCACCAGCAAGCAGCCAGTGGCAAGGACCGATTTTTTCGTGGGGAGAGGGGAAGAAATTCGATTTCAGAAGCCAGAATAAATCAGAGAGGCCAAAGGAACATTTACAAAAAAATAACACCGATTCTTTAGTTCCTATTACAGTGTCAGGTCTACAGCAGACTAGCACTTTTTTTTTTTTTTAATGTTTATTCATTTTGAGAGAGAGAGTGTGAGGGGGAGGGGCGGAGAGAGAGGGAGACAGAGGATCTGAAGCAGGCTGTGTGCACACAGCAGAGAGCCCACATGGGGGATTCAAACTCGCGAACAGTGAGGTCATGTGACCTGAGCTGAAGTCAGACGCTTAACCGACTGAGCCACCTGGTGTCTCTGACACTTCTTTTTAAAAAAACCTGGGAATGCAGAGAATTCAGAGTAGGAAACTGGACAATCACATCAAGAAGCTAAGAGGACATGAAATCAAGGATCTGTACAAAACAGGAAGGAGATGAATAAGTATTTGTGGCAAGTTCAGTGTGGTTTTTTTTTTTTGTCAAATAATTTATCTTGAGTATGAGTTAATATTTAACCGCTAGAAAGCAAGGAAGCATATTCACTGGAATGGACTATTCTTAAAGTTTACATATCATTTAAAATCAGTTTTTCTAGTGGATTCTTAACATCATCCTCAGAAGGCTATTTGGCCTGGGATTGAATTTTTTCCTTTCTCAGTCTGAATTTGTGCAGCGAGACACAATCCAATTAGGATTGCTTTCATTAGCAATTAACAAAACTTAAGGGGAGCCTGGGTGAAGCATCCGACTTCGGCTCAGGTCATGATCTCACAGCTTGTGAGTTCAAGCCCCGCATCGGGCTCTGTGCTGACAGCTCAGAGCCTGGAGCCTGCTTCGGATTCTGCGTCTCCCTCTCTCTCTGCCCCTCCGCTGCTTGTGCTCTGTCTCTCTCTCTCTCTCTCAAAACTAAATAAACATTAAACAATTTTTTTAAATTAAAAAAAAAAACACAACAGGAGGTTGTAGCAATAGTAACAGACACTGAGTGTTGTAGCAATGAGACATCAAAGAAGCATCTCTTCTGCCTTCTTTAAATAAATCAAGCCCAAACTCTGAGGAATTAAGCACCAGAGTTATGCAGTTTGTCTTAACTACGTTCTTTGTTTGCCCATCTAAGAATGTGTTTTGTTTTACTCACTCCTCTCCCTGGTGATTTGACAACAATGTTAAATACATCCAGAGCCTTTTCGGGTGAGTGCGGTTTGTCTACTAAAGTCTTATATTAGGTGGCTCCCTGTCAGACCTCACTCATCTCACCCTCTTTGGCTAAAACTCCCAATCCATCTATACCTTTATCCTGTATTTAATGATGGCCACATTTGTGGATACATAGAACACGTTCAGCTTCAGGGTCTCTGCAAAAAGCCTGGAGTCAAGAATGGTTTTACTTCCAGGCACCCAGATACAACGACTCCAGTTTATCTTTAACAAGTTGACCTTGTTGGAGGGAAAGATGTTAGAATTGAGTACGATAGGGGCGCCTGGGTGGCTCATTGGGTTAAGCGTCCGACTTCAGCTCAGGTCACGGTCTCATGTCATGTGAGTAAACTCACATCGGCCCCACGTTGGCCCCCACATCGGGCTCTGTGCTGACAGCTCCGAGCCTGGAGCCTGCTTCGGATTCTGTCTCTCCCTCTCTCTCTGACCCTCCCCTGCTTGCACTCTGTCTTCTCTCTCTCCCTCTTTCAAAAATAAATAAATGTTAAAAAAAAAAAAAAGAATTGAGCACGAGAAATCTCCCACTTGACACAGGACTGGAGGAGGGGCTGCTTGGCACAACAGCCCCTTTGCAAAGCAGTACTCTGGTGCTGAGTTGAAAACCATTCGCTGGAGAAAATTCTTTCAAGTAAACCGTGATTGATTCTCCTCCTCTCTTTGGTCTGTTATAGGGATTCTCAGTGCTGGCACTGTGAACATTTGGGGGAGAATAATTCTTTGTTGTGGGGGGCTGTGTCTTGTAGGATGATTAGCATCCTGCCTGGGCTCTGCCTGCTAGACATCACTAGCAATTCTTCCAATTATGACGACCAAAAAATGTCTCCAGATATGGCCAAATATCATCTGGGAGGCAAAATCACTCCTAGCTGAGAACCATCGGTGTTGGTTTATGAGATATTTCGTGTGGAAATAATGGTATTGGGGCAATAGCACAGGATTATCAACTATTTGTGAAGCAATGGAATATTCCAGCTTCATGTTCTCTGCCCATCATTTCCCAGGAGGCTTACCTCCAAGTAAAATTTGAGGGAGGCTCTTCCCCTCGTTGAACTCTTCTCCAGCACCTTCTTTCTTTTTTAAAAAAATTTTTTAAATGTTTTATTTATTTCTAAGACAGAGAGAGACAGAGCATGAGTGGGGATGGGGCAGAGAGAGAGGAGACACAGAATCCAAAGCAGGCTCCAGGCTCTGAGCTGTCAGCACAGAGCCCACGCGGGGCTCGAACCCACAAACTGTGAGATCATGCCCCGAGCTGAAGTTGGATGCTCAACCAACAGAGCCACCCAGGTGCCCCAAGGTCTTTCATTTTTCTTAAAATGGGTTAAGTTCAGCCATCCCCCACCTTGAGGAATTAACTCACCAGTCTGACAATCATAATGTTTGGGGTCATTTACCCTTTGGAAGTTCTTGGAAGCATATTTTGTGCCTGTGCAGGGCACTGTAGGTAGAAAAGGAGAGAGAGCATAGTTCTGGAGATAATAGTCTGGCGGCCACTGTACAGAGTGGGTCCGTTGGCAAAGCTTGGAGACCGAGATCAAAGACGGGCCGCTCGCGTCAGCTTTTTCTGAATCAACGCTGATACCTGTCAGGAGAGAGGGAGCCTCACCCAAAGCTCCCAAGACGAGGAAACCCTTTGGAGGTTTGGTGTCCATGGTGGTTTCGCTGCAGTTTTTAGGGAGTGATGATGCCATTGTCGTTCCCTTGCAGTCATTGTATTGGGGGAGAGGGGGATATGGATGGGTAAGGGGAGCCCTGGCAGTCTAAAGACATAACCAAAATAAAGAAAATTGATTTATGCTACTTGGGCTATTGAATCAATTAGGCCCAATTAGCTCTCTCAAAAGGCTCATTTGCGTTTGTCACAAGAGTGATCAGGCAGGGGTCAGTGACAGCATTGCCAATAGGCTGAGGTTAAGGAGGAGGTTAGTGGGGAAGATGGAATTCTGACAGCATGCCCCAGTCAAGGAGTCCAAGCAGTGCAGCATGGAGGGGAAGGAGTTAGATTTTCTTCTTTTTGCTTCTGGGTAGAAAGTAACGCAGCTAACAAAGGATTTGAATTCCCAGTCCTGTGTTGGAGCCGAAACCAGAGGAGTCCTACCAGCTGGTCTGAAGGCAATGACCGTGCGATGCGGAAAGCAAAAGATGGAGGCGAGAAGAAAGAAAAATATCAAAAATGTGCTGGCTGGAAAACCACCCTCCTGCTACAAAAAACAAAACAAAACAAGATGAGACAAAACAAAACAAAAACGTAAATCTTCATAGTTCTTGCCATAGTTACACTTCTGCCCTGGAAAGATGTTTGAGAGCAAAGGCAGAGAGGCGTGCATAACGTAATTAAGAACAGGCCACGTTGAGCACAGTTATTGTAGCTGTGGCTTTCATTTGCTTGACAACCCTGGTTCAGGTTCCAGTGAGCTGGCTCTGCTGTTTATTTATGCTGTTCACTTCTGTTTCAACAGCTGCATTTGACACAGCAGCCCAAGGAAAGGCAGGAGGCAGGCGAAGGGGAGACTGCTGTCTGCTAAGAATCAGGAGACCTGAGGACAGGTTACTTATATAACTTAGAGGAGCTATTTTACCTCTCTAGGCCTTCATTTCTGGATCTAGGAAATGAAAAAAATTTTTGAAAAGGATTAATAGTGAGCAATTAAAAAAAAAGGCCCCATTCAGGAAAAATAAAAATATTTATAGACTATTTTCTTTTTTTTTTGTTTTTAATTTTTAATGTTTATTTTTGAGAGAGAGAGAGAGAGGTAAAAAGAAAGAATGGGGATGGGGCAGAGAGAGGGGGGGACAGAGGATCCAGAGCAGGCTCTGGGCTGACAGTAGGGCAGCCAGATGTGGGACTTGAACTTACGAACAGTGAGATCGTGACCTGAACTGAAGTCGGACACTTAACTGACTGAGCCACCCAGGTGCCCCTAGACATTTTTCTTTTTTATGAAGAAGCAGCAGCCCAGAGGCAGCTTTTTCTTTTCTTTTTCTTTCTTTCTTTTATTTTTTTAATCTATATTATTATTATTTTAATATTTATGTTTTTTAGAGAGAGAGAGACAGTTTGGGGGAGGGGCAGAGAGAGAGAGAGAGAGAGAGAGTGAGCGAGAGAGAGACAGAATCTGAAGCAGGCTCCAGGCTCTGAGCTGTCAGCACAGAGCCCGACACGGGGCTCAAACTCACCAACCACGAGATCATGATCTGAACGGAAGTTGGATGTTTAACCCACTGAGCCACTCAGGCACCTCAATTTTTTATTGAGGTATAGTTGACACAGCAGAGTGAGTCCACAAGTCTCTATGTTATGCTATGCTCACCACAAGTGTAGCTGCCATCTGTCAACATATAACACTATTTTTTTTAAGTTTATTTATTTATTTTGAGGGGGCAGAAGGACAGAGGGAGAGGGAGAATCTCAAACAGGCTCTGCACTGTCAGCACAGAGCCCAGCCCCACCCTGGGCTCGATCCCATGACTGTGAGGTCATGACCTGAGCTGAAATCAACAGTCGGCTGCTTAACTGACTGAGCCACCCAGGCGCCCCACCATGGAACACTATTATAATAACACTGACGATATTTCTTATGCTATACCTTTCATCCCCTGACTTATTCGGTCTATAACTGGAAGAGTGTACCTCCCACCTCCCCTTCACCCATTTACTCACCCCTCCACGGCCTCCCCTCTGCCAACCACCAGCTTGTTCTCTGTATTTATGGGTTTCTGCTTTTTCTGTTTGCTCCAGAGGCAGCTTTTTAATCTTTCACTCTGAAGTTAGATTTTGGGTTTTGGGCTGCCCGTCACCAGACTAGGCAATTGCTAGTTTCTCTTCCAGATTAATTAGGTTCTTGGTTCGCTAATGGAAGTGACTTCTGTCGGCTGCTCCTTCTTACCATTTCTAGTCAATTCTTTCCTTAACAACATTATCTGAAGGCTATTTGGCCAGAGTGCTTTCCATTCTCAAGAGGCTCTTGAAAAACCCTTGGTTACACATGATGTTGTCCTGTTTTATTTACATAGAGGCCTTAAAGTCATCTGTCCTAGTTCAGTGATTACTATAGAATGCAATCAATAGATATTAATAATTCAGCAGCTAAAGTCACGGTGTTCAGGAAACAAGTCGGCAAACTTTGACAAACAACCAGTTGCAACCAACCAGCCAATCGATTGGAACTTCAAATATCCAGACATGCCTTCGAATGAAATGATCCTGGAATGCACGCTGGCACAATAAAGGCATTGCCAACAAAAACAGCAAGAGCCCACGGACATTTCATCATGTAAAATCTGAGCCCCTCATCAATCCTTCTGTGAAACTCTTCTAGAGCAAAGAATTAGACAAAGCTATCATACAAGGTATGCTTCTCAGAGTCATAAATCCAAAGAGATGGCAGAAACAAAAACACTGTAAAACTTTCCTTTGCTAAGCCTTTTGAGAAAACAGTCTGGCAGTTCCTTGAAAGGTTAAACAGAGTTACTGTATGATCCAGCAATTCCACGCCTGGGTATGTACCCAAGAGAAAAGAAATCATGCATCCACACAGAAATTTGTGCCCAAATGCTCACAGCAGTATCATTCATAATAGCCTCAAAGTGGAAGCCACCCAAATATCATCAAGTAATGAACATACCAACAAAATTTAGTATATCTGTACAAGGTAGTACTAATACGTGTTATAACACCGATGAAGCCTGAAAACATCATGTTCAGTGGAAGAAGTCAGACACAAAGGTCACATATTGTATGATTCCTTTGATATCGAACGTCTGCAACAGGCAAATCTGTGAAACAGGAAGTGGATCAGTGGTAGCGTAGGGCTGGCTGAGTGGGGGTAAATGGAAGTGACTCCTAATGGGTACGAGGTTTCTCTACAGAGTGACCAAGAATGTTCTAAAATTGATTTGTGGTGAGGGTTGTACGATTCTCTGAAGATGCTAAAACCCATTGAATTGTATGCTTCAAATGGGTGAATTAGGGGGGCTGGGTGGTGGGGTCTGACTCTTGACTTCAGCTTAGGTTATGATCTCACAGTTCATGGGATGGGGCCCCACATCGAGCTCTGTGATAACAGCATGAAGATTGTTTGGGATTCTTTCTCTCCCTCTCTCTCTGCCCCTCCCTTGCTCTCTCAGGCACTGTCTCTAAAAAAAGGGGAGGGATTGTATGATATGTGAATTATATCTCAATAAAGATGTTATAAATTTTTTAAAAACTACTATAAATTTTATTAAAAACCAAAGCCCTCAGCCTGTAATCTCTCTGTGGTGCAGCAGCACTGACCACAGCAGCAGAAGCTGCACTTTCTTAATGGGTCTATTTTCCTAGGCCAATAATACAATCGTATAGTCTGTGTGTGTGTGTGTGTGTGTGTGTGATCCTTAAATGTACCTCTTCAAAACTGATAGACTGCTAGAACAATCTATCAAATTATGCTATAACATGACATAGATCTTGGTTCAAATCTGTCATTGATCACTTACATTGACTTCCATCCTGAGGACTCACAAGTCATTTCTTTCTTTCTTATTTTTTTAATGTTTATTTTTTGAGAGAGAGACAGAGTGGGAGTGGGAGAAGGGCAGAGAAAGAGGGAGACACAGAAGCTGAAGCAGGCTCCAGGCTCTGAGCTGTCAGCACAGAGCCCGATGCGGGGCTTGAACTCATGAACCATGAGATCGTGATCTGAGCTGAAGTCGGACGCTTAACTGAGCCACCCAGGCATCCCTTCACAAAGTCATTTCTAAAGCAAACATACCTCTGTAACTTGGGCAGGCGGTCCGTGATCAGAATGTGCTAACACATTGGCTATTGGCTGTTATGAATTGATCATGGACAATCTTTCTGCTCACCCATCACAAATTCAGACTTTGCCCATCCCAAAGAAAGGTAGCAATCACATATCTGGGGATTCTCTGACCTAAATGGTCCTCACAACATCTCTTTGTTTTCTACCCTTGTACAGGGCTCTATACCGAAAGTTCTTTGTGGTAATTGTCTTCTTGTTCTATCTCAGTTGTAGAAATAGTAAGTCACTTACTGTCTGACCCAGATAGTCTGAGCGTGACTTTTAAACTCTTTTATTATTGTTATTTTTAAAAATGTTTTACTTTTGAAAGAGAGAGTCAGAGCAGGAGTGGGGGAGGGGCAGAGAGAGAGGGAGAGACACAGAATCCGAAGCAGGTTCCAGGCTCTGAGTTGTCAGCACAGAGCCCGATGTGGGGCTTAAGTCCACAAACTCCGAGAACATGACCTGAGCCGAAGTCGGCCGCTTAACCGACTGAGCCACCAGGCGCCCCAAGTCTTTTTTTTTTTTGAAAGAAAGAGCTAGTTAAACTAATATGGTTATGCCTATTTCAATAGTTATTTTATGAAGTTGCCTTTGACATTGGTATCTGCATACTTGAAAACTAATTCTAACTCACTGGGAGGATCACTCTAAGTTTTAGAATTCCTTTGACCATAAGAAAACAAATACTCCTTGGTCTGAATTAAAAGTTGTACCTGGCATCCGAAGGATGGCTTGAAACAGCTGCCAGGCTTACTGGCATCCACGAGTGTGAGGGGGCTACAGGATGGAGCGTGGACTCTGTAGTGAGACGGCTTGGTCCTTGGTTCTTTTTTCTTTTAATGTTTTTGTTGTTTATTTTTGAAAGAGAGAGACAGGGTGCAAGTGGGGAAGGGGCAGAGAGAGAGAGAGGGAGACACAGAATCCGAAGCAGGCTCCAGGCTCTGAGTTGTCAGCACAGAGCTCAATGCAGGGCTCAAACTTGTGAACCACAAGATCATGACCTGAGCCGAAGTCAGATGCTTAACCAACTGAACCACCCAGGTGTCCTGAGATGACTTGGTTTGCTTCCTTATTCTGGGCAAGATACCTACTATCTCTGCGCTATTCACACGTAATGTGGGGGTAAATTATAGCACCCACCTCACAGAGATGTTGGGAGAATTAAGTGAATTAATTGTAGAAACAAATAAAATGCATAGAACAGAGCCTGGCAAATAGTAAGTAAACAGATAAAATAAATTTTACCTGTTATGTGTCCTTATCAACCTCACCAACCTCCAGGGGCAGGGACATTATTTACTCTCTGCCAGAATCCTATTGCAAGGGATCTGGACTTGGTCCCTGGGAATGAGTAAATCATCAAGGATCGGGGTCATGCTTGAGCACTGGGGTTCAATTTAGAGAGAACAAGACCATTTGGTAAGACAGAGTCTCCCTTGGTAAGACAGAGTCTCTGAGGGGCCTCGTGCCCTTGAAGAAACCAAATCCAGTAGGAAGACTAAACTTTCCTAAACATACACATTCCAAAGTTCCGAAGTGAGTGAGCATTTCATCCTCAGTAGATCCAGGGTTATGCTGATGAGTCCAGGCCTTTGGAAGAGGCACCCTGTACCTAGGATGAAATTGATCATAGGGGATCGTAGGGAATAGGAGGGGAAACTGAAGTAGCTCCCGTGAGCATTCTCTGCTGCTTTGACTTGCTCTGTTTAGACTTTCTTTAACTATAACCCCCAACCTTGCTGCTTGCTGATGCTGGGTTACTGGATTCCAGAGTCTACCCAGTCTTTTTCTGTTGCTATGACTTACATTCCCTGATTGCTTCGCTTGGTAATGATCCTGTCTGTTTGCCTTTAAGTTGCAATTTGATCCCTTAGAGCAGCTCATGCTGACCTGTGGTCTGGCAACTAATGCTCAATCTTGGCCTATGATATTGTGCCTATGTTGATATACTCAACCCTATCTGTGCCCCCGTGGACACCTTGTATGTCCCCCAGCTCTACTGGGACTCCTGGCCAGCCCAAGATTTTCTTTCTCCAAAGGGAAAACATAGGTACACAGAAACTAAATTATTTGTTTAGGGAAATAGAGAAAGAGCTAGAAATTTAGCTGAGCCAGAATTAGAACCTTCAGATCACATGGCATCTAAAATATAGTAATCAGTAAGACTTCATTCTTAAATAAAATGTTGTTTTAATAAAATACTGCACATATATATTTTTCTTTTCAAAGATGTCATGACCAGGATGATTGGTGTGAATGGTAATATATGGCGAACTGTATAATTAGTAGCAAAAACAAGGACTCTCAAATAAATAGACTTTAACATTTTTTTAAGGCATATTCTACAAATCAACTGAGACTGAAGAACAGACAAGGAAGAGCTGACTTTTCCTCCAAGAATGTGCTCTTGGTTGGCTTGGGATAGAGAAAGGAGTCATATTTACCGTCTAGGAATCAAAAGTAACATTGGAGTGACCTTTTGGAGAGAGGAATCCTTGTCTCTCCCTGCCCTCTCCTCGCCTTTTTGCCCAAGATTTCAGAACTTAACTAGACCATACAAAGCACTACCCAGAGTTGCCTTTAGGCATCTGAGCATCCGACAGGATGTGGGGCTAGTGGAAAATTCTAGGGAAAGCAGAGCTGAGCTAACAAGGAGGAAGATCTAGTGTGATAGAAGAGAAGCTGACTATACCTGAATGCTCCGACCTAGTACAAATCTAGGTCTCTGTGGCCATTCAGAAAGCCTCGTAAATACAATGACCATAGATATATAATAGAAAAATACAAGAAGCAGAATTACCCCACTAACTACTTATAATTAGACTTTAAGTTGGTCCCCCACTATTGAGAGTCCCTTACCTAAAGATTCAAATATGAACAAAGCCATTTAGGTATTGTTTAACATAAATTGCATGATACACAAGATCCTAAAAAGTCTTCCTTAATGGTCCTGCTTTCCCTATCAAATTCACTGCTCCTTTCCCTTGTCTGGGTAAGGATGGGGACAGGTAGAAAATTTTCAGTGGGGATCTCCCACCTGGGATGATGAACTGACCCTTCCTGGAAGTCTTGCTTTTGTATGTCTAAAAGAACAAGCAAGTCTTCAGGGAAAAATCCAGAATGACCGAACTTTTAACAGACAAGGCTTTCTCAGCTGACTCTAGCACCTCTGGCCCAAAACAGGCTGGCAGAAGATCCTAGCCATCCTCAATCGTTGGCACAGTCATTGACTTTGAATACTGAAGACTCCACATCCTTTACAAAGACTTCTTGTCTGGCTGGCCCAGGACCCGGGCAAGACAGTAGGGTATGAGGCTGACAGATGCCAGGGGCACCGCTGCACTCTTGCAGAAGGACAGGATGTAGAAGATCAGCTCAATTTGGGATGGGGGTTTCAAAGAGTCAAAGAGGTGCAGGAGGATGAGAGAGACCACAATACAGCTGAGGCGGAATGGGAACCACTTGCTAAGTGTGCCCTTGCAGCTCTCCCGATACATGCTGGAGTTGAGAGCCAGCCCCAAGCCGAAGAGGGTGCCCACATTCTTGAGGAGGCTGGCAAAGGGCGTGGTGTCAATGTGGACCCATTCTGGCCGCTCACACCATCTCCTGGCTTTTTCTAGTGTCCACAGGAGGTCTACACCCAACCCCTTTAGCAGCAGGTAAAATCCAATGGCAAAGCTGAGCAGGAAGAAGGTAATGAGAAAATATTTCTTGAGGCTGGCATTGTAGATGCTCTGGATGTGGCGGAAAGTTTCAGCAACAGCAATGCCTGAGTGGAAGAAAGAATGACAGTGAAAAATTGGGGAAGACTCTGAACCTTCAGCTATGGGTGGGTTTGGAGCAATGGGTGACATATCATCCATCCTGCCATTGTGGCATTAAATCACAGACGCTAGAACAGAGGGTCACCTGGTTTATTCCCTTATGTAACTCCAGTCTGTCCTCAGCCATAGACTCTTTCAAATGGAAGAGTCATGTCACATACATTCTCCTACTTCATGCATCTTTCCTGTCGGGAGTTCTCATATTTCTACTTGAATGTCCACAGGTATGGAGAGCTCACTCCCATTTGGGCAGCCCATTTCATCTTTGAATGGATTCAATTTTTAAAAAATGTTTATCTTGAGACAGAGAGAGAAAGAGAGAGAGAGAGAGAGAGAGAGAGAGAGACAGCATGAGTGGAGGAGGAGCAGAGAGAGAGGAGGGAGAGAATCCAAAGCAGGTTCTGCACTAACAACGCAGAGCCTGACTTGGGGCTCGATCCCAGGAACCATGAGATCATGACCTGAGCCGAAGTCAAAAGCCAGAGCTCAACCAACTGAGCCACCCAGGTAACCCTGAATGGATTTGATTATTTTAAAAGTTCTTCCTTGTGCTAAACTGAAATGTGGCCCCCTCTAATGCCATCTGTTGATCTCAGTTCTTTCCATAGGAGTTAAGTAAATCTAGAGCCTTGTTAACACATGTGAAGACAGTTCTTCTCCTCTCTAACCTAAACATTCTCAGGTCTTTCATATAACATGGCTTCTGGGCTCTTCCTCAAATATGGCACCCAGTGCTCAATACTACATTACAGTTATGGCTGTCATGAAATTGTTATCTCCCTTGTACTCAACACTCTTCTTGTAATGTTACTGTATTCTGCTCTTACCCATCTCCAGGGGGGAGATTCTACAATTTCCCTAAGGTCTTATATTCCAGTACCTCCCACAAAGTAAAGAAATTCTTTCTTACACTTAACCTAAGTCTTTTCTGCCCCTTATTAATGGGATCTAAGAAAACAGAAGTATAGTTGACCTTGGGTTTGATCTAGGTGGGTCCACTTATATGCAGATTCAAAAAAATGTTTATTTATTTTTGAGAGAGAGAGACAGAGCATGAGCGGAGGAGAAGAGAGAGAGAGGGAGACACAGAATCTGAAGCAGGCTCTGAGCTGTCAGCACATAGCCTGACACAGGGCTCGAACCCACAAACCATGAGATCATGACTTGAGCTAAGTCGGATGCTTAACTGACTGAGCCACCCAGGCACCCCCATATGCAGATTTTTAAAAATAAATACAGTATAGTAATATAAATGTATTTTCTTTTCCTGCTGATTTTCTTAGTAACATTTTCTTTTCTCTAGCTTACTTTATTGTAAGAATGTGGATATAATACATATAACATACAAAATATGTGTTAGTCAACCATTTATGTTATCGGTAGGGCTTTCAGTCAACAATAGGCTATTAGTAGTTAAATTTGGGGGAGTCAAAGTTATATATGGATTTTCGATGTGTGTATGTGTGTGTGTGTGTGTGTGTGTGTGTGTGTCTGTGTGTGTGTGAGTGAATGCCCCTAATGCCTGCATCATTCAAGTATCAACTGTATTAAAAACTCTAACCTTATAAGAAAAACCAACAGTGGGTTTGAAAATTAATTTACCCAAATAAAGAGCTTTTCTAGGGCACTGCTAATTTGGTAGACTCCCTTAAAACTAAACTAGGGGCCATTTCCATTCAAAGACCAGTAAGAAATAAAGAATATACAAAGTAAGGAAATTTAGAGGCACCTGGGTGGCTCAGTAGGTTAAGCGTCCGACTTCAGCTCAAGTCATGATCTCATGGTTTGTGTGTTCGAGCCCCATGTGGGGCTCTGTGCTGACAGCTCAGAGCCTGGAGCCTGCTTCGGATTATGTGTCTCCCCCTCTCTCTGCCCCTCCCTGTTCCTCTCTCTCAGGAATAAATACACATGAAAACCTTTTTTTTTTTTTTTTTTTTTTAAGTAAGAAAATTTCATGTTAATTCAAGTGGGTAAGTTAACTTGATGTATTGCAACGTTTCTGAAGCATATTTAATTATGTAGATCTGGGCACTCCTATAGAAATGAATAGTTTCAAGTTGCCCACCCTTGACTTTCAACCCACTGAAATGCTAACAGCATTGGTTATGCCCAGAACATGGCTGGAATGCTGGGATTTTGTCCTGGTTTGGGAGACATGGTACAGGAGGGGAGGAAGGGAGACAGCCAGAGCAGCTGATACCTGATAGGACTCCAGCGACAACCTGATGGGGAAAATGAGCAGCAAGGTAGATTCGGGACAAACAGACGTTCAGCTGCACTGCCCAGAATCCCAACCACAAAATGACGTTCAAGCACCTGCAACGGAAGAGGCAGTCATAACAGAACCCAGATACAGATCCTTCAGCAAAAAGAACAGCTCTGGCAGGAATGCTGACGCTTGGCAGACTTAGGTACAGTCAGTGGAATTTTTGTAAATTGAAGCCCGTACTCAAAAGCTCAGAGATACTGGTGTCACGTGGTGAACCCTTACATGTGTGAATGTTAAATATTTTATGTTTGATAATTAAGCGTTTGCACAGTGGCTGTATTCTCGGAATTCCCTGTAACAGGAATGTCTTATGTTTCTCTTTCTATTTTAACCTGAACAAGGTGACTCTTTTGTTGGTACAGAAATGGTTTTTTTGTTTGTTTTTGTTTTTGTTTTT
The DNA here is from genome assembly GCF_046562875.1 of Panthera onca. NCBI lineage: Eukaryota > Metazoa > Chordata > Mammalia > Carnivora > Felidae > Panthera > Panthera onca. Next base: position 58,229,714 of record NC_138352.1, on the reverse strand, counting down.
TGTTTTAAACCTGCCACTACTGCACTACCTGACCCTGAGAAGCTCCTTTACCATATTAGGCTTTGTTTCCTTATCTGTAAAATTCAGGGTTGCTCTCATCGGTCCCTTCCAACCCTGACATTCTGTGACTCTAATGTTTTCTCTCCGCAGAAAGACCACAACTCTGCTCAGGACCAACCCAAGACAGGGTGGGCTAGGGGTGGGGAATGTGAGGAAGAGCAAGGGGTGTGTCAGTTACAGAGTCACCTCCTGCCCTCCACCACCCACACCCCAGTGCTGGGGGTTCTTACCGAAATCTGTAGGTTGGCTTTTTCTTTCCCCGAAACATAGACAGGGTGGATGTGACCATCACATAGTATACACCTGCTGTACCCATGGCATGACCAGAGGGACTTCCTAAAGGATAGGGAAGAGATGAATGGATGAACTAAAGGTGAAAAGTCTCCATCTGGGAGACTGCTAGGGGATGTCGTCTATCTTATCCACCCACCCTTCTCCTCCTTCTCCTCCTTCTTCTTCATTATCATCTTCTAACATCCTATATATTTTACTTATGTATGATGATTTTGTATATTGTACTTGCATGCCTACACCCATGGCACACCACTCGAATTTTAGTTACACCAGGGCCGGAATCTTTGTCTGCTGTATTCACTGAGGTACTCCAACTTTCTGGAACAGTGTCTGGCACAGAGGAGGTGCTCAATGAATAACATCTGAATGAATGAATATGCTCTGAAGTGAACAAAGGGCTTATGAGAACAAATAACTAAGGTCCATGCTCTAGTTTGGGAGTCAGGGATAGGGTCCCTGAGGAAGGGAGGCTAGAGCCAAGACTTAAGGGTGAGCAAAGGGGTTGGATATTCCACCACCTACTGAAAAAGGAAATCTATCATTCGATTTTACAGTAACTGTCTGGTTGTCACTAGTAAAGTACAAGCACAGTGGGGGGTTGTACAGTCAGCTCAGGAGGATAGATCTACTTGACCAGGCCTTGGGGAAGGATAGCCAGGGGCATAGGCTTCTACTGCTTTCCCTTCCCTGGGCCAAGGACCATAATGCAGTTACTCTCATGAGAGTGCTTGGAGAGTGCCCTTGCCTCTTCGGACTAACAATTTATGTTCTGGAAATATTAGGTGATTTCTTTTTTTTTTTTTTTAATTTTTTTAATGTTTATTTATTTTTGGGAGACAGAGACAGAGCACGAGCGGGGGAGGGGCAGAGAGAGAAAGACAGAGAATCTGTAGCAGGCTCCAGGCTCTGAGCTGTCAGCACAGAGCCCGACACAGGGCTTGAACCCATGAACCATGAGATCATGACTGGAGCCAAAGTCAGCCACTTAACTGACTGAGCCACCCAGGCGCCCCTTTGAGGTGTTTTCTAATGTAGCAGCAATATGTTATTCAGAAGGCCTTCTTGAATTGAATTAGAATGGAGTTGTACCCAATTGAAGACCATGACAAAAGCTTGAAGGAGTGGCTCTCCTCATGTCCCCTCAAAGACAGCTTCATCTACAATGAATACTGATAGGTGTCCACAGTGAGCAAGATGCACCCAGCTTCTGTCTCTACAGGGGCTGGGACTCTCACCTGGTCCAGTCTCGCAGGTGACTGGGAACTGCTTTATCAGTGGCACGGAGGTGTTGCCGTAGTAGTCGGTGTCCATGACCCACCAGTATGGACGCTGTCCAAAGAGAATCCTGTAAAAAAGCAGACCCGGGGTCTGGAGTGACTGAAAGAACCCTTTTTTTTCTCAAAGCCCACACCTTTGAGAAGAGAGAGTAGCTTGGGGAGAAGATTCATGCGATCCTAAACAAAACCCTGTTAGCTTTGGTTGCCTCCAAGAAGGAGAACCGAGTGGCTGGAGAGCAGAAGTGGAGGGAGACTTTTTCTGGTGCATTCTTTATACAACTTTTGAATTTTGAATATTTGAATGTATTATTTATTCAAACAGAAATAAATAAACCCAAGATCCTAAAAATCCATAGTAATGGAAGCTATGTGACTTAAAAAAAATTTTTTTTAATGTTTTTATTTATTTTTGAGACAGAGAGACAGAGCCTGAGCAGGGGAGGAGCAGAGAGAGAGGGAGACACAGAATCCGAAGCAGGCTCCAGGCTCTGAGCTGTCAGCACAGAGCCCGACGCGGGGCTCGAACTCACAGACTTGTGAGATCATGACCTGAGCCAAAGTCAGACGCCCAACCGACTGAGCCACCCAGGTGCCCCAGCTATGCGACTTTTTAAAAACCCCAGCAAGAATCTGTCTGGAAGGATGCATACATTACAGTTTGCAGCTTGGACTTGCATATCTTTCTAGGTCCCTATTCTCTTTCGTCAGGCCTCCGGGAGTCTTGGGTTTCCTCTGACATCAGAGAATGTGCCTTAGCATTCTAGGGAGAAGCACCCTCAGGAGACTTGGCCTCCTTGTTATAAGAATTGTTGTCTGTAAAGACATATATAGCTTCAAGTGCTTGCTTTGTATCCTGTCTGCTTTGGAACAGGGCATCTCACACAAACCACTTTGCCTTTAAAAGTACTAGACACGTTTTTCTTTGTGGAAACAGGTGTCAAAGGTCAGCCACTCCAGAGGTGGAATAGTGATTTTTCACCAAAATCAAAGACAGTCACTAACTCTGACCTCAGAGAAAATCTATGGTTCTTCAACCGACATCAGATATTTGAAGTAACTCTTTAGCTGTTTACTTTTTAGGATCATGCTATTAAATAAGGGGACATTACAGACAAAACTTAGTCGATTTTTCAACAGAAGTTTCAGAACCACATCAATATGCCTTGGGTCTCTGAGCCCCATGACAACTTTTTACCCTACTTTTAAAGGACTTTTATTGTTTATGACTAAAGAATATTAGAGCTAAAAAGGTCTCAGAATTACCTGACAGTAGACATAGACAGTTTTAAGGATGTTAAAGGTCTTAGATGGCCCAATCTCTTTATTGTCTAGATGAGGAAATAGAAGCCAAACCAGTGATGTTCTAGAGTCCGATGGTACTGGCTAACAATTGAGAAATATTTAGGATTTTTGCAAGCTTGACTGATGAGTAGATTGAAAGTGGCCCCAATGGGAATATATATATATGTGTGTGTGTGTGTGTGTGTGTGTGTGTGTGTGTGTGTGTGTATTGTGTGTGTGTATACACACACACACACGCACACACATATATATACAGCAGAAATTGACAAACGCTAAAATTAGGGCTTCCTCCTGCTCCCCGAGAGAGTCAATTCATCAGCACTGAACATAACGTAGTTCTTAAGAGCCTGACCTCTGAAACCAGCTTGTCTGGGCTTAAATGCTGCCTCTGACATTGACTGTCTATGTTGATCTAGTTGTGGTCACTTAACTCAGTGCCTCTGTCTCTTCATCTGTAATATAGTAGTAACCATCCCATAGAAAAGCACTTGGCACATGACCTAGTACCTACTAAATGTTCAATAAATGTTAACTAGAATTATTATTAAGGTCCCAGAGATAACCTAAGTTTACAGATTATAAAACAGAAACTCAGAGAGTTGCTTTGACTTGCCCAGGACATAGAGTTGGTAGGTGGCTGAACAAGGGTTGGAGCCCAGTTCTCTGGGTTACTTCTCATTTGTCCATGCAATAGGTTTTTAAATTATCTACATGCTTCCTGATTTCATACATCATCTTTCTTCTTTCCTGCATCTATCTTTACATTGCCTATTCTGCTTCAAAGTAATAAAACTGTACTTCTTTGCTTATAAGCTAGAATTTCAGACTTTTCACTAAGTCCAGCTGGCCTTCCATCCATACGAAATAGCCTTGCCTGTATCTTCAACTCATTGACAGGGTTTTCTCTGTCTTCCCTCTTTATGCAGATGATCCAAAGTCAGGAGGGGAGTAACCTGTAGCTCCCCGAATAGCATGGAGAAGGCAACTTCCAATGGACAGACATTTCCAGAGAGAATGCCAGCCTCTTCCCTTGCCGATCTCCTCTCTCTGGCTCTTACTCACCACTTAAAGACGAGGTTGAGCCAGTCTCCAATCACAGCTACCCAGAGGAGTTTAATGCCCACAGCTTCGCGAAGATGGAACCAGATGGGGAAGAGGACATAGAAGGCATTCCTGAGGTCTGCAATCACGGACACCAAGATGAACCAATCCTGGGAGTCCTGGTAATTCACCTGGAGGTAGTGCGTTGACTGTATCCCTAAGTCATGAAGAACATTCATTCCTTTCTCCATCCTTACTCCGTGGCCCCTCGGGCACCCTTCAGCTGAGCCTTTGCAGTTATTACAGTCTTGGTGGTGATTGCTCTGCTATCAGCCTGTGCCTTGCCCCTGTTTTTATACACCCTGTATCCAGTCTGCAGGTCAACCCAGCCCTGCTCTTTGGACTCAAAAACCACTTTTGTCTAAAATCTATTGATCAAAGGTGCATCACCAGTAGGTTGATGCAAACATGTTCGGGGTGATTTACGTAAAATAGAAAAACGGGCACACAAAAACAGCCTGATTTGCCATGTACTCGGCAGGGCCAATGATTAACTTTGGCATGCTGCTTGATAGTTCAGGGGCTGCCTTCCTGGCTCCGAAACCCAGCCAGAGACACAGGACAGAGTCTAAATCTGCCATGGTTCTTGCAAAGATCCTGATTCCCTGTCTGCAAGTGCACTTATCTGAGGACAAAGAAAAGTCTTGGTACTCTAGCTATCATATTTTAAGAGTATCACTTTTAAAATACAGTAAATTCTATTGTACTGGGAGCCCTCACCTTGCTGGGCCTTTCTTAATGGCATAGAGTCTATGAAGTGCCTCTGATTTGGGAGATCAAACCCTCTTCCCAGTATTGGCTCTGTATCTCTTAGGGCAGGAAAAGAATCATCTTCGACTGCACTGATTAATTCATTTAATGTCCTTCAAGTTAGGACCTTTGGGGTTTTAACACATAAATTTAAACAGTAGAATGAATGTGTGCTCCTGCAAAAACAATGTGATGAATATATGGTTCTAAATAAAACCACCAGCAAATTGGTCAATGGGGACTAGGGAAAGGGCTTATTTTTTGAAAAAATGTATTTGGATATAGTTGACATGCAATGTTACATTAGTTTCAGGTGTACGATGTGGTGATTCAACATCTCTAGACGTTACACTGTGCTCACAAGTGTGGCTGTTATCTGTCTCCACGCAATGCTATTACAATGTCAATGACTATATTCCTTATGTTGTACCTTTCATCCCTGTAGCTTATTCATTCCATAACTGGAAGTCTGTATCTTCTATTCCTCTTCAATCAGTTTACCCATGTCCCTCCCTACCGTCCCCTCTGGCAACCATCAATTTGTTGTCTGTATTTTTCTGCCTGATTCTGCTTTTTGTGTCCGTTTATTCATTTGTTTTGTGTTTTAGATTCCACCATGTATGAGTGAAATATATGAGATTTGTCTTTCACAGTCTGACTTGTTTCACTTAGCCTAACACCCTCTAGGTCCATCTGCATTGTCATCAATGACAAGATCTCATCCTTTTTTATGGCTGAGTAATATTTCTGTGTGTGTGTGTGTGTGTGTGTGTGTGTGTGTGAGTGTGTATGTGTGCATGTGTGTCTTCTTTATCCATTTATCTATTGATAGATAGTTGGTTTGCTTCCATATCTTGGCTATTGTAAATAATGCTGCAATAAGCATAGGGATGTGTATGTCTTTTTTGAACCAGTGTTTTTGCTTTCTTTGGGTAAATGCTCAGTAGTGGAATTATTGGGTCATATGGTATTTCTATTTTTAATTTTTTGAGGAACCTCCATACTGTTTTCCACAGTGGCTGCATTTAGTCTCATCTACAGTGCATGAGAATTCCTTCTTCATCACATCCTTGCCAAAACTTGTTATTTCTTGTTGATGATGTTGTTGTTGTTGTTGTTGTTTTAGCCATTCTGACAGGTGCAAGGTGATTTTTTTAATTAATTAATTAATTACTATATTTTTAAATTTACGCCCAAATTAGCATATAGTGCAATAATGGTTTCAGGAGTAGAATCCAGTGATTTATCCCCTACATATAACACCCAGTGCTCATCAAAACAAGTAGCCTCCTTAATACCCCTTGCCCATTTAGCCCATCCCCCAGCCACAACCCCTCCAGCAACCCTCAGTTTTTTCTCTATATTTAAGAGTCTCTTACGTTTTGTACCCCTCCCTGTTTTTATATTATTTTTGCTTCCTTTCCCTTCTGTTCATTTGTTTTGTATCTTAAATTCCACATATGAGTGAAGTCATGATATTTGCCCCTTTGAAACAGCACATGTGTATCCTTTGGATAAATATCTAGTAGTACAATTGCTGGATTGTAGGGTAGTTCTACTTTTAATTTTTTTGAGGAACCTCCATCCTGTTTTTCAGAGTGGCTGCACCAGTTTGCATTCCCACCAGCAGTGCAAAAGGGTTCCTTTTTTTCCACATCCTCACCAGCATCTGTCATTGCCTGAATTGTAAATTTCAGCCATTCTGACTGATGTGAAGTGGTATCTCATTGTGGTTTTGATTTGTATTTCTCTGATGATGAGTGATGTTGAGCATTTTCTCATGTGTCAGTTGGCCATCTGGATGTCTTCTTTGGGAAAGTGTCTATTCATGTCTTTTGCCCATCTCTTCACCAGATTATTTGTTTTTTGGGTGTTGAGTTTGATAAGTTCTTTATAGATTTTGGATACTAGCCCTTTATCTGATATGTCGTTTGCAAATATCTTCTCCCATCCTGTCGGTTGCCTTTTAGTTTTGCTGATTGTTTCCTTCACTGTGCAGAAGTTTTTATCTTGACGAGTTCATTTTTGCTTTTGTTTCCCTTGCCTCTGGAGACAAGTTTAGTAGTAAGTTGCTGCGGGCAAGGTCAAAGAGGTTTTTGTCTGCTTTCCCCTCTAGGATTTTGATGGCTTACATTTAGATCTTATCCATTTTGAGTTTATTTTTATGTATCCTATAAGAAAGTGGTCCAGGTTCATTCTTCTGCCTGTTGCTGTCCAGTTTTCCCAACGCCATTTGCTGAAGAGACTGTCTTTAATCCATTGGATCTTCTTTCCTGCTTTGTCAAAGATTAGTTGGCCACACTGATATCTTTTTTAAAGTATTTACTTATTAAGTAATCTCTACACCCAGTGTGGGGCTTGAACTCACAACCCCAATATCAAGAGTCAGATGCTCCTCTGACTGAGCCAGCCAGGCCCCCCTGTAAAGTGACATTTTATTATGGTTTTAATCTGCATCTTCCTTAGGGGATTCTGTATTTTGAGCTTTCTTTCATTTGTAGTTGGAGATTATAAATATCTATACATTATATATATTATATATTTATTTTATTTATATTATATATGCATAAAATAGTCACCAGGAAGTCAATACAATTTTGTTATAGTCCTGGATATAGACAAAGAATAAATAAAAGTAACAAATACCAAGTTATGAGAAACAATGCTACCTGCTCACCTGCATGAGCAGAAATCATTGTGTAGCAATGCACAGATCAAAACCTCACACACTTGGGTCACCTAAAACTCTGAATGGAGCAGGGGCTGAATCAGGTGACAGACTGACATTTTCAAGGATTAGAGCTACTGGGAATAAAGCTTTTCAAAACTTGCTTGGATTTCCCTTCAGCAAGTACAAGCCTTGTAAGGGGTGGGTCGGGGACAAGGAAAAGAAACTCAGAGCCAATGAGTCTGTAGCAAAGGTTGACAACATTCCATACTGGAAATGATTAAAACATCATCCAGGAGGTATGATCTGGAGTTTCATCCCCACCTCCCCTGGTCTCCCACCCAGCTCAAGCCAACTCCAACTGCCCTTGACCACATTGTATTTGCTGGTCCAAGCAACCCTACCCTGCCACCTCCAGCCTAGAGAGCTGGTGATGGTGGTCGTGGTGACTGTGGGGGCAATGCAGTTGGGCATGTACTTGGAAGTATTGTGGAGGAGAGCATTATGCATTGTCAGGACTGTGAGGCCACAGACAGTAGGCCCCATCAGAAGAGATGGCCCCTTCCTTCTACTCAGATAAGCTTTCCTCAAAAGTATTGAGTAACTATTGTGATGATCCCTGGAGTTTTTATGATTCGAATCACCCTGAGGTGATTCGAGGGTGAATAGGGCAGCTCCTCTGACCAAACACTCAAAGGCCACTGTCTGGGTCTACACAGGGTTGCTAAGAGCCAGAGACTCTGAGTCGAGTGGAGTTCCATCATGTGTTCAGCAGATGGGGAGCCAGTGGACAGCCTTACCTTCTGGAGGAACCACAGAGAGAATGTTCGTGCTGATAAAGAGTCAAGATGGAGCTGGTACCCCCTTCTGGGCACACGGGGCAGCCTTCTGGCAGGCTGCCTGCCAGGGAGGGGGACCCTCTTGGTCAGAGCAATTGTGTACATCATAAGACCATTTGCTAGTGTTTATCTTTCCACCCTCCAGCTCCTTCCTGCTGCCTCTGGCAAATTTGTATCATGTGCAGGAAAAAATGAGGCCCCAAAAGACCTGAGCTAGAAATCTGTCAGCTAGAAAGCTGACTGAAGAGAGACATTGTAGAGTTCTCAGATCCTCAAAGGACTTGTGGATATTTGAGGTGAATATTGTGGAGAAAGCATTTGAGTTGCTAGAGATTTGGGTGAGGATCCACTCATTTGCAGACCTGTCTCCCAGAGGCAGGGTTCCATCATTTCCCCTACCTCCTGTCAGCTTCTTCAAGAAGCTTCCCAGTTTAACTAAACAAACATTTCCTGAGTAAAGCACCTTGCCTGGCTCTCTGAGGATCCAGAGTCAAATCCCCTGTGTTCTCGGGGGACCTTGACAATGTAGTGGGGCAGAGAGGTCAGGTATTCAACAGCTATGTCAGTTGGGGGATCCTTAAACCAAAGCTGAGTCCTCAGTGGATTCAGAGTCCTTATTATTTTGTCTTCAGTGGAGATGACTCAAGACTTACTAAGCCTTCTGGGGAAATGACCAGCTGAGTCTGGGAAGCAATGAAAATGGAAAATTATAGAGGCCCTTTTTTGACAGGTATACTAGCCGGGCACTCCTCAGGCACTTTCTCCACAAACAGAAACTCAGAGGCTTGGAGATCTTGGTTTGGGAAGAACATGAAGGAAAGGGGCCAGAAAGTACAGTCTGGTTTGCTACTAAAAAAGCACAGCTGCTTCCAGTGTCCTGGCACCTTCTTCTCCAAGAACAAGGTTGACTCATTCACTCAAACAAGTTTATTAGCCGACAGGAAAGTAAAGAGGAAAAGGAGCCAGAATTCACCACACACCTCATCCAAAAACTGCATCTCTTACCAAAAAGAAATTCTGACTTCACTTCCAGCCAAGTCCTGTATTCTGGTCGGGGCTCCGGGCTCTGTTGAGGAAGGAGATGCCTTTACCTTGTATCACTAGCGAGGGTCTTGTCTACACACTGTAGCAGGGATGCAAAACCCAGCTTTGATCTGCAGCTTTGAGCGGGGTAGACTTCTCTGAAGGGTAATGGGCCAAACTGTACAAGATAGAGCTTTATTATTTTTTTCTAATTTCTTTATTTGTTTTTTGGGTGGGTTCCCCCCCCCCCCCCCACCAAGTGATCACTGGGGGTAGGTGTTTATGGGTAGACAGTAGACACTGGCTGGATTGACTGCTGTCACCTTTTAAGCGAGTGACCCAGTTCATTTTTTACAAAAACATGTTGGGAAAAACAGGTAAAGGGAGATATGGATTAATCATTGTCAACCAGTGAAAATGGCTGACTTATCTCTGGCTTGGTGAGAAAGTTCAGCTTCAGGACCTTGAACTGTGCATTGATTGACCAGGCTGGGGGAGCATGGTTCATGTCTCAGGATGGGCTGGACATTTTGTCCACAGAAAAACACTGGAGGGCATTTGCTTCTTTGTAAACAGTTAAGAACTCCCCTCTCACTACCTTTCTCCTGCCACCCCAAGGTCTGTCTTCTACTAACATATGATGAATCATCAGAACTTTTGCAGGAATCACAGATTCCTATCTTTTGCCTGCCCCCATCTTGCTTAACCGTCCTCCCCAAAGGAGCTGTTGCTTCTTCCAGAGAATATCCTGTTTCCACAAATGGTCAACCAGCCCCCTCACCGCCGGGTGGTAGACATTTCTCTCACTCTTCTTCAACCCTTTGGCCCTGCCAGATCACATGAACGTTCAGGACAGTTCCTGCTGTCAAATGCAATCCTCCCCCACCAGGGGTTAAACTTTTTTGATGGTGCACACCAGAGGCAAGGGAAGTAAGCCTCCAAAACACTGGTCAGAACTTTTTGCAAAAAGCTCATCTTCCCCTTTGTTCTGGTCCGTAGCTCAGAAGCAAAGAGGGGCTGTCTGAGGAGAGACGGGAAATGTGACTCAAGCTGAGAATCCAGCCTCAAACAGCTGTCCCTCCTTGCTTCCACTCACTGGATTCTTTAAAAGAATCCAGGGGACCAAGGAAAGAAGGAGGGGAGGGAAACCAAGTCAGGTCGTAGCCAGGGCTCAGCCTGGTGGGAAGTGGAGTGAGGTGAGGGGGTGCGGGGCAGAAGGAGGGTCTTGGTTTTCCTTAGAAGATTTTCAGAAACACCCTCAGGCCTCCAGCAGAGGCAGCCCAGGAGACTGCCCCCCCCCCCCCCCCCCCCCCGCTACCACTGAGATTTAAAAGGAAAAGAAAAGATTACAAAGGAAGATTAAAGAGCTGTGTGACCTTGACTGAGTCGCTAGAGTTGTCTGGGTTTTACTTTTGTCAACAATTAAGTAATAACACTCAGCGTTAACATTCTGAGTCTTAGGTGCTCCTTTGAAAGTGACTCCAGTGAGGCAGTGCCTGACTTTTAATAATCTAACAGAAGTAAATGATTCATTACTGCCAGAAGGAAAAGATAAATGTATTCATATCTTTTTAATTAAAATATTTTCAAAAGTAATGTAGTCACGGGGCGCCTGGCACGCTTGGTCGGTGGAGCGTGTGACTCTTGATCTCAGGGTAGTGAGTTCAAGTCCCACACTGGGTGTAGAGATGACTTAAAAAAAAAAAAAAGTAATGTAGTCACATAGTTTTTAGAATTTCAGAGTTCAAAGGAGTATTCAGTGAAGGCAGTTCTTACACCCACCTCTGGGCACCTTCCAGACACCAGGGCTGCCTGAGCCCAGCCGAGACCTGATGAGCACTGAGAAACCCCAGGGGATCTCCAGTGGCAGCAAGCTCCCTGCACGGATGCTGGCATCCAGCCCAGATGTAGGTTGGAGGAGGGGGCCATCCCCTCCCCCTGTTCCCTCCCCCCCCCTTCTTTTTCTCCCCCAGCTCCACCCGGTAGTCCTCTAATCAACTCTTTCTTAATGGCTGCAGAATTTTTATCCCAACAAAAACACCATGTTGTAAGTCAGTTATTAGGCCTTCCCTCTTCCGGAGCCTAGCCGGGGGGAGATAATTAGGAAATCAGTAGTCTTGGACCTTCTTAACCCACACCTTACCCCCCTCTGAGAATTCCCAAATGAGGACCACAGTGCAGAGAAAGAGGAAGAGGTGAGGCCCAGAATTGTCCTGAAAACAAACAGTGAGGTTTCCCCGCCCCCCAGGCCTGGAGAGGGACAAGGAACTATTCTGAGCTATGAAAACACAGCAGGGCTCTGCTAGGAAATAAACAGCCGTCTGTCCCGCCAACGCCTGTCTCCTTGGACACGAGTCCTGACAGCACCCGATCTCTGGCCAGCAGGCAGGAGACAGGGAGAAAGGCAGGGAGACTCTTGCGTGCCTCCCTCCTCTAGGATGAAAGGGAAAGACAGTGTTTGTTTTATTTTTAGGATTTTAAAGATTTCCTTCACTTTAGAAGGTTTGAAGGAGGGTGGCACTGGGGTCACGTAAGTCCAGGGGATCTCTCCAACCTTGAATTCCGGAGAGCAGGAAGCCTGTTGCTCACTCCTCAACCCCGTGCAATGTCAGTCTCCTCTGCTCTACTGGGAAGTCACCATGACCGTCTCACTGACACTTCTGACGGCCACCTTGAAACATTCACCCGCTCTGTGTTCAGTGCGACTCCAGCAAGCTCTTCTTTCCTTTCTCCTCTTCCTCCTGCCATAGCATGATGTTGGGCCCTTCTTGGACACCACCTGGATGTCCCATACATTCCCCAAATCCACGGGTTCCTTCCAGACCTGTTCCTCCTCCAGACTTTCTTGCTTTGCTTGTGTACCTCCTCTTCTCCTGCCATCCTCCAGGCACTGAGCCTGGCGACCTTTGGGTCATCCTTGAGGCTGCCTCATCGGGTTCTGACCATATATTTTCCACTCTTGCTGCTCCTTGTCAATCTCCCTGCCTAGACCTGTTAGCCCCTCCCTTACCTAATGATCTCCTACTCCCTTTCCCACTCCCAGCCCAAGCCATCTGATACACTACTGGTAAAAGAGCCTTCTTACAACACAATTCTTCTCACCTGTCACCTGAAAAATCTCCAGTGGCTCCCCATTGCCTCCAGAGTGAAGTTCAAATTCAAGCTGACTCACAATCAGACCAGGTTATCTTTCTAGCCTTATATCTCCAATCTCTCCTTCATGGATCCCTTGTTCCAGTTATATATCAAATGGTTTGGATTCCCCAGAGGAACCTTGGGTTTCCTAAATTTGCACTTCCCTCTGCCTGGAGTACAATTTTCCCCATCTCCAGGTGTCCAGATTCTAACCATGTTCAAGGCCAAGCTAATAAAGCCTTCTCAACCCACTGATGTGCACCCTTCCTCAGATACAAAGGATCACACTGACTGAACTCCCTTAGCACTTTACTGTTCTATCTTGGGGCACTAATCTTGTTCAAACCTTGCATTACCGTTGTTTCGCATACGTCTCAACATTTTTCCTGCTATCTTGAGCCCTGAGGACCAAGAAAACATCTCTTCCAGCCTTCAGAACTGAGCTCTACTTGTAGATCTGATATCAGTATGGTAGCCTGTGTAGGTGGCTGTGATGGGTTTTCCCATCATTGACATATGCCTTTTTGTGTTGTGACTTTGCCTCTCTTCCTATCAAGATGTGAACTTTTTATCTCCAACCTTTGAATCTGAGCTTGATCTTGTGCCTTGGCCAATGGGACCTTAGCAAATGTAATGCAAGCAGAGGCTTGAAAAGTATTCGTTCACTAGGATTTGTCCTTTTTGGGTTGCAGTGGGAACCCTGGACCGCAGAGGGGAGAAGTCAAGGCTGGTCTGTGGAGACTCATTGCTGTGAGTGACCTGAAAGCCAGCCCCAGCCATCAGACATGTGAGTGAGGCCGTCTTAGACCATCTGGCACCAGTCCATCTGCTGGATATCTGCAGCCTTGTGAGTGATCCCTGGTGACTCCAGCAAAAGAACTTCCCAAATGAGCCCAGCCCTGATGGCTGACCTATGGAAAACTGAACAAATAAAATGGTTTGTTGTTTTAAGCCATTAAGTTTCAGGGTGGTTTGTTATGCAGTAACAGAAACACCCAGCAGGTGCTCGTTAATAAACTATTAAATACTAGCTAGTATTCATTGAGCATTTACTATACGTCAAGAACTAGTTTTGGAAAATTACATGGATTAATTCATTTACTCCTCATAAGAATTCTGAGGTAGATTTTATTACTGTCCCCATCTTACAGGTGAGGAAAGTGAGGTACAGAGATGTCAAATAAGTTGCCCAAGGTGTAAAAATTACCAGATCTAAACCCCAGCAATCTGGCACCAGAAGCCCCCTATAAAACCATTATACCGTGTTGCAGAATGAGGAAAACATGAACTCATGGAGTTGCTGCCTCAGAAACACCCTTCCCCACATGCATGCCAAATTCTATGGCATTTTGGGGTCCAATGCTCAGTGTCTGCCTCTAACCCTCTCACCCCATGCTCCTTTGGGTCTATTCCAGGCTCTGAGCCTCTCCTGTGTGTTTCAGGGAAATCCCAGGATGGGGAATTGATTTCCAGACCTGCCAATGTACACCTACGCAGAAACCCTTCTGTCCCATCTCCTCTGTTCCTGCGACCTTTGTTAGGTTGTTGATTCCTGTGGTGGAGGTCTCATCTGGAGAGGGAATGCTCAGGTTCAGCATGTCAGTATCGCCCTTTGGACCCATGTCCTGGCTTAACCTGTACAGCCAGGGTGATTTTCTCCAAAGACTCAGAATCTTTGGGCTTCCTTAGACCTTTCTTTCTGAGTTAGTCAAAGGAAAAATTGGATACGAAATGGCTTTTTACAAGACCAAGAATTACTTGAATATACCAACAGTTATTGTTTGCTCAGATTGCAACAAAGATGTATTTAAGCACCAATAATGGTCATGACACCATGCTGAGCACCAGGCCAACGGGGCCAACAAGACATGGTTCTTGCCCCAGAGAGCTCAGTCTCTTGGATGGGGAGTGAAGGGAAGATATGTGTAGATAATGAACTAGAATCCAGTGCATGAACCTCTTCTATAGGGTTCTGTCCAACGTACTGAGACACCAGGGACAACAAACCAACTAGGTTTGCTCAGGGGGTGGTATTTGAGTTGGGTTTTAGAGGATGAATAAGCATCACCAGAGGAAGAAGGGAGGAAGGCAGAAGAGGGAGGAACCAGAGGAAGGCAGGAGGGAGTGCATGGGCAGAGGTGTGAATGGATGGGAATGGAGTGGGGAAGCACACACAGTTGGGCCATCTGGAGTGCAGGACACCATGATGGCAAGAGGTGCTGAAACCGATATACCTGGCAGAGAGTGAGGAGCTCCAAAGATTTATAAGCATCAGTTGGCAGAAGGAAAACTATAGGAGGAGAAGGGGAGGAAGGTGGGGATTTGCTTACAGTGAATTTCTGCTCTGGAAGTTAGAAGTGAAGTCCAGGCAAGGCTGGGTGGGTTGTATTGAGAGAGTCTGGCTGATGTCTCCAGGACACCCTGGTTCTTTGGTGAATTCACCACAATTCAAGGGAGGAAACTAAATCAGAAACCGGATTCACCAGATCACCAAGAGGGGTGCGGTTCATCTTTCCGGGAAGATCTAACTTTACGAAAGTAACACCTACAGGCTAATCTTCATTTATAGTAACTGTCAAGGCAAAAGCAATTTTTATCAGAATACCAATTAGTTCATTTACACAAGAGGTATAATTGACTTGCCTGTATTCTTCCCATGACCAAGGTGTGGTGGGAAGCTAGCCCGAGGAGCTGTGAATCAGAATCAGCAGTTGGTCATGAGATGGGTTTGCAGGGACTTGTGCCTCCATCCAAGTGGCTACTGTGCCTCCAGGGTTGGACTGGCCTTGGGCTGGGTCCTCTGTTCTAGACATGGTTGGATTGTCCTGCCAGGACAGACTCTGTGCCTTCTGTGCCTTCCAACGAACACATTATTTATATATCTTAGATACATTCTTTCTGTATTTTTATATATCAAGGCTCCTCTGGCAGACTTGGAACTGAACTACTGTCTCAGGGTTTTCTCAACTTTGGATATATGTTAGAATCACCAGGGGGGATTTAAAAGCTGCTAATAGCTGAGCCTCATTCTCAGAAATTCTGATTTTATTGGTTTGAGGTACAGCCTGGGTATGTGGAGTTTTACAAGTTCCGCCAATGATTTAATACACAGTTAAGGTCAAGAAACTTTGCTTTTTAAGGCAACTGTGCATATTTCTGCTCTGGTCCATTGAGTGTTGATCTTGCTCTTAGAGGGTCATTTACCATGCATCAGGTGCCAAATTCAACAATGATTCTCAAGCATCACCTGCCTGCCAGTGAAGAGCAGCGATGCAGGAGAAAACAGCCAGGTATAATTCCATGAAGACCTGGGTTCAATCCCAGCCCCACAGCTTACTAGCCAGATGACTTGGGGGCAAGTTACCTAATCTCTTTGAATATTAGTTTTCTCATCTGTAAAATGGGAATAATAATATCTGCTTCTCAAGGTTGTTATGAGGCAACAGATGGAAATAAGCTCACCCGTGGTAGTCTCCACCATACTGGCTTCATTTCAATGGGAGAAGCAGGAAAGACTGAGATATCACTTTCCTTGAGGGTCCTTAAGAAAGGGGGAGTTTCCCCATCATATTCTGGCCCACAGACATAAGGTTGCAGAGTATGAGAAACATGCCAAGGACAGGTGTCTAGAATATAAGCCTCATAACAGATTTAGATGTGGGGAGGAAGAATTCTACTGAACCTGCAGATACCCACCCGCAGAGCCTGAGTGGAGCACACATGGCCAGCCATTGGCCACAGGCCAAGTGTTGGAGTGGGGACATGAAGCAGGTGCCACTAAGAGGTCAGCTCACATGGATAATGTGTATTTGTGTGTGTGACAGTGGTCGAGGTCCTTTTAGTGGGGTCTGTAGGCCCGAGGGTCACCAGAGGGCCCACATTCCCAAAGTTCTCTCCCCCTCACTGGGTTCCTCCTATACCTTTGCTACTCTCGCCCTTTAGATCTCTCTGGGCTACATTCCTCAGTGTCTGGTTGTTTTATTTTCTTGTGGCTGGTAGGGTGTGTTCCCAGTAGGGCTATGCAATGGGGCTGCCTCGAGGCTTTTCCTGAGAGTTCCCTGTGCACACACTCTTTTGCAGTGGCTCCAATTGTCCCCTCTGACCCCAGTGGGGAGCCCCATCACACACTCACCAGTTAGCAGGTAAGCCACAGTAGCAGGGCCCCTCACACAGACTTCAGCCTGGGGGGCACATGTCCCCTCCCCCATCCCTGCATGTGAAGAAGCAGAGGTGGAACAGCCAAGAGAAGCATCCCTGGCTCCCTCCACCACATTTGCTTGGCCATGAGGGAAGGGAAGATGAGAGCATCTATACCCGTCTTGGTCCAAATTTCTTCACATAAGAAAACACAAGAAAGTCGAAACAGGATATTATCTGGGCTGAAAGAATAAAGAGACACTAAATCACTGAGCCTAGAAACAAATGGAAGGAAGCATCGGCAACTACCTTAACCAGCTCTGCCTTAACCCCTTCCGCATCTGAGCACTTTTCACGATACCCTGTTGCTGTTCTCGAACTGAGAGTGTGGCTCTCAATGGGGTTCTTGAGCAAGAGGCTAAGAAAATTCTGGAGACATCTTTGGTGCAAAAAGGTGATTTTATTGAAGCATGGAGACAGGACCTTTGGGCAGAAAAAGCTGCATGGGGGTTGTGAGGAGTGACTGATTATATACTTCTAAGTTAGTGAGGGTTAGGGGTCGCGTAAGTCTCTAAAGAATTTGAAAGTAAGGCTTTCAGGACCTTGAGGGGCTAGCTACTGCTAAGATAAGGTTACTTTTAGTCTTTAATAAAACCAAAACATTAAGGCAGTAAGGCAGTAAGGCAGCCATGAGTTCCCTGAGCAAGGTCACGCTCTGCGTGTTTCAGGTGTCTACCAGTGGGCTGAGAGACAGATCTAATTCATGTTACATTTCTCTTGCTGTTGTTCCCCTCATTGGCTCCCATGGCTTTTAGTCTTTGTATGGAGGCCCCTTTTCCAGAACTTAGTTCCTTTCCAGCTCACCTGGTTGAGCCTGAGAGTGTAGGCAGCTGTTGAGGGAACCACAAGATTTCCATGGTGTCTGAGCTCTGGGTTTGCCATTTCTCTCTGGTCACAAGCTGAGCAGGACCCAAATTTCTGTGCCCTCAGTTGCCCTCTTGCCCCAGCCCGCCTTCCCTGAGGGCTGGGACAGTGGTTTGGGCTTCCTCCTGGGGAAGGAACCCCCTCTCCTCCTGACTCGACAACCCCCTTTTCTAGAAAAGAGACTGAGAGAAGTAGGCAAGCTGTAGAAGCAGAGGTGTAGACACCACATAACACATAGTTTCTCTGGTCTGGAAGCACCTGAGAAAGCTTGGTCTTTGAGCCCTACCTCTTCCCCACCTTACTCCTGCCCCCATACTCTTTTCTGGAAAATGTTCCAGTTCTTATTTATGCCCATCCATAGTCCACACGTCAGGAAGGCGGGTGGGGATGGGAGGTTCTGGAGGCTACTGCCAGACAGGCCGGGCCAGTCCTCACTGGGACACCCCTGGCTCATTGGCATGCCCTCCCCTGACCAGACAGCTCCTGGCCTGGGGGCCAAGCTCCTGATGCTTTTTGGTTCCTACCTTTGGTGACATTTTGGTCATTCATGTTGGCTGCTGCACAGTAATAGAGGCCACTGTCACTCATAGGCCCTGGGAACAGATGGCCTTTCACCATTCCACTTACAAAACCTCCTGAACTGCTGCTGTCACTTGACCATCCTGCCCCCTCTCAAAAGCACACTCCACATGGTTACGTACATGGCAAGAGCTCAGAAGAACATTTGGCAGTGTAGACAGATGACAGGAGGAGCATTTTTGTTCTGATAGTGAGAAGAGGGAAATAGCAGGGAGTAGAAGCTGAAGTAGCAAGAGGAGGGGAAGGAGGAAGAGGGGGAACAAAGGGAGGAGAAGGAATGTGCAAGAACAAGGGAACATGACGACGGAAAAGCGCCTTCCTGGCTTCTAGGACACGGGCCTAGTGGGGACCCTGCCCTGGTACTTGAAAGAACAGGTGGTCCATAGAGGCCTCATCTTCAAATTCAAGGCCCAAGGGCAGAGGAGGAGCTGGGGAGGCCCCAGCAAGCTTCTGAATGTACTTAGTGACACCGAACTGTATGTTTAAATTTGGGCAATTTGTAAATTTTAGGTTATGTATGTTTTAGCACAATAGAAAAAAAGAAGAACAAGAAGAAAAGGAAAGGAAAAGTAATGATACAGCCACTTTGGAAACCAGCCTGCGGTTCCTCAAAAGGTTAGGGATAGGGTTTCTATACAACCCAGCAATTCCACGCCCAGGTATGTATGTACTGAAGAGAAATGAAAACACATGTCCTCACAAGAGCTTGTATATGAATGTTCACAGCAGCTTTTTAAAATAAACTTTTATTTACTTGTTTGTTTGTTTATTTTAATGGTTGTTTATTTTTGAGAGAGAGAGAGAGAGACAGAGACAGAACGCGAACAGGGGAGGGATAGCGAGAGAGAGGGAGACACAGAATCCGAAGCAGGCTCCAGGCTCTGAGCTGTGCACACAGAGCCCGACGCAGGGCTCGAACTCACAAACCGCGAGATCATGACCTGAGCGGAAGTCGGAGGCTTGACCGACTGAGCCACCAAGGCGCCCCCACTGCAGCTTTACCCATAAAGTGGAAACAACCCAAATGTACATCAGTGGAAGAGTGGATGAACAAAATGTGGTCTGTCCAGTGGAATCGCATTCAGCCATGACAAAAGCTACAAAATGGATGTACCTCAGAAGCAAGATGCCACGTGAAAGGAGCACAAAAGACCACATACGGTGTGAACCTGTTTATATATGAAATGTCCAGATTATAAACAAATCTATAGTGACAGAAACACTAGTGGTTGCCTAGAGCCGGGAAGGGGTTGGAGGGAAACAGGGAGCGACTGCTAACGGGCCTGAGGTTTCTTTTTCGGATGATGAAAATGCTCTAGAATTGGATAGGGGTGATGGTTGCACACTTTGTAAATATACCAAAACCCACTCAATCTTACATATTGACAGGGTGGATTTAATGACATGTGAATCGTTAAAAAAAATCTTGTTACAAAAAATAAGATGAAGGGCACCTGGCTGGCTCAGTTGGTAGAGCATGCGACTTGATCTTAGGGTTGTGAGTTCGAGCCCCACATTGGGTGTGGAGCCTACTTAAAAAACAAAACAAAACAAAGATTAAAAAATTGTTAGAAGAAACACAAATCTTCTGGGAAAAGCTTGGCCATCAGTCCAGGCTTCGGCTGGCCACTCTCTCTGGGACAGGAACCCAGCAGGTCTAGGGCCAACAAAGCTGAGTTGTGTCTCTGCCCCTCCCCCAGGGTCAGGCATCACAGGCTCAGGATGCTCCCAGCAGGGAGGGGGTGTCAGGGAGGGCCATACAGAAGGGTCTTGGGAGAAAAGAGGGTACCAGGCTGCCTGGCCCAGTGCCCACTGTTCCCCTCCCCACACACCCTGGCCCTGGAGCCCCTGGCCACATTCCCCATCCCAGGGACCCCCCTAGCTGTGAGAGAAGCCCCCGTGAGAGAAGGCAGGGAGGTCTGGGGCACAGGCAGCAGCCTGGGGGAGGCAGGCCATGGGATTGACCTCGCAGGCCCCAGCATCCTGGTCCCCCCGGAAATAGACGGAATCAGGAGAATCGAAGGAAGGGTCCTGGTCAAAGAAGTTGTAGGGTCGGAGGAAGAAGCCCACACCGTTCCCCACAGTCACCGTGTTGGGAATGTCTTCTGCATGTGGGATGTGCAGGAAACCAGCTGTCACCCAGGCCACCAAGTCCTGGCAGGGGAGAAGAAAGGTGATCCTGAGGCCTGGCTTTGCGAAGGACATGCCTGCCTCCTCCAGTAGCCCTGTGTGTACGGATTCAGCTCACTAGCCCAGGAAAAACGTGAAATCACAAAGCTTTTTTCTTTAGTGGGTTCTAAAGACCCCCAAGGAATCTGGCTTGGGAGAGGATGAAGTAGCTCATCCCTGCTTCCCTCACCCCCCCATCGAGCCTCCCCCTCCATCCTCTCAGCTGACCTGCCCTGCAATGGTCTCGTTGTTGATGAAGTCAGTGAAGTCCACAGTGGGAGTCCAAGGGTCATTCAGATTGTAGACGCTGGTGCTGCTGGGCTCCTCTTCCTTCCGCCGGGTCACGGCCAGCTGGTACCTACCGGAGATTTGGATTAGACGCACAAGGTCATCAGCCTGTCCTACTGCCCGAAACGACACTGGAGAGGGAGCACAAAGAGGAAGTGAGCACAAAGGTCTCACAGCGTCGAGCCTTTTTATTATTCTGTCTCCACTTGTTCTCTTTCTTTCTGTCCCGAGACTTCCTGAGTGTGTCCAGTGTCTCATATTTCAAACATCAACTGACCCGTTGTTCAGATCTCAGGTAGGAATGTCATCCTTGTGCATCCGTCCAGATCTGAGCCTGCGCCCTGGATGCATGCGTGCAGACATGACCTGATTCCGATCTTAAGTCAGTTTCAGCGTGTCACCTGCCTGGGTTTTAGGGCATATTCCCTCAGATCTGTGCTCTTCTCGTGCTGTTTTTTCCTCCAATTTTTATTGTGAACATTTTTAACATACAGAAAAGTTGAAAGAATGGCGTAGTGAACACCCACATACCCATGACCTAGAACCCACCTTCAACATTTCATTATACTCGAGTTGGCACATAACTCTCCATTGATCCCTCCGTCCAGCAGGCTGCATCTTGAATACCACTAAGATCGTGGCTGCGGGAATGTGTGTGTGTGCATGATTGTGTATGTGCATGCACACCTGTGGGAGGTGGGGGCAAGTGGCTTCTGAGCAACTTGGGGCCCTTCTTATAGTCCACCTCCTCCAGCCGCTAACACCCTGCCGCTCACCTTCCCCAGCTGAAGGCTCTCTCCATGGAGCTGTTCTGGGGCAGCGGCTCCCCAGCAAAGCTGAGCATCTGGATGCGGTAGCCCCGCGGGTGACCCCACTTGTTGCTGTGGTTGCTGGCCAGGTACACGTAGCGGGGTGGGGTGCCTCCCAGGGGGAAGGCGGCCTGCTCCTCAGTCTCCAGCAGCTTCCGGGTCACCTGCAGCCTCTGCATCTGGTGCTCGGGGCTCCAGGGTACCGCCGTGGGGACATAGGACGTGTCCTCAGCCCAGACCCAGTTCTCCAGTCCTGCCGGGGTGGGGTGGAGGTGGGTGAGAGGGAGGGCTGGTCACGCAGCTGCCCTGTCCCCTCTGGACTCTGTCCCCTCCCCTCCACTCACTGCTTCAGAGTGGGGCCAAAGAGAAACCCAGAACTGGGTGTGCCCCCTGCTCCCCTTCCCTCTCCCCAAGATATCTCCTATCCAGAGATTTGGAGAAGGTCCTGACTGATGTCGTCTCTGGTAATAATCCCAGGTGCCTTGTGACTGGATCTCTACTGACCTTCTCCTGCTGGGGACCTGCCAGGGAGGATGGTTTCCCTGAGGTTGGAGCAGCCTGGCCGGCAATGTGCAGGAGTCAGATTCTTCCTGACCCAAGGAAAGGGTCTACGCCTCATGCCTAAAGCCCTATAGCATCACCAGAACTACCTTGCCATTAACATAAAAATAGCTGTACCTCCTCCTCGAGGAGCTCTGCACAGGCAGGGCACTGGTGCTTTACTTGGACTACAACCTTATGAAGGAGGAACCACAATTGTCCCCATTGTATAGATGGGACAACTGAGGCTTAGAGATTTAAAGAATGTGCTCTAGTTTGTCATCAAGAGCATGCGGTTAGTATCATGGTAGTGCTGGGGACCCCTGTCTTACTCTGGCTCTGTATCGTCCACACAGCAGCACACAGAGGAAAGCGACATAGAATGGCCCCACCACACATGGACGGCAGAAATGCTGGCCAGAGGGAAGGAAAAGCAGACCCCGGGCCCAATGCTGCTGGAGCTTGGGGGTATTTCTTATTATTTGAGGCTTGGCAAGGAATTAAGAGCAGGGCCAAGTGCACAGTCTGTTCCCTGAACTCTGGGAATTTTGAATGATTTTATTAGAATCTAACTAGGTCCCATATTAGGAGTCAACTTAAGTGATCTGGGACCAAAGAGCAGTAAACCAAAACATGCCGAAACTCCCTCCATACCTTCCAAGGACCAGAGGACAGCAGAGACTGATGAAGCATACTCTCGGTTTCCTTTTGTGGAGTCACTGCCCCTAGTCCACACCCCAGGGTTTCTACCCATAGGTGATAATTAAAGGCCAAGAGGGGCGCCTGGGTGGCTCAGTTGGTTAAGCATCCGACTTCAGCTCAGGTCATGATCTCATGATTTCTGAGTTCGAGCCCCACATCAGGCTCTGTGCACAGAGCCTGGAGCCTGCCTCAGATTCCATGTCTCCCCCTCTCTGCCCCTCCCATGCTCATGCTCTGTCTCTGTCTGTCTCTCAATAATAAATAAACATTAAAAAAAAATAAAAATAAATAAAAAGGCCAAGAGTTCTTTCTGGTACATCCACACGGGCTCATGTGGAGGACAACAGCAGCAACAATGGCTAATACTCCTCCCTATGCGTCAGGCACCGTTCAAAGTGCTTGAAGAGATATTGCTTAGGAGCAGAGCTAAAGAGAGGTGTGTGTGTCGGGCAGAATACAAACCTATATTTTCTAGCTAAGTCCAATGAGCGATCCTAAAAGCAATGACATCCCAGTGACAATGAGCACTCTGGGTACCCAGCTCTTGGTTTCTAAATAGTATCTTCCAATTAGAAGGAACCAGAACACCTTGGAGAAGTGTTTGATTCCAGGGCGGGAGCAGGGAAAATACAAGATCAAATTCAAACATCTTGTGGGGCACCTGGGTGGCTTAGTCAGTTAAGCATCTGACTCTTGATTTTCGGCTCAGGTCACGATCTCACGGTTCATGAGTTCGAGCCCCGCGTCAGGCTCCACACAGTGCGGAGCCTGCTTGGGATTCTCTCCTTCTCTCTCTGTCCCTCTTCTGCTCACTTTTTATCTCTCTCTCTCAAAATAAAAAAAAATAAGCGTTAAAAAAAATTCGAACATCTTGTGCCAGAAAGTAAAGAAGTGCTCAAAAAAGGTTGGAGGCACATCAAAAGAACACAGGAACCAACCTGAAGCATCTCCCAATGGCCAAAACTGGAACAGTTCAAGGAACAAGATAAATGATAGTACTGGGTTATAACCCTTAGACTAAAATAAATATCCATGAATCCATGCAGTTGTGAATAATTACATATATAAATAAATGTAAAAGGAGGATAGCCCTTCCTTATGAAGAATTCTAATTAATAAATGAATAAAGAATAAGGAAAAAAATTTGAAATGACGAGTAGGGTAACACTGCAGTAATAATTGTGGCATAAAAAAAAGTCCACCAATAGATGCTAAAAATTAGTGGGCAAGAATTTGAGAAGAAAAAAAAATAGGATATTCACATGGCATCAAAGTAATTGCCCCAAGATATTTATTAGCAGGAAATGGAAAAATATTAACTTTTACAATGGAGAAAGCTAGAAGACACCATCTTAACTAAGTGCTTGAGGTCAACGTCACTATATCTCTTGATATGACGGACTGAGAAGGTCATAATGTCATTTCTCTTGTTTTCTTGCAAAACAAAAAGTACAGTCTCAATCTAACCATGAGAAAATAACAGAGAACCCCACTTTGAGAGATATCATGCAAAATAATGACCACTATTTTCCCTAGTGTGAAGGTCATGAAAGACAAGAAAAGCCTAAGAAACTGTCACGGATTGGAGGAAACTAAGGAGATAAGTCGTGTAAATGCAGTACAGGATCCTGCGTTAGATCCTGGAACAGAAAAAGAAAATTAGTGGAAGAACAAATGAAACCCTAATAAGGTCTGTAGTTTAGTTAATAGTATTGTAATAATGTTAATTTCCTGGTTTGATGGCCATACGGTGGTTATGTAAGATGTTAACATGTAAGGAGCTGGGTGAAGGGTATATGGGAACTGGACGAAGTTTGCAACTTTTCTTAAGTCTAAAATTATTTCAAAAGATAAAGTGTTTTGGAGGCGCCTTGCTGGGTCTGTCAGAAGAGCATGTGACTCTCGATCTCAGGGTTGTGAGTTCGAGTCCCATGTTGGGTATAAGGATTACTTAAATGAATGAATGCATGGATAAGTTTTTTTTTAAGAGACAGTGTTTTAAAGTACTCATCATTAATCCTCAAACAGTCTTACTAAGAATGTACTGTTATACCATTTTTACATTTGTGTAAACCGATGTATAGAGCAGTTAAGCATAAAAATGTTTCTATCACACGTATTTTTCAAGGTGCTGCACACGCTCTCCACTCCCCCATTAGAATGCAAGCCTCTTAAGAGCAAGGATGTTGTTTCTTTTGTTAAATTGCATTAATGCCGTGCTTGGCACAAATATGTTCAGTAAATATTTGTTGCTTACATGAGTGATATGCTGTTATGTGAAAAAACAGATGTGGCAAAATATATGTACATTATGACCCAAATTTGGTAATAAAAACTTTAAATATTTATATCAATATATCCTATTTGTAGATAGTATACAATATCATAAATGTTATAATTTATTAAATATTGCAGATGCAACATTTTAAAATATGGAAGAATTTTTTTAATTTTTTTTAATTTTTATTTATTTTTGAGACAGAGAGAGACAGAGCATGAACGGGGAGGGGGCAGAGAGAGAGGGAGACACAGAATCGGAAGCAGGCTCCAGGCTCTGAGCCATCAGCCCAGAGCCCGACGCGGGGCTCGAACTCAGGGACCGCGAGATCGTGACCTGAGCTGAAGTCGGACGCTTAACCGACTGAGCCACCCAGGCGCCCCAATTTTTTTTTTTTTTAAGTATGGAAGAATGATCTGCTAAGGGTGAAAATCTCTCAGGAATCCAATGACTTTCACGTTTATTTCATACACTTTTATATTTTTCATGTTTCAGTGACAATTTTTAAAGCTAGGCATGGAGACCTCAGCCCCCTCTTCTGGAATCCTTGTTTCTGCTGGAATATCTTACCTGCTACATCCAGATCCACCTTGAAGTGGGCGCTGTGGGTATGGACGGTGCCCAGCGTGTGCTCCCCAACCTGGTTCCCGTAACTTCGGGCAGCACCAAAGAGAAATGCTGAGCTGATGTAGCCGGTGGCATGGAGTCGGACCTCTATGGCCCCATTGGCGTGGAAGACCATATCCCACACATAGTCATAGTTGAGCATGGTTGAGACAGATCTGAGGACCAGCACTGTCTCTGCAAGGCCCCCAAAATACTGGGAGTAGATATCTGAGTGGTGTCGCCTCAAGGGGAGGCCCTGGTTCTGTTCAAACACACAAATGGCATCACGGATTGTCTTAGGGGCTTGGGACTCCAGAAGGAAGTGCCAGTCCACGTAGGTGGCCAGGTAGGGGCAGTCCACCCCCCGGGTCAGGGTTGAAGAGAAGTGACCCAAGCCAAATCCACCATCTGTGTACCGGCTTCGAAGAGCAGAGGGAGAATTTCCACCATAGATGGCCAAGGCCTCCTGGAGACTGATCTCATAAGCTAGTCGTTCTCCCCGGAAGCGGATGTCAAAGATCCTTGGGCCACTGAAAGCTCCAAGGCCAAAGGAGAAAGTCCACAATGAGGAGGCCACTTGACTCCCCTGGACACTGAAGCGGGGGCCCTGGGGGTGGAACTGCAGAGGAGGACTCGGACCCCGAGGCACCTGGGACTTCAAGGACCAGGACCCACCTGTGCCGTTGTCTGGGATCAGCACCACATTCACCAGGCCGGCCTCAAACTGGTCTTCCAGCTGGGCCAAACTCTCATAGTAGCGGCCTTGAAAGAACACCTTCTGGATGGTCCAGTGGGCAGGCTCCAGAGCCTTGTGGTCTACCAGCAGCTCCAACCCCACGGGGTGCAGGAAGAACCCAGCCCCTGAGATGTTGTAGTAGAGGCCAAACCAGGTGGCCCGGTCCCCTGACTGCATACCACGGGGGGCCGTGTTCATCGCCACCAGGTTCCGTCCTTGGCGTTTATAGAAGCAGCAGTGGTGGAGGAGACCAGCAGCCTGGGGCAGCTCTCTGTCGAAGATCAGCTGGTCTATGTCCTGGTACTCTCGCATCAGCACGGGGCGTCGGTGATAGGGCAGGGGGCCCCCGTGACGCTCCACCGTCACATCCCGCAGGTAGGAGGGGTGCGGCAGCGGCCCCACCACCAGCTCACTCACGTTGGGCTGGGGTTGTCCGCCAAAGAAGACGATGGCCAGTGCCTCCCGGGCGGGCGGGGGACTCCCCCTGTCCAGGTGGGCCAGGGCAGCAGCCTTGGGGGGCAGCTGCAGCTCCACCGAGAAGACGCAGTTGTCCGAGGGGCGGGCCTGGGCTGCGTCCACCAGGCCTGGCCCCAGCTGCTGGGTCAGGAAGCTCATCACAGCCGTCAGCTCCTCTGGGCTCAGGTCTGCAAACAGCTGGCTCTGGCTGGGGGGTGTCCGGGGCTGGGCACTGGGGGAGACAGAGGGGCAGCGGGGAGGCTGGCCAGGTTCATATTCCCTCTCCAATCCCTTTTCACTCCCACCATTACCCATGCCAGTCACCAGAACACTACACAGGGACAAAATAATGAAGATAGCCATAGGTAAATCTCCTGGACTGTCCTTAGGCTCCTGAATCAGAACGCAAAATGGGAAATAGAAAGATAAAAGACAGACAGGACTTGGGAGCAGGATGCCTCTTTGAGTCTCTGGAGGTTCCTGGTCTCTGAGCAGAGCTGTTGGGCAAGAGGCATGATGGACACATTGAAGATAAGCAGCCAAGGGCAGATGGGTGGGTGGGGGTGGGGGTGAAGCTGGAGGGGGCCAGAGGTCAGGCCAA
Organism: Panthera onca; assembly: GCF_046562875.1. Classification (NCBI taxonomy): domain Eukaryota; kingdom Metazoa; phylum Chordata; class Mammalia; order Carnivora; family Felidae; genus Panthera; species Panthera onca. The sequence continues at coordinate 58,202,440 of NC_138352.1, read as the reverse complement.
GCTTGGGAGGTGGGGCTGAGGTAGGAAACTGGACTTTAAGTAGCCCATGTAAGCCTCTGTCCTCTTGTTCCAAATCAAACACTTAGGGTCAAGGCTGGGGAACCAAGTGGGGGGGAAGGGTAGGTTTTGGAGATAACACAGGTAGAAGCAAGAGGAAGTAAAGGGGACAGAAAGGGACTGTCCTTGGGCTCTCCCTCCACCCTCCAGATGGAACCCTTCTCCTGGCTATAAGGCTGCAATGGAAATTCACCTGCCCAGACCGCTCCAGCCAGATTCCCCTCTTCCCTCCAGGCTCTGCTTCTCATCACTCTCTCCTGCTCCCCACCAGCTATCAACCAGAACCCTATGGGCAGGCATGGGAGTAATGCTAAGAACATAAAGCACCTGGGAGGAGCTGGGGGTGGTGAAGGGCTGAACCAGATCAACATTGTGGAGGCTCCAAGCACCCTAAATCACTGGAGGTGGGGTACACAGGGTGTGCAACCAGTCAGAAGTGGGGGCAGGGAGCAGGTGCACAGTGTAACAGAGATCCCCGTCTCCCCTTTGAGCAGGACTGACGGGCCAGGTCAGAGGTCAGGGGACTTGGAACACTGGCTGTGGAGTTACCTTGGCAACCCATCGCCCTCAATTCCAGGAAACCTTCCTCCAAAATGTTGCAGAGGCAGAGAGCAAAGCCACCTCCATTCTCTGCCAGGTGATGTGCAAGAGGCCACCGTCACCTGGGCAGTCAGGTCCTGAGAGGAACAAGGAGAGACCGAAGGTTCCAGGGAGGGGAGATGCTTGCCTCATGAACCTAGAGGAGAATCCTTCCCAACATGGACCTGCCCAGGAAGATTTCCCCAGAAACAGACATGAGACTGACCTTGCGGGAAGAATGCGTTCTCTGGGCAGAGAAGGGGAAAAACATGTCAGTCAAAGGAAACAGAAGGTACAAAGGTAGAGAAACTCGAAACAGCTCAGCATGGGCAGGGAATGGCCAAAAGGTCGGTGAGTTTGGTATGAGGTGGGGACAAAATGGGGGCAGAAGAGGTAAGATAGGGAAGTTTTGTGTGGCACATGTTTTTTTTTTTTTTTTTCAACGTTTTTTTTTTTATTTATTTTTGGGACAGAGAGAGACAGAGCATGAACGGGGGAGGGGCAGAGAGAGAGGGAGACACAGAATCGGAAACAGGCTCCAGGCTCCGAGCCATCAGCCCAGAGCCTGACGCGGGGCTCGAACTCAACGGACCGCGAGATCGTGACCTGGCTGAAGTCGGACACTTAACCGACTGCGCTACCCAGGCGCCCCTGTTTTTTTTTTTTTAATGTGAAATTTATTGTCAAATTGGTTTCGATACAGCATCCAGTGCTCATCCCAACAGGTGCCCTCCTCAATGCCCATCACCCACTTTGTGTGGTACATGTTTTAAGCAAGGCAGTAATTGCGGGTAGATGGTGAGGTATCTGGGAGCCTGGGAGAGTTAAACCAGGTAAATTGATAACAAAAAGGTCAGCTTATCCAGAAATATTTATACATCCAGCTGTGGTTTGGTTTTGGTTTTGGTTTTTAAAGATTTTATTTTTAAGTAATCTCCACACCCAGTGTGGGGCTTGAACTCACAACCCTGAGATCAAGAGATGCACATTCCACAACTGAGCCACACAGGGGCCCCTCATCCAGTTGTATTTTGATATGGAAACTCAAAGGGTTTTCCTTTCCCTTGTTCTTTAAAGAGGTAGGAGTAGAGGTGCTCTCTCTAAAATGGTGAGAAAGTTGGGGTCTTCCATCCCAAAATAACCTCCCTCCCCAGGGAAGCAAGCCCTTGGGGTTGGGTCCTCAAGGAAAATGGAACTGGTTTTTCTTCTTTCTTTTGTAACTTTTTTTTAACGTTTTATTTTATTTTTTGAGAGACAGGGAGAGACAGAGCTTGAGCACGGAAGGAACAGAGAGAGAGGGAGACACAGAATCCGAAGCAGGCTCCAGGCTCTGAACTCTCAGTGCAGAGCCCCATGCGGGGTTCAAACCCACAAACTGCGAGATCATGACCTGAGCTGAAGTCGGACACTCAACCGATTGAGCCACCCAGGCGCCCCAGAACTGGGTTTTTCTTTCACTGATCTGGTTTTCATACTCTGCAGAAGCTCTTTGTGGAAGAAAGTATTTAAAAATTTTTTGATTTAAAAAATGTTTTGAAAACATTTTGATGAACACACACAAAACAGTTGGTAAATACATGTAGAAAGCATAAAGGAGTGTACTGTGACAAATCCACTTCCCTTTCATCCTTCAGGTCCCCTCCACAGTCCCCTCCCCAAAACAAGAGCTTTAACCAGTACCTCTTGGGTCATCTGGGCTATTGTCAGGGCTCTTGTCAGGGCTATTGTCAGTGAGAGAAAAAGGAGAGAATAGGGCTTTTGCACAGGAGAGTGGGTGTGCGTCAATCCCAGGGCAGGGCCCGCCTCCCAAATCTGCCCCAGCAAGGCTGGCCTCAGGGCCGCAGAAAGTGAACATAATAGCAGTGACCACTGTCACCTGAAAACTAGTTGACCATTCCCCCAACCCCCACCCAAATCTCAGACTACAGGGTCTTCCCTAACCCTGAAGATGAGAACCCCCACAAGCATGCCCGTGAATGAATTTCCTGCCAACCAGGTACAAGGGCACCGAGCTTGTTATCTGATATAGAAGCATAAAGAAACATGACATTTCATACCTACCCCTGAGTGCTTGGGAGTAGAATCCACATCCAGTGCTCCCATCAACTGAGCAGTAACATAGAGACAAGGGACTGGAGAACTTGTGGTCAAGACAGAGACAACAGGATTACCACCACGAAGGCAGAATGGGTCATTGGAAATGGGCCTGTGTGGGATAAGAGGAAACAGAACCTAATGCCAAGGCCTAAGCCCTGGCCACAGGCAGCGCGTAACCCCGGGAACTCGGGTCCAGGCTCTTTGGTAAGTTATCGTCCCAGCTCCCAGCTAAGAGCACATCATTATGATGGCTCACGTTTCTTTGTCTTGACCTACCAAGCAGAAGTCAAGAATGTTCACTCCAGGGATGCCTGGATAGTCAGTCTGTTAAGGGTCCGACTTCGGCTCAGGTCATAATCCCACAGCTTGTGGGTTCAAGTCCCGCACGAGGCTCTGCGCTGACAGCTCGGAGCCTGGAACCTGCTTTGGATTCTGTGTCTCCCTCTCTCTCTGCCCCTCTCCTGCTCATGTTCTGTCTCTCTGTCTCTCAAAAATAAATAAACATTAAAAAAATAAATAAAAGAATGTTGGCTCCAGTAAGGTATCACAGGGCTCTCATGTGGGGAGGTGGGTCATGACTGGGGGAGAGCCCTTTGCCTTGGCTGGTGGGGAAGCAGGTATATAAAAGATGCCCCCCCCCCCAACCATCTTCCCTAGGTGTCTTGCTGTCACACTGTTCCCTCTGATACCTCTTCGCAATTGTCACAAAACGTGTCCCTTTTGAAGCATTACTCCGGAGACAGGACCACGTGCCTCTCATTAGGTCTTATTTCCCTTTGGATAAACTTGACCCCTGGCCTCTGTGAATAGGATGAGTTTATTCCCTGGAGCCAGAGGCCACCCCCTGCCTGCGGGCTGAAGACTGGGCCCCAGAACGCGCTGTGTCTCAGCGGGGTTGCTGCTACCGAAGCCCGGGGGGGGTCAACCCTGTGCACACAGGTCATGCTCCACGCACGTCTGCAGTGTAGGGTGACAGCTGTGGCAACAGTGTGGAGGTGTGGAGCAGTGCTAGGGTGTGGGGTGGACTCGATGAGGTCAGTGACCTCAAGGACAGAGAAAAAGGAATAAGTCTAAGATGTTGAAGAGCAGAGGTGACAGGACTGGGTGCCCAATTGGGTGTGGGTAGGCAAAGAAGAACACAGTGTTTTAGGTGACACAAAGGTTTCCTGTGACTGGATGGGTGATGGGGCTTTTCACCAGAAAGGACACACATGAAGAGCAGCAAGTTGGTTTTTTTTTAAATGTTTTTATTTATTTTGAGACAGTGAGAGACAGAGCATGAACAGCGGAGGGGCAGAGTGAGAGAGGGAGACACAGAATCTGAAGCAGGCTCCAGGCTCTGAGCCATCAGCACAGAGCCCGACATGGGGCTCAAACTCACGAACCGTGAGGTCGTGACCTGAGCCGAAGTCGGACGCTCAACCGACCGAGCCACCCAGGCGCCCCGAAGAGCAGCAAGTTTAAGGGGGAACCAACGAGGTTGAGTTTGAGGTGCCTATGGGAAGTCCCAGCACAGAGGCTTAGAAATAGGGCAATTGGCTTTATGGGTCTGGAGCACAGGAGAGACGTTCTAGGCTAGACATAGACATTTCAGCCAACAACAGTATTAGCAGTTAAAGAGAGGCTGAGATCACCCCAGGGAGGACTTCTGGAAAGAGAAGAGAGGAGGCCCAAGATGGCATCCTGGAAAATGCCACGGTCTGGGCCTATGTGGGCTGGTGGGGGAGCAGAGGTAAAGGAGCCAGCATATGAGACTGAGAAGCAGCATGGACAGGGAGGGGTCAGAATGTGGGGAAGTCAAGGCAGGAGTAGGTGGTGTTGTCAAATGCCACCAAAAGGTCCAGAAAGTAGGCGCCTGGAAAAGCCCGTCGATTCTGCATTTAGAAGTCACTGGTGACCTTTGTCAGAGCAATGTCTGTGGCTGTGGGCCGGCAGAGGGAGGGCAATGGGTCGAGAGTGACTGGGGAGGCAGAGGAAGCAGACCCAGGAAGGATAGAACATGCCTCGGAAGAAGGGGTTTTTGAAAAGGCACAGACTGAGAGAGAGAGAGAAGACCCTGCCAGGGAGATGCAGGGTCCCCAGGAAGGCTTAGCAAGATGAGAGTCGAGAAGAAGAGCCAATAAAGAGGGAGAGATAAAAGATACAGACAGAGGAGTGGATAACTGAAGGAGAACCTTCTGGGGGGAGCCCGAAGGGTGGGGTCCCCCTTAAGCAGGTAAAAAGGCTGTGGAATTAATGAGCCCATCCTCATCACGGAACAGTCAAAGAAGCTGTCACGGGGGCACCAAGTTCCTTTTCTTTTATAGGGGTTTAAGTTTTCTCAAACCCCCTTTGCATTGTATAAAGTCTACAAGGATGAGTTAACCAATTATCACGTAACTGCACCAACTATAGAAGAGCCGCACTGTTGGGATTTTTCTTCAATCAGCATCTGACCTTCCCAAGTGATCTGTTAAGTGCTCGTTAAATAAAATGCTCTTCCGTTCTGGAGGAAAAAGACCAGTTACTGGCCAGAGAGCCCTCCTCATTTTCCCAGCAACCTCAGCAGAAAGTGTGGGAGGGAGAAGGGAGGAGGGAGGCATGCAGATGTGGGGTTCTGATTGGAGCAGCTCAGAAAGGCCAGACTCCCCACAGGGGTCCTCCCCAGGCCCTGCCAGGAGTTCAGGCCACCATCATTTCTGACTTCTGACCCACTGCCCATGGCCAGGTCTTCTGTCAACTCTGTGCTTTGTATCTGGGCCAGAGGGAATGTTCTAAAAGGCAAATCTGACACTTGTCACTCTCTTGCCCCAAGTCTTTCCATGGCTCCCCGTTTCTCTTAGAGTAACCATGGCTTGCAAGGACTCCCTCCCTCATCTGTTCCCTGCTTGCCCCTCCAGGCTCTCCCTATAGCCCACATGCCTCTCATTGAACTTGGGTACTTGGATGGTGCCACCTTGTCACCTCCTGGTCTTTGATCATGCTGTTTCCTCAGCCTGGAAAATTCTCTCCACTGTCCTCCTTATCCCCAGCTTGGACATCATGTCTCACAGGAAGCCCTTCCCAAACCCAAGTCAGGAGCCCCTGCTATTGTCGCCCTCCCACCTCCCTTTTAACGGTCCTGCCTGCAACTATTCTTTACTGGCCTCACTTGCCCGAGGACAAAAAATATGCCTCCTATTCACTGGTGTATCCTAGTGCCTTGCATGTGCCTGGCCCTTAGAAGGCACGCTGTAAATCTTTGTTGGAAGCATGAAGGAATCTTCTTGTACTTGGAGCTGGGGCCCTTCCTGGGGGCCACAGGAGAGCAGAGGCAGGTGAGTACATGGGCTCCTTCCAGGGCGTTCTAGTGTCTACATTCCCAGAGAAGTCCCAGTTATGCCCTCTGACCCAAGCCTCAGGGCTCCCCTTGTCCAGCTCCTCTTAGGGCGATGAGTCCATGTCCTAAAGATTTTAGCACTGGGGCACCCGTCCCTTCAGAATTTAACATCCTTGATAAGTATTCACTCCTATCGCTTGATCACAAATGTGACACCAACACACTAAGCTGGCCTCAGTGGTCTAAGGAAGAGATTGGATTGGGGTAGGGGGCTGGAGGTCCACCTTGTAGCCCTCCTGACCCCAGCTGGGTGGACGTTCTAATGATCCACAGGTCCATCTTACCTCCTCTTATTTGAGGCTGGGGCAGGTGGTGTCATCCTTACGGTGACATGTAGAGACACAACCACACACAGTTACATTTTCAGACAAATGCTGGCGAGCATTTGCACCCACTCACACATATGACGGCACACAAGCGCTCACGCTCTTTGGTGTGGACATGGGTTTCGAGGTCATAAGCTTCATGTCAGTGTGATGGGGAGGGGGGAGGGGTGGACACAAGCATCCCTTTATTCCATTTCCCCCAGCAGTGACCACTGTGCAGCTGCCCATAAGAAGAGTCAGCCTGTAGCGGAGAAGTTAAATTACTTAGGTCGGAGAAAGAGAAGTACAAAGTCAGTGTCAGAGCCCACAGCTGGTCATGACATCCTTTTTCTCCTCTGTCTCAGTCTTCAGTCACTCCTTGTCCTCAGTCTCCTTCTGTGTTGTCACTCCTTTCACCCCAGGCAGGCAGTGCCACAAATTAACGCAGCTGTCACTGGCCCGCTGTCCTCGCTGAGGTCTTCCTCCCTATTCTTTGGAACCTAGTTTCTCTCCAGCTTACTGATGTATCCCCACCCACTGTTTCATTGACCTAGAAGTGAACTTGGGCTTGGGGCAGCACAGAAGGTAGCAGAAGCTTCTGTGATGCCTGAGTTCCCTAGACAGGGTCTCCCTCTGGTCAGAGGCTGAGCGGAAGCCCAAACTGGTTTCCTGAACTTCACCTCCTGGCCTGGCCTGGGCTTCCAGCAGGCAGAGGTCACTTCTCTCCATTGTTTCTCATTGTCCCCTCTTTGAAGAGAGACAGAGAGGAGGAAAAAAGAGAGAGAGACAGAGAGGGAGTGAGAGAGGGTGGCTGAAGTTTCGCATTGTCATCGGGGATAGACAGACAAGAAAGTGCAAAGGAGTTACCAGAGGCCACATCCATTCTCCGGGTCTCAGAAACTTTACCAAATTGAGTCCCTGGGTCCATACCTTCACTTACTTTACCCTCCACCTACCCTCAACCCTTCCTAAAAGACTTGTCAATTAAAAAAAAAAAAAAGTCAGGTCCTGGTTGGGTCCATTTTTTATTAATTTTGAATAGGTAATACAGTCACATGGCTCAAAATTCAAAACATACAAAAGGGTATATAGTGTGCTAAGTCTCCTCCCTGCCCCGTCCCCACCTCCCAGTTCCCCTCCCCAAAAGTATCACTAGTCTCTTGTGAATATGCATATACAAGTGAATATGTATTTATTTATTTTTTTAAAGGTTATTTATTTTGAGAGAGAGAGACAGAGAGAGATAGAGAGTGGGGGAAGGGCAGAGAGAGAGAGAGAGGGAGGGAGAGAGAGAGTCCAAGGAAGCTCTGCACTGACAGTCCCAATGTGGGACTTGAGCTCACAAACTGTGAGATCATGACCTGAGCTGAAATCAAGAGTGGGACGCTTAACCAACTGAGCCACCCAGGCACCCCCACGTGAATATGTACTTATAGTTTCCTCCCTTCTACAACCCAGAGGGGAGGGGCACTACATACACCTTGCTGTTCGCATTGGAAGATCATTCCATATTAGTATACAAAGAGAGAGAATTCTTTTTATAGCTGCATAGTAAGGCGGTACAAGAATTAAGTTAACCAATCCTCTAGGAAAGGATGTTTCTGTTGTTTCCAATCTCTCACTATTGGTATACCCATCCCTCGCCCAGACCCCCTTGAAGGACAGCATGGTAGGAGCCACCCCCAGCCCCTCCCAGCTCATTTGCATGGCCACCTGTGTTGGACACCTCTAGGTTGCTGGAATTCTTGGGTCTCACTGCTTCTCACCATTGGTGCCCACCAACTTTCCATGTCTGTTGCTGCGGGGTAGAGGTCACTGGTCACATACACCGCTGGCAAAAATGACCGCTCCTCATTGCCACTGTACCCACAAATCCACCTCAAATGCTAACTTGAGCGGCTGCTGTCCGTGTGACCATCCTCTGCCAGAGACTTCGAGGCAGGTGAATACAAAGGGGCGGAGGGAACTTTCTCGGGGAAATTATAGCTTGCCCCAGGACAGGGGTGGGGACAACTCCTAGTCCGGTTTGTGACAGACACAGGGGACAGACAGGGATTGTCCTCTCAAACTAGATGCCCCTTGCATTTTGAGACTTCCACAGGCATAGAGCCAGGGGAGGAGACCTAAGTTGAGAAATCAAGGCTAGGGGAGCATCGGGACAGAGGAACATCTTCTCAGGGCTGGGAGGGAAATCTCAGGATATAAGAACAGGTGGGAAATGAAGAAGAAACAGTAGGCAAAAGGGAGAAGGAGGGAGAGAAGGAGGCCTTGTATAAGAGGAACATGGGCTAAGGAACCCTTTCTAGCTCATCCGTGGATATGTAGGCCTGGCAGGAACCCTGCCCTGGGGCTTCTAGGGGACTATCCCCAGGGCAGAAACGCCACCCTCACCTCCCAAGTGAGGGACTGAGGAGGCTCAGGAGAAACCTGGAGATGGATGAAAAAGATTTGGGAAAGCCAGAAATAAAAAACAAAAACAAAAACAAACCCACAAAAAACAGGAGTCTTCTGGAAAAAGCTTGGCCATCAGTCCAGGCTTCGGCTGGCCACTCTCTCTGGGTCAGGAACCCAGCAGGTCTAGGGCCAACAAAGCTGAGTTGTGTCTCTGCCCCTCCCCCAGGGTCAGGCATCACAGGCTCAGGATGCTCCCAGCAGGGAGGGGGTGTCAGGGAGGGCCATACAGAGGGGTCTTGGGAGAAAAGAGGGTACCAGGCTGCCTGGCCCAGTGCCCACTGTTCCCCTCCCCACACACCCTGGCCCTGGAGCCCCTGGCCACATTCCCCATCCCAGGGACCCCCCTAGCTGTGAGAGAAGCCCCCGTGGGAGAAGGCAGGGAGGTCTGGGGCACAGGCAGCAGCCTGGGGGAGGCAGGCCATGGGATTGACCTCGCAGGCCCCAGCATCCTGGTCCCCCTGGAAATAGACGGAATCAGGAGAATCGAAGGAAGGGTCCTGGTCAAAGAAGTTGTAGGGTCGGAGGAAGAAGCCCACACCGTTCCCCACAGTCACCGTGTTGGGAATGTCTTCTGCATGTGGGATGTGCAGGAAACCAGCTGTCACCCAGGCCACCAAGTCCTGGCAGGGGAGAAGAAAGGTGATCCTGAGGCCTGGCTTTGCGAAGGACATGCCTGCCTCCTCCAGTAGCCCTGTATGTACAGATCCACCTTGCCAGCCCACCTTTCCTCGAAAGGATCTTAAGCCTTTAAACAGTTTTCCCACTGGCCCAGGAGTCCGAGCATAGTCAGCTTCATACTGGGAGCAGCCCCTGCCTCCCTGTCCCAGCCTGTGCTCTCCATTTCGGACATGTTTCATCATGCCACCATCAGCCTATCCACCCCCAGAGGAATGACGCCCACAGGCTACTTTAGCTAGCCTCTCTCTCGCTCTCCACGTGTCCCCACCTATGATTGAGAGGAGGATGGAGTGGGGAGACCAGGGCTTGGGAGGCAAAAATGTCTGACATTCAGAAATTAATCTTTTAGAGGTCAAGCCAGAAATGAGAGAAGCTTTACACACAAGAAGTGTGGTCTTCCAGCCCTCCTTGAATCCTGGGGCCCCAAAAGGACAAAGTCCACGAAGCTAAGACTCAGAAAGCCACAGGGTCTCCAGGAAGGGTTGGGGCCTCGGCCAGTGTCTGCAAATGAACTCCCATGAGGTAATGATGGATCCGCAAAAGCGAGGGAGGCAGGAGTCAGCTCCGCCCCTGGGGGACCAGATGGGTTTCAGGGAACTAAAGAAAAGGTGGGGCTCCTCTTTGTGCCCCTGTCTCCCTCCCCTCACCCTCCCACAGTCAACTGACCTCTCCAGCAATGGTCTCATTGTTGATGAAGTCGGTGAAATCCACAGTGGGGGCCCAAGGGTCGTTCTGATTGTAGACGCTGGTGCTGCTGGGTTCCTCCTCCTTCCGCCGAGTCACTGCCAGCTGGTACCTAGGGAGGCACTGGTCAGGCCTCCGTGGTCACTAACCCTGTCCTGCCGCCTGATTATGATGGAAGGGGGGCTGAGTGCACAGACCTCCGGCTTCCCATCTCACTCGTACCGTGACTCTGGTGCTACCTCAGTGGGTCAGCCAACCTCTTTCCACATCCTCCTTTCTGATCATCCCCCTGCCATTTCACAGCATGGCGTCTCCCCCCATCCAAAATGAGGAAGGGCAACTGGGAAATCCTAACGGAGCTCCCACCTCTCCCTCGAATACAGTTTCAGCTGGGTTCCCACTCCTTCTCACTCCTCCCCCAGCCCCTCTCTGACACCCTGCCGCTCACCTTCCCCAGCTGAAGGCTCTCTCCATGGAGCTGTTCTGGGGCAGCGGCTCCCCAGCAAAGCTGAGCATCTGGATGCGGTAGCCCCGCGGGTGACCCCACTTGTTGCTGTGGTTGCTGGCCAGGTACACGTAGCGGGGTGGGGTGCCTCCCAGGGGGAAGGCGGCCTGCTCCTCAGTCTCCAGCAGCTTCCGGGTCACCTGCAGCCTCTGCATCTGGTGCTCGGGGCTCCAGGGTACCGCCGTGGGGACATAGGACGTGTCCTCAGCCCAGACCCAGTTCTCCAGTCCTGCCGGGGTGGGGTGGAGGTGGGTGGGAGGGAGGGCTGGTCACGCAGCTGCCCTGTCCCCTCTGGACTCTGTCCCCTCCCCTCCACTCACTGCTTCAGAGTGGGGCCAAAGAGAAACCCAGAACTGGGTGTGCCCCCTGCTCCCCTTCCCTCTCCCCAAGATATCCCTGATCTTTCAGCCAGAGCTGTTGACCTGTAAAGTATTTCCTCAAGGATTTCATTCATTAATCCTTCACACTTATTAATGGAGAGACTGTGCTCAGCCCTGGGACACACGGAGGAATGAAATCCTGTGCTTTCCCTCCTGCTCTCACGGAGGCTGCAGCAGGCAAAGCCCTGGCTGGCTTGCTGTGCGAGAGGAGCACATTCAGGGTCCAAGGTCACAGGAATACAGGCGCAGGCCGGAAAAGGGGGCCTTCCTGGGTGCCTTTCAGCCTTGTATCAGGACATACGACCAGCACAGCAGGGCGTTCTAGGCAGGGACGAAACATGAGCAAAAGCATAGAAGCCTGACTCGTGTGTGACTGGGGTGACTCGTGTGTCCCGGGCCTCGGAGGGGTGGGCGTGGCTAAGACAGCCGGGGGAGGAGCCTGAAAGGCGGGCTGGAGCCGCACTCTTGAGGGGAAGGGCCTTGCACCCTCTGAGTGCGGATCTTATAGGTGATGGGGAAACTTGGAGCTACCCAGGGGAGCATGCAGGCACAGGCTGATAGGTGGCCCCTGGACCTGAGAGGAAGAAGAGTGGAAACAGCAGAGAGAAGGCTGGCCCAGCAAGGCTTTGACACATTTTGGAGGCAGACCAGAAAAAAAATGGGTGATTGACTTAATGTGGGGAAGAAAAGTGGAAAGACAGACTCCAAGACCTCACGTATCTTTGGCTCTCTCGGTGACCACTAACCCCAGGATCTATCTGAACACTCCACAGCACCTATGCTATAAAGTGTATTGTGCCCAGAGAGAGATGGAATTTCAGGGAGGAGGGGGGCTTCATCTCCCAAGGAAATGTACAGCCTGGGGTATTCCATGACGGGCCTGCATGTGCCAGGGACTTGGCACAATGCAAACAGAGCCTCCAAAACCTCAGCACCACAGGCCACACACAGAGAAATGAACTGAAAAATGAAGGGCTGACTCCCTGAAGTGGGGCCTGTATAAGAGGGAGGGAGGGAGGGAGGAGGGCAAAGGGGACCTTGTGAGCCCAGAGGCTGCCTCCTCCCTGAGCTTTGCCATTTCTCAAGATTTTCAGATGAGGTCATGTGGAGGGAGGGTGACATTGCTCTCAGCCAATGAGCTAAGATCCAAATAAAATTCAGCAGCCAACTTTCTCCCGTCCAACAAAAGTGGAAGTGTGAAACTCCCAAACCACAACTCATGCTCAGATCTGCCTTTCCTGATAACTTCCAGAAAACCCAAAGCAAACAGACAACTTTTCAGTCCCCTCTTCTGGAATCCTTGTTTCTGCTGGAATATCTTACCTGCTACATCCAGATCCACCTTGAAGTGGGCACTGTGGGTGTGGACGGTGCCCAGTGTGTGCTCCCCAACCTGGTTCCCATACCTTCGGGCAGCACCAAAGAGAAATGCTGAGCTGATGTAGCCGGTGGCATGGAATCGGACCTCTATGGCCCCGCTGGAATGGAAGACCATATCCCACAGATAGTCATAATTGAGCAAGGTCGACACAGATCTGAGGACCAGCACTGTCTCTGCAAGGCCCCCAAAATAGTGGGAGTAGAAATTTGAGTGGTGTCGTCTCAGGGGGAGGCCCTGGTTCTGTTCAAACACACAAATGGCATCACGCATTGTCTTAGGGGCTTGGGACTCCAGAAGGAAGTGCCAGTCCACGTAGGTGGCCAGGTAGGGGCAGTCCACCCCCCGGGTCAGGGGAGTGGAGTACTTGCCCATGCCAAAGTTGCCATCGATATAGCGGGTGAGCAATGCTGCGGGGGAATTTCCACCATAGATGGCCAAGGCCTCCTGGAGACTGATCTCATAAGCTAGTCGTTCTCCCCGGAAGCGGATGTCAAAGATCCTTGGGCCACTGAAAGCTCCAAGGCCAAAGGAGAAAGTCCACAATGAGGAGGCCACTTGACTCCCCTGGACACTGAAGCGGGGGCCCTGGGGGTGGAACTGCAGAGGAGGACTCGGACCCCGAGGCACCTGGGACTTCAAGGACCAGGACCCACCTGTGCCGTTGTCTGGGATCAGCACCACATTCACCAGGCCGGCCTCAAACTGGTCTTCCAGCTGGGCCAAACTCTCATAGTAGCGGCCTTGAAAGAACACCTTCTGGATGGTCCAGTGGGCAGGCTCCAGAGCCTTGTGGTCTACCAGCAGCTCCAACCCCACGGGGTGCAGGAAGAACCCAGCCCCTGAGATGTTGTAGTAGAGGCCAAACCAGGTGGCCCGGTCCCCTGACTGCAAACCTTGGGGGGCCGCATTCATCGCCACCAGGTTCCGTCCTTGGCGTTTATAGAAGCAGCAGTGGTGGAGGAGACCAGCAGCCTGGGGCAGCTCTCTGTCGAAGATCAGCTGGTCTATGTCCTGGTACTCTCGCATCAGCACGGGGCGTCGGTGATAGGGCAGGGGGCCCCCGTGACGCTCCACCGTCACATCCCGCAGGTAGGAGGGGTGCGGCAGCGGCCCCACCACCAGCTCACTCACGTTGGGCTGGGGTTGTCCGCCAAAGAAGACGATGGCCAGTGCCTCCCGGGCGGGCGGGGGACTCCCCCTGTCCAGGTGGGCCAGGGCAGCAGCCTTGGGGGGCAGCTGCAGCTCCACCGAGAAGACGCAGTTGTCCGAGGGGCGGGCCTGGGCTGCGTCCACCAGGCCTGGCCCCAGCTGCTGGGTCAGGAAGCTCATCACAGCCGTCAGCTCCTCTGGGCTCAGGTCTGCAAACAGCTGGCTCTGGCTGGGGGGTGTCCGGAGCTGGGCACTGGGGGAGACAGAGGGGCAGCGGGGAGGCTGGCCGGGTTCACCCCCATCTCCTCCCCTGCCAGCTAGCAGGACACACACCAAGGCAAAAATTGTGATGACAGCCAGAGCGAGGAGCACCAGAGTGGTTTTCTGGTTCATTGTCAGTGACAGCAGGACAGAGAATTGAGCTGGAGTGGAGACGGTGTATTCTCAGGTCAGCAGAGGAAGGTCTCTTAGCTTCTATACAGGGGTCTCCTGGACTCTGGCTAAGGTTCTGGCTATTCAGCGGTTCAGGATACTGAGGGTGGGGAGGGTGGGAAGGACTTGGGAAGGCTGGGGAGGGGGCGGGGCAGGCTGGGGTTGGGGGGCGGGCCAGAAGCAGGGCAGCAGAGATTTCCACAGACCTTACATGGCTTTGTCTTCCAGGCTCCAAATCAGACTCTGCTCTCTGGGTCAGGGTTGGAACTGGGGAAAGCTGGGGTAGGCAGAGGAGAGTGCGATTTCAAAATAATGCAACTGATCAGCCAGAACCTGGAAAAGCACCACCAGTAAGGAGCTGGGTGGGTCTGCACAGAGCAGACCCCCGTCCCCTTCAGCCTGGCTTCTTCCCCCAACCCCCACCTTCCCAGGGCCAGATGTTCCCTTTCCTGTAACTTGGAGCTATTGTTCTCCTTCCAAGGAAACCCCCACCCCCAGCCCTGTAGCTTCCCAAGCAGCATTCCTTGGCCAGGTCTATCCCCCTTGCCCTCTCTTCTTCCATTGCTAATTTCCTTAGCCAGAGTCCTTAATATTCCCCGGGGGGTGGGGGTGGGGGTGGGGGGGGAGGGAGGGTTGGAGGGGGCACGGGGGCGGGGGGGGGGGGGAGAGGGGGGAAGCCAGATTCTAGATACTTCAAAAGTCAAATAGAAGAAATTCAAGCAATAAAAATCTTGTAATACCTTTTATTATAAATCACACACACCATCTATTTTTACAAAATTCCATCTATTCTTCCATTTCAATGCATATGCATAAAGAAATGTCTGGCATAACATTCACCAAATGTGAACACTAGCTATTTCTGAGTGGTAGAATTGTGATGTTTTTGCTTGAATATTTTAATAATATCATTTGTATAAATTCATCATTTAAAATGAACTGAAAATAGGAATTAATGGAGGGGATATATAAGGGTATAGTATGGGAGGCTGTTTCCTAAGGAACATTAATAGGTAAGAGTCAAGGGAGCAGGAAGAGAGAACAGAGAGAAAGGTACAAACATCTCAGCAACCTCCCTCCATGTCCCACCACACCCTTGGGGCTAAAAGTCCTGGTAAAAGAAAGGGGGCAAGTCTGGGACACAGGCCGCCAGGTGGGGGACACAGGCCACAGGGTTGACACTGCAGAGCCCAGCATCCTGGTCCCTCTCAAAGTAGACGCTGCCAGGGGAGAAGATGGAAGGATCCTCATCAAAGAAGTTATAGGGTCGGAGCAAGAAGCCAACTCTGTTCCCCAGAGTCACAGTGTTGGGGACATCCTCAGCATGGGGGATATGCAGGAAGCTGGCCGTAACCCAAGCCACCAGGTCCTGCAGGAAGAGGAAGAGGCTGAAAGACTTTGGAGGCAAGACCCAGAGAACCACCCCCCTCAGCCACGATGCCCAGCCCCTAGCCTCAGCCTTGCTTCCACCTCTGCCCAGCCCTGGACCCACATTGTAGGCGGGGTGATCCTGTGAGAAGCGTCGGAGTGGTCAGGGTCTCAGAGCTAATCTCACCCCAAGAGGAGTGACCCTTGTTGGCCCCTGAATCTGAGAACTGGAAACCTACCATGCCCTCCAACCTACGGTCAGGGATTGGGCAGCCAAGACATTGGGCATAAATTGACCCTCTCCTCTGCCTCTAGGGCTACCAACCTCTCCTAAGAGGGTCTCATTGTTGATGAAGTCAGCAAAGGCCATGGTGGGTGTCCAGATGTCATTCTGGTAATAGATGCTGCTGCTCTGTGATTCCTCCTCCTTCCTCCGGGTCACCACGAGCTGGTATCTGACCAGGAATGTTGAAGGAAGGTGGTGTCAGAAAATGTCAGGGTCCATTACTGGCTTAGAAGTCTTTCGGATCAGATTCTGTGTGAGACCACTCCCCATTCCATATCTACTTGGATCTTAGAGGTAGGGGGGTGAATGGTAGGCTAAGGGTAGTGAGTTGGGGTCTCCAAGAGCTGGGATGGGGAAGCGGACCAGTCCTTCCCTACCACCCAGTGCCCAGAGCCCTCCTCACCTCCCCCAGCTGAGGGCCCTCTCCATGTCGCTCTCCAGGGGCATGTGAATGCCGAGGGGGCTGTGGATCTGGATTCGGTACCCGCGCTGGTGACCCCAGACATTAGTCTGGTCGCTAGCCAGATAAAGGTAGCGGGGAAGGGGGTTTCCCAAGGAAAAAGCTGTCAGGTCCTCCCTTCCCAGGACCTGCCGAGTCAGCTGTGGGCGCTGCAGTTGGTGCTCTGGACTCCAAGGGGCTGCCACAGGTTTAAACACCACGTCTTCAGCTACCACCCAGTTTTTCAGCCCTGCCAGGGGGAGGAGGGGGGAAAGGAGGTCCACACCAGGTGAGACGGTCCCTTGGTTCCCCCATGATGCCCACTGCACTGGCCTGACAAGGGGCAGCAGAGCTCATCAGAGAGCACTCTGTGCTGGGACCCAGGTCTGGATTCGAGTGCTGGCCCATCTTCTTTGAACCTGCCCTGTTCAGTACGGTTAAGATCACAAGTGGCTAGACCCATTTAAGTTAAAAATGCAGTTCCTCAGTCACACTAGCCACATTTTGAGTGCTCAGTTGCCACGTGATTAGTGGCTAACGTATCTGACAACGTAGCAACTGGTCTACCTAGTAGATCTTGGACCAATTCTTGGCTCTTCTGATTCTTTCTGAATCTCTACAGCGGGCATAGTAAGAGCTGTTCTGTGGCTGAGCTCTGTAAGTGGAAAAGAATATGCAGGTGGCTAGTGACATTCTTGTTAACTATGAAAGAGAGATTTGTCTTGGAGAAGCTGGCTGGAAACACCCAATCCCCTTCCCAGGGTGCTCTGCATATTTCTCCCAGCTCTGATATTTTGCTTCCTTTTTCCACAAGGTGGGGACCACTTTGGTTTTTCTTTTTCAGAAGTGAGTCGGTTTAGATTTTATATTGGCTGAAACCTCCCCGGGATTCGATTGCACTCATAATGTACACTCCTCTTCCCACTTGGCACATGCGTATACTCTTTCTGCAGGCTCAGGCTGTCCGTTCCTTTAAACAGGACCTATTGTGAAGGCACCTGGCATGGTGCACAGAGCGCTGCACCGAGCCCAGTGCCTCTGCAGGCTGTCCGTATGCAGGCGCCTGGGCTGCGCACTATAGGGACCCCTAGACAGGCTCTTTAATACCAGAAACGCTCAAGAGAAACTTCACATCAGAAAAGTCCTGTTCCAAATACGTCAAAGAATAGTTAATATGCTCATTTCAAACATGGAATGTTCTTAGTTTTCCTCCCACCCCAAATGATGTCTTTATAATCAAGAGGATAGAAAACGTGTCACAAGATGTGTAGTTGCAGAGCATTATACTTGGCCAGTCCCTTCTTGTCCTATCTCCCCCCACCCTCCTTAGGCCAAAGGGCCGGAGACTTCTATTTTCCTTTCTGGGTCTCCTAGTCTTTGATTTATTAAGTTAGTTATTTTGTTCTTGATAAAAATCTGCCAGGAACAGTAAGTCCTCTCTGTGCTTTGAGCCCCACTTGAGAAATCCCTTTCTACACTTGCAGCACGACTTACATGCCTGCTGTGTCACTGGAGGGCTGGTTATGACATGTGCTGGCAGAGATGAAATGACCCTCCCCAGGAGGATGGTGGGGCCACTGTACTCTGTCTAGTTTTACGAAATCCTGTGAGGCAACCCCCAACTAGTGTCCCCACCCTTCTTATGCCCCAGGACCACCTCTACTCTGAAAACCTTGTTAGACTGCTTCCTTTTCCTGCTTTCCCCATAACCACTGACCCTCAGAATCCGTTAGGAAAATCTCAGAGCCCCAACTCCAGCCCCAAATGACGGGGCAAATTCACTACCCGCGGAGTCACTCGAGACTAAGGCAGCCAGGCACAGCCATTGCATTTAAACTAGTTTCACAATCGCTAGTTTCACAGCAAGTCAGGGGAGCCGGGTGAGGGCATCCCTCCTCTTGTGCCAGGTCAGCCCGGTGTTTCGGGCTGACTGCAGTTGAATACACACCAGTCCCTTTCTGTTGCCACAATAGATCGTGGTGCTAGCATGCCACTCTCTGCTTGTGGCTTGATTTGGGGGTCTCCCTTCCCTCTCCTCCACCCCAACTCTCAATCCTCACCCAAGCACTCACCTGCCACGTCCAGGTCCAGCTTGAAGTGGAAGGCATGCGTGTGCACCGCCCCCAGCACTCGTTCCCCCACGCGGTTCCCAAAGAGGAGGCTCTCCTCACCCCCACTCAGGAAAGCCGTGTTGATATAGCCTGTGGCATGGACCCGCCCTTCCAGAGCCCCATTTGGGTGCAATACAAAGTCCCAAATGTAGTCATAGTTGCCTACGGATGACACAGACCTGACTACAAGGGCTGAGCCAGCCAAACCACCATAGAAATAACTCTCAAGGTGATTGTGGTGCCTCCGAAGGGGTAGTCCTTGGGCCTCCTCGAACACACATACAGCACCCGGGAGCAGCTGGACTGCCCCAGTGCCCACTAATATGTGGATGTCCACCATCGTAGATTGATAGGGGCAGTCCACTCCCCGAACCAAGCCCCGGCTGTGACGGCCAAGTCCATAGCTGCTATCCAAGTATCGGGTCATCATTGTCTTGGGTGAATCGGCACCATAGACAGACACACACTCCTGGACACTGACTTCGTAGGCCACTCGCTCGCCTTTGAACCGAATATCAAAAATCCTCATGCCGCTGAACACCCCGTGACCAAACGTAAATGTCCAGAGGGAGGACGCCACCAGGTTCCCTTGCACACTGTATCGGGAGCCCTGAGGTGAGAACTGAAGAGGGGGGAGAGGACCTGGGGGGGCTCGGGACTTCAGGGATGAAGCCCCATCCGGCAGGGGTAGAGGAATTCTAGCAACTTCCAGCCGGCCAGCCTTAAACTCCCACTCCAGCTGGCCCAAGTCTGCATAGTAGCGCCCAAGGTAGAAGACCCGCTGGACAGCCCAGCGGGCAGGGTCCAGGGCCCTGTGGTCCAGCAGTAGCTCCAGCCCCACTGGGTGAAGGAAAATCCCAACACCTGAGATGTTATGGTAGAGGGCTATCCAGGTAGCACGGTCCCCTGAGCGCAAGCCACTGGGGGTGGCATGCAGAGGTGCCAGAGTGGAGCCATTGTAGTTGAAGACAGAAGCCAGAAAGACTGGTGCCTTGGGTAGCTCCACCTCCTTCAAATGTTTCCACATCTGAGCAAACTCCGCTCCCAGCATGGGGCGTCGGTGATAGGGCAGGGGGCCCCCGTGACGCTCCACCGTCACATCCCGCAGGTAGGAGGGGTGCGGCAGCGGCCCCACCACCAGCTCACTCACGTTGGGCTGGGGTTGTCCGCCAAAGAAGACGATGGCCAGTGCCTCCCGGGCGGGCGGGGGACTCCCCCTGTCCAGGTGGGCCAGGGCAGCAGCCTTGGGGGGCAGCTGCAGCTCCACCGAGAAGACGCAGTTGTCCGAGGGGCGGGCCTGGGCTGCATCCACCAGGCCTGGCCCCAGCTGCTGGGTCAGGAAGCTCATCACAGCCGTCAGCTCCTCTGGGCTCAGGTCTGCAAACAGCTGGCTCTGGCTGGGGGGTGTCCGGGGCTGGGCACTGGGGGATACAGAGGGGCAGCGGGGAGGCTGGCTGGAGCCACCTTGGCTGGTCAGCAAAACATAGGCCAGGGCAAAGATGGTAATGAGGGACAGTGCCAAGAACACAAGGACTACCTTGAGATTCATGGTGAACTCAGAAAGCTGAAATGTGAGTCCTACCAGCTGCTCCTTCCCCCTACTGACATCAAATCAGGGTTTATATTCAGTAGGATGGATAGGAATGGAGAAAACTCCACCCTGTGGGCTGGACAGGAAATTTCTGACTTTAATTTATATAATTCTGTTCCAATTTTCTGTTCCGTGGTTTGGCTCAAGGCACTACATCCACGTGCACAGCCTGTCCCCTGCCCCTGAACTCCTGGTGGCAGCACTGGTAAGAGTTCTGATCACTGTCACTCAGACTAGACTCAAGGGATTAACTGTAAGCTCTACCTTTCACTCAGAATGGGTCTGAGGCAGAATGCAGATCTCAGATGCCCAGTGAAGTGCTGTGTGCTACACCCAGGCACGGAACTATCCATTTTCCTACCTCCTAGCGGGCACTACCCCCAATATTCCCAGGACCCAGTTCAGCAAGAAGCACTTGGCCAGCTGCCAAAGGCCAAGCCCCTGCTTTGTAATATCAGGCCTCTCACCTAGTTAGTGGGACAGAAGCAGTGAGCACCTGGGCTCAGCAGTCGGATTTGTACACCAATCACCACCCACCCCGTCCCTAAGCTGTGGGACCTCAGAGTCGTCACTTATCATGAGTTTCAGTGTCCTCACCTACAAGAAGGGGTAAACTACCCAAGATTCATGAAAATTAAACACGGCCATGCACATAACGTGCTTAACAGAGCCCAACACAGGGGAGGCATTCAAAAACTGTTAGCTACTGGTACCAAGCTCTGAAACCAAATACAGCAAATGTTCCTCCGCTGTTCAAGATCTCAAATCTCTTTCTGCAGACAATGAGGGGATCGCTGGATACCAGAAGGCTACTTTGCAAGGTAGAAGTTAAGGAAACTTTATTTCAGCTACAGTCCTAGACAGCCCTCCAAGTCATTGGAAAACCAAAACCAGGAGTCCCTGGTATCTCCTCAAGAAATTTAAGCCACTACTCAGTGGGGAAAATTAGTATAAGGTATAGAAAATGACAGGGTAGGGTGTGCCTTGAGCCAGGTGATTCCCCACACGTGGAACTAGAGTGGCCTCTACTGGCAGTTCATGGGTATCACCAAGGAAGAGAGGAAGGAGCTGGGATCTTGAAAGGAGAGAGACAAGCAGCTTAGGTTCGGGAAGAGCAAACTTTCACGTTAATTCAGACTGAACACAAATGAAGGACCACCCCGGCCTCTGGGTTGGCGGAAATCTCAGTCTTCCCATTATTTTAGGGAAAAGAGCTCAATTGGTATAAAAATCCCCAACAGGGTGGCTGGCGGTGTATGTGGAGGTGGGTGTGCCCATGTGCACGCACTTGAGTACGGGTATGTCCCTAGTCACCAGAATATCGCACCAGGATCTGCAGCTTTAGAAAGAGGTCAAAGTACCTGCATTTTTAATAATTTCTTGACATGGTAAAAGAATTTTACATTACGATCCAAGGGTGGTAGAGTGAGAAGAAAGGGCAGAATAATCCAACAAACAAAAAGGGAAACTGAGAAACACATGGTGGCAGTAGGGAAGGGTTTCAGCTGGAAGGGATCTGGAGGGTGGGTAGGGGCACTGCCCAACTAAAATGCAATTGGTTTGTTACTGAGTACTATTCATGGGAAGACAGCATCCTGACTCCTTCTCTACAGCATACTGGGAGTAAAAATGATGCATCTGGGCGGAAATGTGATTGGGGTTGAAGGCAAGGAGACAGGGGAAGAATAAAAGTCAGAAACAGATACTGAGAGTCACTGGCAGGCTGACTGCAGATACGGACTCTCCAGTAGTGGCAGAATGAAAAAGTGGGGGTTTGATGACGGCTAACAGAAAAGCTGTATCAAGTGATATCTCTGGAAGATTAGAGAGATAGGAGGCAACTCTTCTATAGTTTTGACTTGCCCAGCAGATTTTCACATACACACGATGCGCACGTGCACGTGTGCACGCACACACACATACACACACACACAGGTGCTGCTTTCCTTGGAAGCACAATACTATAAATAAGAGAAATATTTTTCCCATAGGAAAGCCCAGCAGGAGCAGCAGCATCTGGCCCTCACAGCTGCAGACAGCCCCAGCCCATTTACAACTGGCCTGGGAAGAGGCAACCAGGAGTCAGAGGACCATCCTTTGCAATAACGCCCAAAAGGACCCGAGTCACAGAGAAAGGGGCCTTCCCCAAATCCTCTGCTTCTCATCTCTTAGCTCTCCTCCAACTTACCAGCCTCTGGGCACCAAGAGGCTATAATAGCAAAACAAAGGGCCCTGGGGGGTGAGGACTAAGACAACTATCACTTTCTGAATGATGTGTGACAGGGTTCATGGGATTGGGGGGGGGGGGGGGGTGTATGGGACAACACCACAGATGAAGGGATGGGGAAATCAGGTAACAGAGTAGGAAGGCATATGCTCTGTCTGTCTGTGTATACCACACACATATGTGTATGTGAAAATCCTAGTTATAAAAACATCTCAAGGAGCTAGGGATTTGGCTGAAGGCCTAAGGTGTTTCTTGTCATGATCAGGTTCAAGGTGGGAGGTATGTGAATGGGAAACCCTAAGTCATTACCAGGGAAACTGTGCGAGGGAGGATCCAATGTCCCACACAGTGGCAAGAGACACTAACCTTATGTCAGAGGAGAGGAGCTGGTCCCCCCCGACTCCAGTTCCTAAAAAACACCTAGCACTTTCCTTCCAGTTCCCTCAGCTTCTAATCAACTAATCAAAAGAAAGAAAAAAACACAAAGCCCAAGACACAGGAGGGAAAGGGCAGGGAGAGAAAACACAAATATTCTTGTGCTGATATCCTGCACACACAAACCTGGAGTTCTCCAGAAATTAGGACAGGTCGGGTGTAGGGTATTAGGGAAGGAAATAGAAGAGTTCCTGAGGCCTGAAAAAAGAGGTAAACACGTCACAGAACTACATGAGAGTTTCATTAGACTCTAACTAAAAACAGAGAGAGGTGCGATTACTATTTCCAGCCAGTTTCCCCATCACGATAGTCATGTAACAAACCAAGGCAATGTCGGTCTTGAGCCAGACTCACAGAGTCCCCTGGCCCTGGCCCTGGCCTCAGTACAGTGTCTCTGCATTGCTGCTCCGGGGCCGTTTGATCTTCTCGATATTTTTCAGGATCATGTCATGTAGAGTGACCTGGGAGAAAAGGTCAGAAAATCACACATTTATTCCACCCCAACTTCCCAAGGAAACAAGATACCAACCACAAATCCCTAAGCAATCATACGCATAATCCCAATCTCACTCACCGGAATGCAAATTCAGGGTGGCCACCTCCCCTCTCTAATACCCACACACGGGATTCCCGGGTACTTCCCAGGACCCAAGTGTCTAGCAACAACTAACATTTACTGAGCACCTAATGTACTAACAATTACACTGGGTCTTTGATGTGTTATTTCACTCATTTTTTAAAAAATGTTTATTTTTGAGAGAGTGAGAGACATAGTGTGAGCAGGGGGAGGGGCAGAGAGAGAGAGGGAGACACAGAATCCAAAGCAGGCTCCAGGCTCCGAGCTATCAGCACAGAACTCAACGCAGGGCTCAAACCAATGAACTGCGAGATCACAACCTGAGTCAAAGTCAAGACACTTAACCGAATGAGCCACCCAGGCGCCCCTATTTCACTCACTTTTAAAAACCACCTGGGCGCTGTAGATACTCTAAGTTTCATCTTAGAGATGAAGAAACTGGAGTTTTAGGTTCAACAACCTGCCCAAGGCCACAGATTACAGGAAGAATTGGTTCTGAACCTAAGCCTGTCTGACTCTAATGCCCGTATCTTCACGCCTACACTGCACTGCACTCCCTGCTGTCCAAAGAGAAAGGGGGCCCCCAGCTACGTGCTCCCAAAGATTTCATGGTTCTCAACACTCAGTTGATGAGAATTTATCCTACTCATTTTATCGTACTCCATCCCCTGTCTTGACCCCCAGAGCACAGCAAGAAAATGATCCCCAGAACTAATAGCCAGGGTGACCGTGGGCAGTCAGATGATATGTCAGGCTACTTACGTATTGATTCCTTAACTCTGATATGATGAGTCGAAGGCTGATATATTCTTTCTCATCAATCTCTGTCACGGTGCGGCGATAGTCCTCCTGAAAGGAGGGCAGAGAACAGGCTAGTTCCCGACGCCAGACTGCGCACAGGCAGCTCTTGCCCAGAAACGGTCTCCCTCTCCTTCCACTTCCACCCTCAGACCCCCAAACCCTTACTTACCACATGGGGATATTTAGCTATTTTAGAAACCAATTTGGCTCTTGTAATATAATATCTGGAAGGAGAGAGAAGAGGAGGAAGCTGCAGGAGACCCTGGACAGTGCTTGCCACATCACCAGTCCCTGATTCCTGGGCCAGGCCCAAGCAGCCCTACCTAGAAATCTGGTCCAGATAAGATGCAGCTTCACTCTCAACAGTTCTTAGTTCTGCAACTGTCTCCTCCTAAAAAAAACCAAGTGGGTCAAGTCACTTCCAAGTCACCCAGAGAGCAGACCAAAGGGAAAGGGAAAACAGGCAAAGCAGGGGAAAGGAAAGTAAACCTCCTAAACCTTCCTCTCCAGTTTGTAATACGAGCACATTACCTGAATGGACACCCCAAAGTTGTTCCCATCTTCTATCCTAGGAATCAGGAGCTGTACCCACATTTTGACCTGGAGGGTGAGGGGACCAAAATACATATGATAAATAATACAGTATATAAATGAGGACCCTTGCCTTTTCTGCTGAAGCCATGAAAGTATACAATTCATGCCGCTAGGGCCACATGCCAGAAGCACAAGAGCCAAGAAACTTAATGTGCCAACCCCCCTATAACCTCCATGCCTCCCAATGCACATCCAACATTTTTCAGTTCAAGCCAGGCTATTTGGGTCTGGGGCTATGGGGTCAGCCCATAGGTCACAAGCCCCCGCCTCACCGTATTGCATTTCTCAATCAGCAGCCGGATCTCAGGTTTCACTTTCTCAATAATGTCCACCAGCTGCTGGTTGCTTTTTAGCATCCCATTGGGCATCACAAACACCTTGGTTCCTGGCAGGGACACGAAGGTCAAATGCTTGGGGTAGGGAGGACATTAACACCCCCCACCTTTCTCTCTTCTTCCCAAACCCATGAGATGCTATGACCTCTGCCTTTTATCTATCACAACCCTATCTGCAAACCATGACACCACCAAGAGAATCAAAAAGAGAAAATGTACGTATTAGCGAAGGAGTGTCTAAAGTATAACCAAAGTCTGAAGAATAAAGAAATTAAAATATGCTCTAAAGATTTAATGTACCAATATTACTAAGGAAGAGAAAATAACACAAAACTGGGACTTCTGTGAAAAATCTGAGATGTGCAGCCACTTCTAATCTCTCTCCCTTGGCAGTCCACACTACATTAAACCCTCTCTGTTTATTGGGAAATTAGGTTTTGGGTGCTAAATAATGATTATGTTTGGAGAATCTGAGAATGCTAACTCTGAAAAATAAAATCTGATTCTATCTCCTGACCAGGAGACCACCAGACCCAATCCTCCTGCTCAGGTTGCTAGCCAGGGAGTGGGTAAGGTGGGGCAGGCTCTTACCTTGGAAGGCCTCTTCACACTCATCCAGCCTTCGCTTCTTGTAAGTGGGCTAAGGACACAGAGACGGGAATTAGCCTGCTCTTGACATACCCCCATCACAAGTCACCCTTCAAGCAAGTCCAATCCCTTCTTTGGCCCCATAAGTTGTTTTATTAATTTATGCACAATTTACTAAGCACACACAAGGCTTTAAGAAAACATTCTTGCCACAAAACAACTTACACTTTTTCCTTTCAAATAACACATTAAGCAATTAGGGGAGGGGGTGGATACTATACACAACAGGGAAAATGAACCATTAAATGCAAGATGAGGATAATTAAGGGAATATGTACAAATCTTCTGGTTCCACAAAGAAGCACAATATTCAATCAACAAACATGTATTTAGCACTTAATACATGTAGCAGGTACAGTACTAAGTGTTGGGGATACAGATGATTAAGACAGTTTCTGCTTTCCAGAATTGCAAGCTCTATCGATGAGACAGTAATTCAAACAACAATACAGTGTTATCAGTGTTATTTTAAAATGTGAACGAACAACTTGACAAGCGCTAGGTGTTAAAGATGCAGGGGCAAAGACAGGGACTACAATTCTATAGCAAGAACTACTCATCCTGTAAACAATGCTCAAGACATTCGGATGGGTAAGAAAAATCTTGCTTAGAGCCAGAGGGACAGACCAGATAACTTGAGGGAACCTGTAGCTATTAGTCCTATTTGGAACTCACTCCAGGACAGTGGAGCATTAGGTTATACACTTCATGCTATAAATGAAAATTAGGGTTGAAAAGGGGTGTACTGGAATCATCATGTCTGTAAGAGCCCTTGTTCCTAGATCCGAATCCCGCTGTCTCCTTGTACATGTTCAAACTGACCAGGAAATAGAGAACAGAGAATAGAGAACCTATTGCTCCAGAATACAAAGAAAAACACAGGACACTCACACCGTCCAGTCCATCGTGGCTATTGGTGAGAAGAATGGGGTCAGGGACTGGGAGATTCATGTCTGAGTGGATCTGAGTTAGGTCATGGATGTTTAGGATTGGTTCCTGAAAGAGAGACACCCACCCCCAAAACAACATTAGTCTTTTCAAAATGAACAAAGAAGTATTTCATTTGAAGGGCAAGAAATGAGAGTGTTTTACAGTACAAAACAAAACAGAATCAACACATGATTTGTCCCACTTGACAGAAAGACCAGTGCCAAAAAAATTGGGGAATCAGAAGAAAATAAAAGGGTCTCTCACCTTCAAAAAACTATCAAGTTCTAACAACTTCTTTGGGAAAAAATTTGCCACCAAGTCTTCTGCCTACAGATGAAGGAAAATACAGCTCAATTAATAATTGTGGGATGGTCTCTCTCTACAGATCTCTTCTTTGGAAACTCCCAGCTACCAACCAACACTTATGTTTCTGTTTATTGTACTCACCTCACTTGTGATCCGCTCCCTGAAAGAATCAACCTAAAATTAACAAAGAGAGCAATTCAGTAACAGCCAAGTCAGTACCTGGCCAATAGAGGTAAGGGCAGGATGGGAAAACCCAAATCCAGCTGTCTTCCCCTCACCTTGTAATTGTAATGAGAAGCTGAGAGGCCCCCAGACTGTAAATACTTTATTTTTTTGAGGATCCATTTCTCCATCTCGGAGAGGGAAGTGGGGCTTAAGAGCAGCACCCACCTGTCTTCCCTCCCACCCTCCCTCCAGTGTCTGAAGCTGTCTGAATTTGAGAGCAAACAAAAGACAGGTAGAGAGGGGAGGTGTGAGCTCACAAACGTGCCATCCCCATCCAGACCCAGCCTTTGATACCAGGCAGGCCTGACGCCAAGGGTAGGGGGAGAGCAGCGGTAGCATCCGGAGGCGGGGGGACGTTTCTGGGCTGGGGGACTTCCAGCTGTCACTGGCCTACAGTGCTGAGTCCACCACGTGTCCGCGGAGGTCTCCCAGGGGCTCTCCACCACCAGACGCGGTTTAGAAGGCCACCCTATAATATCCTCTCCCCCGGTGCCATCTCTGGGAGTGGGGGGCTGGGCTGAGCCGAGCGGAAGCTCAGAGCTGGTGTCCCCAGGGAGACAAAGACGCCATGGGGAGTGGGGAGCCGGTCAGACTGCTCGGAGATCGAAGCGAGGGGTAAGGAGGCCCGGACCGGTGCCGCTACCTTGAGCTTCACTTCCTGATCCACCTTCAGCAACGAGGCCATGGCCGGGCCGGGCCGTGTCCGCTCCACTGGAGACCGGAGGCGCTGTGGGCTCCGGGGAGGGGGTCAGAGGGACGGGAGGAATCTCGGCTGTTCTAGGGACTCGGCCGCCCTCGCTGGCTCACTCACTGCTCGCTTGCACCCTCCCTCCGTGCCGTCCGCCCGCCCGCCTGCTGCCTGCTGCCTGCTCGCTCTCTCGCTCGCCCTCCCGGCTTTCGCCGCTCACGCCGGAAGTTACGTCACAGCCAATCGCCGGGACTCCGGCGAGGATGAGCACGTGCTCTGCGCAGCCGCGCTGAGGTCTAGCTCTGGACGCTGCGGGCTGGAGTCTTATCTCCCGGCTTCCTGAGCGGGTAAGGGTGAAGAAGTGGGGAGGGCGGCAGAAGGTAGTTTGCCGAAAACTGAACATTAGAGAGACTCGAGTACTGTTTGACCCTCTGTCGGCTCGGCACTCGCCTTCACCGAAGGGACCTTCTGAACCGCAGCCGCCTCGAGGACAGGACGGACAACGCCGTCGCGCCCCAGTGACGTGGGACCGAGGAAGCCGGCGGTCCCGGCGCTGGGCTCGGGGGTTCTAGTCTGTGACTCTTGCTGCCTCCTCCCGTCGGCCCAAGCTCTAGTGTTAGGCTAGAGCCAACTGAAGACAAGTTCTGTTGTACCAGGCTTCCCCGCCTTTCTCCGCCACTTACTCTCATACACTTCCAGACCTCAGAGAACAGCTGCCTGCCTGATGGGCAAGTTGGCGCCCAGAGTCGGGCAGTGCTTGTCCAAGGCTACACGGTGTTTACAGTAAATCCTGGACCAGAACCCAGATCTCCTGACTTCCACGACAAACGCCATATCCATTCTCCTAATAAAAGGCAGAGACCGTATCTCTTCACTCATCCATTCATTCGGTCTGTCTCTTAACATTGGTTCTTTCACTCAATAAAGTAGAAGACACTGCACTAGGCCGTGGGACAGCGTTGTCCCGGAGCCTAGAAATAATGTTCTTTATATAATTAAAATTAGATAGTAGCCACATTAAAAAGTAAAACAGGTGAAAGTAATTTTGATCAGTGCTTCAACCCGGTTTATCCAAACATCATTTTAACATGTCATCAATATAAAAATATGAATGAGATCTTATACACTCTTTTCTCATGCTAAGTCTTCGAAATCCAGTATGAGTTTTATACATACTGTACATCTCAGTTCAGAGGTGCCACACTCCTGTATTGAAAAGCACATCTCTGGGACATCAAAGGTAAACAAGCGTCAAGTTCTCTGGCCTCCTGGGTCTTAATACTGGGGAAAGACATTAGAAAATAACCTGACAACATAATTGCAAAATATGGTAAATATTAGGAAACAAGTGACTGACATAGAGAACACCAGGGGTCTATTTTACGTAGAATGGCCAAAGACAGCCTCTCAGATGGTGTGACAAGGGAGGATCTAGAGGATGTAAAGGGTTTAACTGGGGAAGAGTGAGGGGAAGAGGCTCCGAAGGTACAAGGTACTTAGAGATGCAGCACAGGCAAATGCCCTGGGGAGGGGAAGAGGTTGTTCTGTTGAAGAAATTGAAAGACTCCTTAGTGAACTGCGGGTGGGAGTGGGGTGGCAGGATTGTTAGGAAAACACTTTGGATTAAGTGCAAAGGCAGGTCGTCTGATTTACATTTTGGGGTCATTCTGGCAGTTCAGCATTATTCCTGGGCAGGCCAGGAATAATGTGGGAAGCACAAGAGAGATGGTGGGAATACGCGGTTAAATGAAGTGCCACTGACTGGGGTCTTCAGAATCAGACCTAGCTGCAGATCCCACCCCAACTCCTTACTAACTGATATTTTGGGGAAGATGACTGAAACGCTGAGTCTCAAATCCCCCATCCGTAAAATGGAATTTTGGTAACAAATAATATGTAACTCCGTGTTTGTGAATATTGGAAATTAGGAATATGTAAAAGAACTAGCACAGGGGCGCCTGGGTGGCGCAGTCGGTTAGGCGTCCGACTTCAGCTCAGGTCACGATCTCGCGGTCCGTGAGTTCGAGCCCCGCGTCGGGCTCTGGGCTGATGGCTCAGAGCCTGGAGCCTGCTTCCGATTCTGTGTCTCCCTCTCTCTCTGCCCCTCCCCCGTTCATGCTCTGTCTCTATCTCAAAAATAAATAAACGTTAAAAAAAAAAAAAAGAAAGCCCGTGGCAATTAAAAAAAAAAAAAAAGAACTAGCACAGTGTCTGAACACAAGGCAGGCAGCAGATAAATAGCAGCCACCAGTCGGATATGCTACCTGCTAGTGCTTAGCATGAAGAGGTTACTCCTTAAACTATATAATTATTATCATCCCTGCTTCCAAACTCAAAGTCCTTTTCCATTTCTTCCAGACTACATACGACATAGCCCATACTGTCGATCTTGCTTATTATCGTCTGCTAGTTTTCTCTCTTTTACCTCTGCTTTTTGTTAACACTTTGCACCTGGTAACTTTTGAACTCTGATCTGGAACCTCAGGAATCCTTTCCCAAATCAACTTCATCCTATGGTAAGTATGCCATTGCCCTGCATTTCTTTCAGAATCAGTAACTTTAAGTTGAAAACTTAATATGTTTGTGCTTGTCGAAATATGACTTTGTTCTCAAATAATTGTATTTTGTCTTCAGATAGGTTGTAAGAAGATGGATACAGGGTACACATTCCTTCTTTATTTCCCTTCCTCTCCTATCCAAATGTTTTATGTAATACTCCACTCATTTTTTATTTATTTATTCAGCGAACAGTTGTCGAGGGCACCACTATATTTAACAAACTGTTCATTCTTGGTGCTTGTGAATCAAACGTGATCACCGATGACTGGTCTCACCTTAAATTCATGTTCACAGATCTCAAATGGGTGCACAACACTGCCTGAGAGCCTACTACATGCTCTTGACAAGTTTACTCTCCCACACTGCAAAGTCATTTCCCTAATCATTTATCACCCCTCCCTCCCCCATCTCCACTGAGTACATAATGTATGATTCCATTTACATGATGTTCAAAACAACTAATCTATGGTGTTTTAGAACTGAGGGTATTGTTTACCCTTGGGGTGAGTAGCAACTGGAAGGGGACATGGGGGAGGGGAGTCGAGGGACAGTTACATGGGTGTGTTCATTTGTGAAAATTCATTGAGTTGTACATTTAGGATTTTTGTCCTTTTCTATATGTGTTTTATACTTCAGTACACAGTTTTGTTTGTTTTAAGTATGCCAGATGGAGAAAACAAGGAAGATGGTGGTGGGGTTGGAGGACCGTAGGCTAGTCTCGTCTTTTTTTCTTTTTTTAATGTTTATTTATTTTGAGAGAGAGAGAGAGACAGAGACAGAGTGTGAGCAGAGGAGGGACAGAGAGGGAGACACAGAATCCGAAGCAGGCTCCAGACTCCAAGCTGTCAGCACGGAGCCTGACGCGGGGCTTGAACTCATGAACCGTGAGATCATGACCCGAGCCGAAGATGGACGCTTAACCGACTGAGCCACCCAGGCACCCCCACATCCATCTTTGTATCCAGATTGTCCCTTTTTAAAGGACATCAGTCAAATTGGATTAGGGCCCAACCTAATGACCTGATTGACTTGATCATCAGCAAAGACCCTATTTCCAAATCAGGCCATATTCACAGGTACTGGGGGGTTAGGACTTGAACACATTTTGTGGGGACACAATTCCACCCTTAATACCTACCATTACCGATCATCTTATTTGTTTATAAGTTTACTGTCAAATTCTCTCCTCCAGAATATAAACTACTAGAACAGTTCATTAGTGTATCCTTACAGAGGTAGAAGAGTAACTAGCACATAGTAGGTCCTCAATAAATATTTATTGAATTGATGACTTAGGGTACTGTTTTTTGAGAGACAGTACATAAGCGGTAGAGGGAGAGAGAATCTTAATCAGGCCCCAGGCCCAGTGCAGAGCCCAACGTGGAGCTTGGTCTCACAACTGTGAGATCATGACCCGAGCCAAAATCAAGACTCTGATGTTCAACCACATGAGCCACCCAGGCACCCCAATGACAGTGTATTTTGTCCATTATTGACAATCCCTCAAGCATTATGCATGCTGACTGTCACATATTCCCCAAGCAGCAGGGCACAGGCACTTTACTAAGTGCCAGGCATTGCTCTTTGTGTTTAATATTAGTAGTTTATTTAATCATCACATCACTCTATGTGACATATACTATTATTCTCATTTTATAAATCAGAAAACAAGGCACAGAGCAGTTGAACAACTTGTTCAAGGTCAGAGCTGGGGAATGACAAAGATAGGTTTTGAACCCAGGCAGTCTAGACTTCTAAGTCCCTAGTTGTAATCTCTATATGCTCTTCTCTGTTTTTTTTTAGTTTTTTAAAAAAATATTTATTATTGAGAGACAGAGCAAGACATGAGCATGGGAAGGGCGGACAGAGGAGGAGACACAGAACCGGAAGCAGGCTCCAGGCTCTGAGCTGTCAGCACAGAGCCCGACACGGGGCCAGAACCCACTAACTGGGAGATCATGACCTGAGCCGGAGTCGGATGCCCAACCGACTGAGCCACCCAGGTGTCCCTATGCTCTTGGCTTTAAAAGCTCATTACATCTCTGGACCTTTCTGAGATGGTGTTGGTGGCAGCCAAGCAGGAAGAAATGTAGAACTATGAACCGGCCAAACCAGGCCAAGGTGAGAATTCTTTGGGGATGATTCCATTCACCTCCTCCAGGTTGTGTATGTGTTGGAGGGGAGGGGGTGTCATGCTGAAAGACCCAAGAGGAAAAAGGTTGTAATCTCTAATTAGTTAGCAATACCAGGAGAAGAGCAATCTAGTCCCACACATTGCATCTAATACCAGTTATAGAAAGGTCACATACACTTAAAATAATAGGAAAGTTATTTCTGGAAGTGGGAACAACTGTCTTTTTTTTTTAATAGAATTTAATTTTAACATTTATTTATTTATTTATTTATTTATTTATTTATTTATTTAGTACAACCTTCTAAGCAATATGTCACCAAGAAAAAAAGGAAAGATTTGATTTCATAAAACTTTGAAACTTTTCCACATCTGGAAAACACCTTAATAGACCCTTCACACAGATTGATGAAAAATATTGAGAAAAATATTAAGGGCCTAGCAGATAAATGAGCCAAAGGATGGAAACAGAAAATTCACAAAAGAGGAACTCCTACAGCAAGCCAGTATATACAAGTAACAGATGATGCCAATTAAAATGACAGGCAAGTGCCATTTTTTAGCCCATGTTCCTCAGATATATGATACCTAATACTGGCCAACACATCGTGAAACAGGCTCTCTCATTCTGGAGGCAGAATGTAATTATGTGCAACCTTTTTTGAAAGCAATTGCTAATGTTAATCAGTAGACATGGAATAGCCATGCTCTTTTAATTCAGAAATCCCAATTGTGAGACCCTATCACAAGGCATCAGTCAGCTCTTCATGGCAGCATGAATGTAACCACCAAAACTGGAAGCGATGGAAATTTCCAGCAAAAAAGAAACACATTGGGGTGCCTGGGTGGCTCAGTCAGTTGAGTGTCTGACTTCGGCTCAGGTCGTGATCTCACGGTCTGTGAGTTCGAGCCCCGGGTCGGGCTCTGTGCTGACAGCTCGGAGCCTGGAGCCTGTTTCAGATTCTGTGTCTCCCTCTCTCTCTGCCCCTCCCCCGCTCATGCTCTGTCTCTCTCTCTCTCTCTCTCTCTCTGTCAAAAATAAATAAACATTAAAATTAAAAAAAATACATTAAGGTCACTCATTGGATGTAATGCAGCCATGAGAATGACAACTATGAAAATTATGTAGCAAAATGAAAAATAATATATAATGTTAAATTTTAAGGTTTAAAATTTTTTTAAATTTATTTTTGAGAGAGAGACAGAGAGAGAGAGACAGAGTATGAGTGGGGGAGGGGCATAAAGAGAGGGAGATATGGAATCCAAAGCAGACTCCAGGCTCTGAACTGTCAGTACAGAACCCGACGTGGGGCTCAAAAGTGTGAACTGCCATATCATGACCTGAGCCAAAGCTGGACGCTTAACTGACTGAGCCACCCAGGCACCCCTAAAGTTTGTTTTTTTTGTGTTTTTTTTTTTGAGAGAGACAGAGAGAGACAGAGAGAGAGAGAGAGAAGGGGAGGGGCAGAGAGAGAGGGAGAGAGAGAATCCCATGCAGGTTCTGCGATGTCAGCACAGAGCCCAATGCAGGGCTCGAACCCATGAACCCTGAGATCATGACCTGAGCTGAAATCAAGAGTCGGACACTTAGCTGACTGAGCCACCCAGGTGCCCCTGTAATGTTAAATTTTAAAAGCAGGATACAAAAATTGCAGATAGGTTATAAGTACAAATACAACTGTGTTAAAATCCATAGGAAAAACACACCTTAATGGAGAATATAAAAAATAATAACTTCTTGTATTTGTTATATTATCTTTCTATAAAGGTTTGATTTTGTTGTAAATGAATTACAGGCTTATTGTGGAAAACAAAACAAAACAAAACCCAGCAATACAAACTTGCATTAAGTAGAAGAAAAAGTCTCTGTCCTATTGTTCAGTCACAGCTTGTTGTGTATCACTTCCTGTAACATGTAACATCATATCATATACCATGTTTTTTTCTGTACAAATAAAATCATACCATGTATACTGCCTATAATTTTTATTTCAATTGACAATCAATCATCTCTTGCCTCAATTCATGGAAAACCTCTTAGCTGGTCTCCCTGCTTCCACCCTTGCCCTGCTTCAGACTATTCTCAAAGTGGCCAAATGAACCAAATAAAAAGCAAGTTTACTTTATTTTCTTTTAATGATTGCATGGTATTCTGCTGAATGAATAACACCATAATTTATTTAAACAATCCCCTATTGCTGAAAGACATTTAGCAGTGAACATTCTTGTACATATACATTTGTGCACCTGAATATCTATTAGGAAAATTCCTAGAGATTTTATAAGTCAAAGAATATGAACATTGAAAATTTTGATAGACATTTCCAATTTGACCTCTGAAAAGATTATACTAATGGACACTCCCAGCCAATGGCATTCTATAGTTGTGCAGATGTTAACAGTGGATGTTATCAACCGGTTCAGCTTTTATCAATCTCATAAATGAGAAATGCTGCCTCACTTAAGTTTAATTTCCATTGACTTGGTTACAAGTTAAATGAAACATCTATTTCTTTATCAATCATTTGTTTTTCTGTGAGCTGCTTTTTCATATTTTTTGCCCATTTCATTCCAGGCCCATTGGTATTTTTATGCATTGAATAGAGTTCTGTATATTGAGGAAATTCCCTTCTATCTTGAGCTGCAACCATTTTCTACATTTTTCTTTTGTAAATTTTTTTTTACAGTGTCATTGATGGTGCAGAAAGTTTTAATTTCTAACGAGTAAAATTCAATATTTTCCTTTTTTCGGGTTTTGATTTTCATGTCCTGCTTAGACAGACCTTCTCTACTGAAGATTATAAAAAATATTCACCAAATGCTTTCATCGAGTGCCTTTAGTTATTGTATTTTTTTAAAAAATATTTTTAATGTTTATTTATTTTTGAGAGAGAGAGCAAGCAGGGGAGGGATAAAAAGAGGGGAAC
Organism: Panthera onca; assembly: GCF_046562875.1. Lineage (NCBI taxonomy): Eukaryota > Metazoa > Chordata > Mammalia > Carnivora > Felidae > Panthera > Panthera onca. The sequence continues at coordinate 58,167,203 of NC_138352.1, read as the reverse complement.
AGAAGATCCAAAGCAAGCTCTGTGCTGACAGCAGAGAGCCGGATGGGGGCGCTGGAACTCGTGAATCATGTGATCACGACCTGAGCCAAAATCAAAGGCTTAAGGACTGAGCCACCCAGGCGTCCCAATCATTGTATTTTTGATGCTTAAATTTGTGACCAAACTTGGAGCTTCTTTGGTGTAACCAGGGAGGCAGAGATTCAGCTCACTACTACGCACTATCTACTATCTTCAGGCTCTTTGGCTCCATTCATCACTTATTAAGTAGTTCATTTCCCCACTGAAATGGAATACTAGCTTTACCACCTACTAAATACCCTGTACACTTGGTCTATTTTTGAACTATATTATTTCCATTGATCGGTCTATTCCTGCACCAAAACAAAAAGGTTTTCGTTTTATAATTTTAATATCTGAATATTTAGTATCAGAAGGGCTCGATTTTTCCTGATTAATAACTGAAAATTTAAAATATATAATAGAACAATAAAATTTACCTTCTCACCTTCCCCTCCAAGTGTGTCTACCACTTTCAGGGGTGTTTAAAAGAAAGCCGGGTTCTCCCAAGGAGAAACTTTTAAAACTGATACTGCAAGAAGAATTAAAGTGGCTCTGCTCGGAAGTGACACATCTAAAGAAAAGTCACAGAATTACAAATCGGCAGTCTCCTCATTCTCAACTCGTCCTTCACCTCCCCTCGCTACCGTTGCCCACCCGCCGACGCCTGCCGCGCTTCCCAGCTTAGCCTCTAGGGGGCGCGACGGGGCCCGTAGGCGAGTGGACCCGTTCTGACCTCTGGAGCGCCGGCAGGGCGGTCGTGGCGTCACGTCCGGTCCGGGCGGAAGTCCTCCCCTGGCCGACCGGGAAGTAGCTGAAGACTGGGCGATGGCAGTTCTGGAGGCCTCCCTCCGGGGCAGACCCGACGCCACGGTGCCCCCGCGGTAGACCGGACCACGGTGGCGGGCACCGGGTTCCAAGGTGACGGGCGTCGGGGGCTGAGCCGGGGCCTTAGAAGGGAGCCTGGGAACCCTGACGGCCCCTGTTGCAGCCCCTCCCTGACTCTGGGCTGGTAAATTGCCTTTGCCAGCGCTGCCCCGGAAACGGGTCTGCCTGGTATCAGACCGTTCCTACAGGGAACGGCGCGGGCGAGGATTTGCCCCCTTGACTACACCAGCAAGGCAGGTGGTAGCCCCGCACCAGGGGCTCGAGGGCGCTGATTCTCCCTAACATCGCCTCCTCTCCACCGCCGCAGGGATGGAGGGGTCTAAAACGTCCAGCAGCACCATGCAGGTGAGCTTCGTGTGCCAGCGTTGCAGCCAGCCCCTGAAACTGGACACGAGCTTCAAGATCCTGGACCGTGTCACTATCCAGGAGCTCACAGGTCAGCGAGACCCTTGAAAAGAGGGTGGTCAAGATCGTGGAAAATGGGCAGCTTTAGAGATGTAGGTCTTAAGGTAGCTATCTTTGTAGTCGGCCATAGACTCTCGCTGTATGAACGTAGGAAAGTCATTTCATCTCTCGGGCTCCCTATTTTCTCTTTGGGAACGTGAAGAAGTTCTGACACTGTATCCTTCTGAGAGCTTCCTATTCTAAGGAGAGGTTCTTAGTGTTCTGCTCCTGCTGTTTCAGAGTAATGTGTGTGTATAATAATAAGCACCATTTGTTGAGGGCTTACCATATACCAAGTGCAGTGCGTGCATTACTTCATCTGTGCAACAGCCCCTACGGGACAGTACAATCATCATTTTACACATGAGGAATTGAGGCTCAGAGAGCTTAAGTGACTTATCAGTGGCCAACAGCTGGTAAATGGAGGAGCAGAGTGTTAAAGTCCCACAGTAAGATGAAGTTAGAAAAGGAACAAAAAGGCTGAATAGGTAGTTTAAATAAGCTCAAGGGTCCAGAGTCAGCCTGCTTGGATTTAAATCATAACTCAATTACTAGCTGACTGACTTTTTGCAAGTTACTCTACTTTCTAAGCCCTGGTTTCTTGGTTTATCTGTAAAATGTAAAATGACCTCAGGATAGTTGTAAGGATCAAATATGATGAACATAAGTACTTAAGAATATACTGGGCAAATAGTACTCAATAAATGTTAGCTATTATCATTACTACCAATTTCTCTTTTTTGAGTAGAATTAACTCTGATACATTTTTAGCCTTTTATTATGGAAATTTTCCATCGTATGGTCAAGAGAACAGCGTAATGAACTCCCTTGTATCCGTGACCCAGCTTCAACAATTAGCCACATTCTGCCATTCTTGTGTTCTCTATATCTTCACTCACCTCCCATCCCCGCTCAATTATTTTGCTTTTTATTCTTTTTAAAAAATAAATTGGCATGTCTTTATTTTTTTATCTTTTTTTTTTTAAATATGAAATTTATTGTCAAATTGTTTCCATACAACACCCAGTGCTCATCCCAACGGGTGCCCTCCTCGATGCCCATCACCCACCTTCCCCTCCCTCCCACCCCCCATCAACCTTCAGTTCTCAGTTTTTAAGAGTCTGTTATGTTTTGGCTCCCTCCCTCTCTAACCTCTTTTTTTTTTTTCCTTCCCCTCCCCATGGTCTTCTGGTAAGTTTCTCAGGATCCACATAAGAGTGAAAACATATGGTATCTGTCTTTGTAGGACTTATTTCACTTAGCATTACACTCTTTTCACTTAGCATAATACTCTCCAGTTCCATCCATGTTGCCACAAAAGGGCATATTTCATTCTTTCTCATTGCCACGTAGTATTCCATTGTGCATATAAACCATAATTTCTTTATCCTTTCATCAGTTGATGGACATTTAAAGTCTCTTTCCATAATTTGGCTATTGTTGAAAGTGCTGCTATAAACATTGGGGTACAAGTGCCCCTGTGCATCAGCACTCCTGTATCCCTTGGGAAAATTCCTAGCAGTGCTATTGCTGGGTCATACGGTAGATCTATTTTTAATTTTTTGAGGAACCTCCACACTGTTTTCCAGAGAGGCTGCACCAGTTTGCATTCCCACCAACAGTGCAGGAGGGTTCCCATTTCTCCACATCCTCGCCAGCATCTATAGTCTCCTGACTTGTTCCTTTTTGCCACTCTGACTGGTGTGAGGTGGTATATGAGTGTGGTTTTGATTTGTTTATTTCCCTGATGAGGAGCGACGTTGAGCATCTTTTCATGTGAATTGGCATGTCTTTAAATGCACAAGTGTTAGCTGTGCTTTAAAACAATTTTTTTTTAATCTTTATTTTTGAGAGGTGGGGGGGGAGTGCAGAGAGAGGAAGGTACAGAGGATCTGAAGCAAGCTTTTCACATACAGCAGAGAGCCTGATGTGGGGCTTGAACTCATGAACCATGAGATTATGACCTGAGCCGAATTTGCACACTCAACTGACTGAGCCACCCAGACACCCCTAAAAAAATTTTTTAAGGTTTATTTATTTAATCTCGACACCCCACATGGGGCTCAAACTCATAATCCTGAGATTAAGTCGCATGCTCTCCTGACCAAACCAGCCAGTTGTCTTTAGCTGTGCATTTTTGACAAAATGGGTAACTCCGTATAACTCAGATCATGGTGATGTAGAAAGTTTCCTCATGTTCCCTCACTTTCCTTCCTAGTTACTCTGGAGGAAAGGGGATGTTGACATTTGTTGTGGAAAACCTCAAAGTATATAATGAGCCCTCACATACCCATCACCTCCACAATTATCAGTGCCTATTTAATCATGTTTCATCTACAGCCCCATCTATTCCCCTCCCACCCTGGAGCAAATCCCAAACATAAAAATACTGTAAATGTTTTGGTAAATATTTTTGAAAGACAAGGTGTCTTTTTGTTTTTAATTTTTTTTAATGTTTATTTATTTTTGAGAGAGAGACAGAGTGTGAGCAGGGGAAGGGCAGAGAGAGAAGGAGACACAAAAGTCGAAGCAGGCTCTAGGCTCTGAGCTGTCAGCACAGAGCCCGATGCGGGGCTCGAACCCATGAACTATGAGATCATGACCTGAGCTGAAGTCGGCCGCTTAACCGACTGAGCCACCCAGGCGCCTCAATAAGGTGCCTTTTTTTTTTTTTTTTTAACGTTTATTTATTTTTGAGACAGAGAGAGATAGAGCATGAACGGGGGAGGGTCAGAGAGAGAGGGAGACACAGAATCTGAAACAGGCTCCAGGCTCTGAGCTGTCAGCACAGAGCCTGATGCGGGGCTCGAACCCACGAACTGTGAGATCGTGACCTGAGCTGAAGTCGGACGCTTAGCCGACTGAGCCACCCAGGCGCCCCAATAAGGTGTCTTTTTAAAAACACAGCCATTAGAGGCTCCTGGGTGGCTCAGTCAGTTAAGCATCGGACTTCGGCTCAGGTCATGATCTCACAGTTTGTGGGTTCAAGCCCCTCACCGGGCTCTGTGCTGACAGCTCGGAGCCTGGAGCCTGCTTTGGATTCCATGTCTCCCTCTCTCTGCCCCTTCCCCTCACACACACACACACACACACACACACACACACACACACACTGTCTCTCTCTCTCAAAAATAAATAAACATTTAAAAAATTTCAAAACACAATCATACACATAATCAAACACAATATAATCATACACATAATAATGATACACATAATAATCATACACAATTATCAAACACATAAAAAATTTAACAGTTCCTTAATCTGATTTTAATGGGGGCAAGGGGAAGAAGAGATTTCATCTATGTGCAATTGGTACTTTAAGAAAAGGGTGGTGGGGCGCCTGGGTGGCTCAGTCAGTTAAGCTTCTGACTTTGTCTCAGATCGTGCTCTCGCAGTTTGTGCTGAGCTCAGAGCCTGGAACCTGCTTCAGATTCTGTGCTCCCTCTCTGCCCCTCCCCCACTCACACTCTGTCTGTCTCTCAAAAATAAACGTTAAGGAAAAGGTGGAAGGCAGCGCATGGGTGCCTCAGTCAGTTAAGCGTCCTACTTCAGCTCAAGTCATGATCTCACGGTTCCTGGGTTCGAGCCCCTCATCGGGTTCTTTGCTGACAGCTCAGAGCTTGGAGCCTACTTGGATTCTGTGTCTTCCTCTCTCCCCAACCCTCCCACCCCCCCCTTGTGCTGTGTCTCTGTTTCTCTCTCTCTCTCTCTCTCAAAAATAAATAATAAACATTAAAAAAATTTTTTTAATAAATTTTAAAAATTAAAAAGGTGGAGGTGGGAGTGGTGATGAGAATTTGTTTTTATCATTTCCCATATTTTCATACACAATCTGGCTTTGTTAAGACTCTAACTCAATATTTTCCTTGTCCTTAGCTCCATTACTTGCCACAGCCCAGGTGAAACCAGGAGAGACCCAAGAGGAAGAGGCTAACTCAGGAGAAGTATGAAACACTGGAATGCAAACTGGGTTTCTGCAGGGTACTTGGTGCTTCTAGAGTGCCCAGACTTTTGGAAACTCTGGTTAACAAGAGACATTCTACATGATCAGGCCACTGTGGGTCGTTGGGGAGGTATAGAAGTACACCTGAGGTTACAGGATTACTGACTGAGGCATCAGTTTAAAAATGTGGGGAGGGGTTTTTTATTTGAAGCAGAATTACAAGCCATTAGAGGTAGGAGGTGAGATGACCTATGTGTCCAGGTCATCCCAGGGCATGCCTGGTTTATGTCTATTGTCCTAGCTAATTATTAATATCTACTGCTCTCCATTCTCAAAGTGTCTTAGTTTGGACTAGAGTATGATTACGCTAGCCAGAAGGGATTGTCAGTATCAGAGAACATGTCATTTTTAAGCTGTGGTAACGTTAGTAATAATTTTCTTTGCTGAAGGTAGATGTCATAAGAGTTTGATGACATATCAATTATGTCAGAGTATCAAAAACATATAAATCATCTACCTTGTCGTATGCCATGGCAAACTTCATTGCAGTCTGATCTGCCTTTTTCCTTGTGCCATGATTTAGGGCCTTCTCTCCCCTACCCCTGACTGGTCAGTGTTGAGAAAATGCAGATTTAACCACACAATAACTACTATCACATAGATATCACATGGTTTGCCACAAAAAATCACATGGGACTTGGGGTTTGTCTGTATGAGGGGTCCTTTCTTAGTGCACATATACCAAGGATTGGCTAGATCATACCCATTTCTTACGTCTCTGTGGTTTATCAGGTCCTGTGGTTATCAGTCAAAGGTAAAGCCAAATGGTTCTGAGGCTCTTTGGGAAATAGACTCCCCTTGTAAGCTGCCAGAATTCTAATGCCCTCTTATTTCCTTCCCAGGAGCCATTTATTGAAACTCGCCAGGATGGTGTCTCTCGCAGATTCATCCCCCCAGCCAGGTGCCTACTACTCCTCAGCCCCCTGTTCCTTGCCAAAGGCCAGTAGAATTTTAATGGAACCCAGAATTGAGACCTGGAGCCAGGTGATGGAAATAAATCCTCATCTAGCCTTTTGGCTCTTCCAGAAAGGGCGTATTCTCTTATACCTGGCCCGTCACCTTCAAGTATTGATTTTTTCCTGTAGCCGTTCACACAGTGGGAAGGGACAGTAGCTCTCATGAAGAAGAATCGAGAAAAGTTGAGGAAGTGAATGACTAATAAGAGAGAGGGGCTCTTGAAAAGTTTTAAAATAGCAGATGTTGTTAGATGTTCAAGTTCTTAATCGTTGATGCATGTGAAGGCTGCTGGTGAGGGGTATGATATTTAAAAATGGTCTTTCCTGATTGTCCTTCCTTTTCTACTATAGACACACACACATGTCAGTTTTTGATGCCCCCTCTCCCTCCTTAGTCCATCCAGGCCAACCTTCGTGCTGAGTGCCCCTGTGGAAGACCAGCATGGCCTTCCCTTGGGAGAGAGGTACCCTTGGGAGGTCAGTCGGGCTAGGAGTGGGTATGCGCCTTGAGGCCCCTCAGCCAGTGCTTGAGAGTCTCTGCCACTGCCACTGCAGTAGGTGGAGTGGAGGAGGCCTCTCTGCTCCCTCATGTGGCCCGTGGGCGGGGGGCTGTCTGCAGGATGATGTCCACAGAAAGTGCCAACAGCTTCACTCTGATCGGGGAGGCATCTGATGGCGGCACCATGGAGAACCTCAGCCGAAGACTGAAGGCAAGTCAGCACCGTAGCAGCATCAGGCGGCGGGCCTGGCCGGTAGAGGGGGTGGCCGGGCAGGTAGCCTGGGGCAGGCCCTCCCCTGACTCTCCCACACCCCACGCTTCCAGGTCACTGGGGACCTTTTTGACATCATGTCAGGCCAGACAGATGTGGATCACCCACTGTGTGAGGAATGCACAGATACCCTTTTAGACCAGCTGGACACTCAGCTCAACGTCACTGAAAATGAGTGTCAGAACTACAAGTGAGTGCCTCTAGAGCCAGTGCCCGGAAGCGGAGATCTGGACCGTGAAGCTGTCACTGCTCGGAGACTGCTTGGCTCTTACCCAGGCGCTGTGCTCCGCTCAGGTAAACAGAATGACAGGTTCCCCGCGGTGAGTGTATTCTGCCCGTGTCTTTGGCAGACGCTGTTTAGAGATCTTAGAGCAAATGAATGAGGATGACAGTGGACAGCTACAGATGGAGCTGAAGGAGCTGGCGTTAGAGGAGGAGAGGCTGATCCAGGAGCTGGAAGACGTGGAAAAGAACCGCAAGATAGTGGCAGAAAATCTCGAGAAGGTCCAGGCTGAGGCTGAGAGACTGGATCAGGAGGAAGCTCAGTGAGTGGTCACCCTGTTCCTCTGTCTCCCTTCCCACGAGGCTCCAGGAGAAGCAGTGGCTTCTGACTGAATGTGTCTGAGCAGTTTGTCAGCTGCAGCCGCCTGTCATTTGGTAGCCTGTCTGCTCCAGATCCCGCATACTGTTTGCGGGCCCTGCTTCTCAAGGTCTGTTGGGAGGGTTATGTGTGAAGGGTCAGCATGATTAAGTGAAAAAAGCATGTTGGTTGAATAGAGAGCAGAGAAAGAAGGGTTCTAAGTTGCATTGCTGCCCTGCAGGGGGAGCTGAGCTCGTTTGGGTAAGTCAGCCACCGAAGCTGGCATCCTCCTCTGGAAAGATGGACGTGTTGGCCTACATTCGTTCTTTCCCAGCCCGGAAATGTCACTGGTGATCTTGACCTGAGAGAACCCCCTGTGTAGTGGAGGAGACACAGTATCCACATTAACTAAAGTTGGGGGCGTGATGGACAGAGAAAAAAGTTAATGTTTTCAAAGGAGTGAACAAGTTACATTGGAAATGGTGTATGCCAACTATACAGAAGGACAGTGAGTGCACAGAAGTGAAGTTTTGGAAGTTCACCTGTGGTCCGTTCCTGGAAGAAGCCACTCTTAACGCCCTGACCCCACTTCTGGAAAAAAATTAGAAATACAAGAGGCATTTGGTCCTGGTTTAGGAAGAGTCCTGTTTGCCTCTATCTTTTGCACGTGGGCAGCTGCAATTTGAGACATTTCTGTCCCTCGCAGGCAAAACAGCTAGGATCTGTATGTTCCTTTGAATGGGATCTGTGCCAAATGGAAAGGATGCTGTGACTAGGTCTAACCATAACCACTAGAATACATCGTTCTGGGGGGTGGTGAGAGAGAAATTCTAGCCCTGAACCTACAGCCTTCAATGGCCACCTTGCTGCTCACAGGTATCAGAGGGAATACAGTGAATTTAAGCGACAGCAGCTGGAGCTGGACGATGAGCTGAAGAGTGTAGAAAACCAGATGCGTTACGCCCAGATGCAGCTGGACAAGCTGAAGAAAACCAACGTCTTTAATGCAACCTTCCACATCTGGTAATGCGGGTTGGAGGGTGAGGAGTGCCTGGAAAGCACTGCACGCCTGCGCCTTAGCTGGTGACCGCCAAGCCGGGGTGCCCGCCTCCATGAAATAGGGCTGTGCGTCGTCTCCCCATCCAGGTTGCTTTCATTCCTTGTGATGGGATAGACGTCTCAGGGGGTTGGAATTCTAGAGCTTGGTGACATTCACTCTCCCAAGGAAAGGGAAAGATCTGAGCCCTCCAGCCCCATGAAAACTTTGTCATCTGCCTGGTGCTGATTTCTTAACCCCTAGGGTCATTGATGTATTTATTCGACATGTCATCCATTTAACTAGTATCTGTTGAGTATCTCACACATGGTAGTCACTATGCTAAGCGCCAGAAGGGCAACAGCAAACAACATGCGTTCTGCCTTCTGGTTGCTTACAGCCTCGTGGAAGGACGGATACGTGACAGACTGTCGTTATGCGGTATGATAGCTGTAACCCTCGGGTGCTCTGGGGCCACCTAAAGACACTTTGCCCAATTTGGGAAGGCCGCATGCAGAGTTTTCCCCAGGGGAGGTTGATGCTTAAGCTGAGGCACGAAGTGGAAGTTTGCAGAGGGAGGGGGCTTGTTCCTGGCAGAGGAACATCATGTGCAAAGACACGGAGGAACGTGGGAGTGGGGCATCCGAAGAACTGAAAGGAGCTTATTGTGACTGGAGATCGAGTGTGAAGGGGAGAGTGACAGGATATGAAACTGGAGAGTGACCAGTTCCCCCAAGGACCTTGTAGGCCTCATTAAGGGATTTGGACTTCATCCAAAAGGCACTGGAAACCACTGAAGCATTTTAGGCAGGAAAGTGACATAATTACTTTTGCATTTGTAAATGATAGTTTCACCTGCAATGTGGGAGATGATGGGGGCGGGGCGGGGAGAGGACGCCCCCTTTGGTAAGGAGACTTGTCAGTAGGACTCTAAGCAGGAAAAGATAGAGCAGTGGCATGGAGTTTGGAAAAAAATGGACAAATTGAAGAGATTTAGGAAGTCCAATCAAGAGAGCTTGGTGGGTTTTTTTTTTTAATTTTTTTTAACGTTTATTCATTTTTGAGACAGAGACAGAGCATGAATGGGGGAAGGTCAGAGAGAGAGGGAGACACAGAATCTGAAACAGGCCCCAGGCTCGGAGCTGTCAGCACAGAGCCCGACGCAGGGCTCGACCTCACAGACTGCGAGATCATGACCTGAGCCGAAGTCGGACGCCCAACCCACTGAGCCACCCAGGCGCCCTGAGAGCTTGGTGGTTTTTGAGGGGAGGGAGCAGGGAGAGAGCATTCAAGGGTGATGCCCCTGTTTCTACTTTGGCATCTGAGCACAAGGGGTAAAGATGACAGTTCATATTTGGACATATATTTATTTATTTACTTACATACCTATCTATGTTTGTATTTGTTTAACATGTTGAGTTCATTTATTTTGAGACAGAGAGTGCGAGTAGGGGAGGGGCAGAGAGAGAGAAAGAGAATCCCACACAGGCTCTGCAATGACAGTGCAGGGCTTGAACTCACAAACTGTGAGATCATGACCTGAGCCAAAATGAAGAGTTGGATGCTTAACCGACTGAGCCAACTCATGCGCCCCAGACGTGTATTTAAAGTGCCAAGTAGAGGGGCGCCTGGGTGGCGCAGTCGGTTAAGCGTCCGACTTCAGCCAGGTCACGATCTCGCGGTCCGTGAGTTCGAGCCCCGCGTCGGGCTGTGGGCTGATGGCTCAGAGCCTGGAGCCTGCTTCTGATTCTGTGTCTCCCTCTCTCTCTGACCCTCCCCCGTTCATGCTCTGTCTCTCTCTGTCCCAAAAATAAATAAAAAACGTTGAAAAAAAATTAAAAAAAAAAATAAATAAATAAATAAAAAAATAAAGTGCCAAGTAGAGGGGCACCTGGGTGGCGCAGTCGGTTAAGTGTCCGACTTCGGCTCAGGTCATGAACTTGCGGTTTGTGAGTTCGAGCCCCGCATATCAGGCTCTGTGCTGACAGCTTGGAGCCTGCTTCAGATTCTGTGTCTCCCTCTCTCTCCGCCCCTTCCCTGCTCATGCTCTGTCTCTCTCTGTCTCTCAAAAATAAATAAATGTTAAAAAAATAAATAAATAAATAAAGTGCCAAGTAGAGGGGCGCCTGGCTGGTTCAGTCAGTAGAGCATATGACTCCTGATCTCACGGTTGTGAGTTCAAGTCCCACGTTGGGTGTAGAGCTTACCTAAGAAAAAATAAAGTGCCAAATAAAGCTTACCATGAATCTGGAGATGAGGGAGATCTATACCAGCGTTTAGGTGCAAACAGGAAGTCTCAAAGTTGCCGAATGTTGAGTTCTCCCTGTATTTTCTCCTGCCCTCCTGCCTTAGGCACAGTGGACAGTTTGGCACAATCAATAACTTCCGACTGGGTCGCCTGCCCAGTGTTCCTGTGGAATGGAATGAGATCAATGCTGCGTGGGGCCAAACAGTGCTGCTACTCCATGCCCTGGCCAATAAGATGGGTCTGAAATTCCAGAGGTAAGAAGTGCACCCCTTTCTTGGGGTGTGGCATGTCTTTGGTTTTTTTTTTTTAAACGTTTATTTTTATTTTTGAGAGACAGAAATAGAGCATGAGTGGGGGAGGGTCAGAGAGAGAGAGAGAGGGAGACACAGAATCCGAAGCCGGCTCCAGGCCCTGAGCTGTCAGCACAGAGCCTGACATGGGGCTCGAACTCATGGTCCGCAAGATCATGACCTGAGCCGAAGTCGGACGCCCAACCGACTGAGCCACCCAGACGCCCCCGGGTGTGGCATGTCTTTGATGTAATTTGTATTTCCAGCCTGGTATTCTCCTCTGCTGCGGCAAGAACCCTTGTTCACAACACACCGAGAGTTTTCTGCCTGTGGAGACTCCCGTCGGCTTCTGGTCGGCTTCTGGTAGAGACTCCCAGAAAAGTCGCTTTCCACTCATCAAGCAGTCCTTGAGCTGCATGACCGTGGCTGTGGTCCCCAACCCATCGTCTCCAGAACCTTGGGGGTTCCTTAGGCTGTTTTTAGCTTTTTTTTTTTTTTTTCAGCCTAAACCAAAACCTACATTTACCTGTGAAAGACCCCCAGACAATTATGTAATAAATGTAGTTCAGCAAACAGAATCTTTTAAACATGGGAGTCTATGGGGAGATGAGAGACAGAGGTGGAAATAGTAAAAGTAGTCCTTGGATAGGATGAAGCATGAAAATCACTGGGTTATAACATTTCAATAATCGCTTCAGGAGGAGCCCTGTATCCACCTCTGTATGCGTCTCCATTTTAGGTATCGACTTGTTCCCTACGGAAACCATTCATATCTGGAGTCTCTGACAGACAAATCTAAGGTACTCTGGGAAGCCCCATCTTCAGTGGGATGCAGAATCCTGGTACCTCCTGACAAAATGGTTTGCTTTTGATAATAGCGTTTCTTAGTTTGTTCCTTAGGTGGAGGTGTCTCATGATCCTATGTCTTGTTCAATGCCTTGTCTAGTTCAGGATTAGCTCTTTGGGGCCTACAGACAAAAAGTAGGTTTTTACAGTCTGTTGAAAAGGGCTAAGGGCAGATCAGAGGGGGATGTGTATGGTAGGCTAGGAAAGGAGTCACTGTGAGGTATTTAATACATCTCTGGTGATAAAACAGTTCCTGGGCATTGCATTTGCCCAGGATTACTGCTTCCAGTGAAATACAGACAAACAGGACTTGAGAAATGGAGAGTCTTGGGAACACCCTCTGGTAGCCTGTCTTGGTGCCACACCCTCAGCCAGTTCTCTCTTCTTGGGCAGGAGCTGCCATTATATTGTTCCGGGGGGTTGCGGTTTTTCTGGGACAACAAGTTTGACCATGCCATGGTGGCTTTCCTGGACTGTGTGCAGCAGTTCAAAGAAGAGGTTGAGAAAGGCGAGACACGTTTTTGTCTTCCTTACAGGTCAGTATTCCCTAATGCTCCATGAACCTAGAGTAGGACCAAATAGAGCATAACCAAAGGGACAGTAAGAATGGAGGCAAAACATAGTCTAAATGGTAGGAAAGCAAAATCATGACACTGATGGGCAAAGAGTGATTCAACACTATAAGCAGGACAGAATATGACCATCTGGTCACATATTCTCTTCGGTGCTCTGGGGGATTTTCTTAGCACAGAGCTCAAGCTGGCTCTCTAATTTCAGGAAGCTTTCCTCTTAAGCCCTTGGAAATACATAGGAATGCTTCCTTTGGTCAAATGTTGTAGGAGCCCAGTGATAGATGCAGACCTTAGTTCAAGAGAACAAGGCTGAGCTGCTTCTGTCACCCCAAAACAAAGCATTTCTTTTCTCCTGCCTCCCTTCTCTCCCCATGAGTTCGGGGATGCCTAGGAAAACAGTCAGGGGTACTGTAACCCTCACTTACCCTCTGCTCCAGGCTTCTCATTTGTTTGGGTGTGTGTCCTGTCCCTGTACTCTGCAATGACAATGAGGCTCTTGTGACAGCCTTCTTGATGTTTGGCTTTTAAGCAAATCCAAAATACACTACCATTCCTCGCCAAGAGTTCTTTAATAGATAAAATGACGTGAATGGTCCCATGATCAAGTCCCTGCCCGTTTGCCTGAACTGACTTAACTTGGATCTCAGTTACTAATGAGCTCTGCTGTGTGCATCTGCAGGATGGATGTGGAGAAAGGCAAGATTGAAGACACAGGAGGCAGTGGCGGCTCCTATTCCATCAAAACCCAGTTTAACTCCGAGGAACAGTGGACAAAAGCTCTCAAGTTCATGCTGACGAATCTTAAGTGGGGTCTTGCTTGGGTATCCTCACAGTTTTATAACAAATGACTTTTTTTCTTAGGGAGATGTTTGCCTTAAAGGCTTTAAATTTTGTTTTGTTTGCAAAAAAAAAAAAAAAAAGTTTTAAATTAAATTCGGGTACTATTAACAGCACATGTTTACAATACCAAAACAGAAAAAAATCTACAAAAGCCACTTTATTTCAGGATATCATGTGACAGATAGTTTCCAGAGCTACAATGTGTCATGTACAGATATCAGCCTTTGTCATAGGTTTGACTCTTAACCCCAAACCTTCCTTTCCCTCTCTCCCCCCAAAACAACTAATTTAAAATTGTTTTTGTTTTTGTTTTTGTTTTGTTAACTGAGTTGAATTGAGATCAATGTGTTTTCACTGGGTTTTATCTCTCTCAACTTCCTGCACTTACAATATGAAATAGAAACTTTTGTCTCCACTGAGACGACGAGATGTGTGAGATGTACAGCTGGATAACGTGAGAAAATGACACATAAGCTTTGGTCACCAGATGATGTGATCAGAAGCTTGAAATTTAACACTTGTCCTCACTTGCTTCCAGTGCTGAATGCCTACTCTGCTCTCTGTTAGAGATATGAAATGGTGTTTGATATTGTTTGAGACATTATGGAGAGATTTAATTATTTGTAATAAAAGATTTACTGCAGTCTGATTACTGCCCAGAAGTGCACTGCTGGTTTTTTTGTTGACTAAAATAGAGCACTTTGTATCCTGGGAGTATTGAGTTCAAGTGCAGGTATGTGAAAGCTCTGTTGAAACATGTTTAGAGATGGATTGGTGTTAGTTTTAAAAAAGACTAATGGCAATAGACAGCTGTGGAGGAAGCCCTATTTGTGTACATGTCAATGACAGAACAGAGATGTTAAACTAACTTTAAGGGGAAATAAAGGCTGCCTCCTTGATGCTCAGTCAAGGTCACCCAAACAGTCTCGGTTTTCAAGCCCCTGGTTAACACTAATTTCCACATCCTATGTTCTCTTTCCGTGAAATGAACAGTTAAGGAAAAGCTATAAATACCTTGTTAAACAAAAACGAACCAACTTCACTAATGTTCTATCTCCTCCCAGCTCCTTGACGTTTTCAGTCTGATACAACAAAAAGGACATGCTTGTCAACTTTAACTCTTTGTCCGATGCAGAAAAGTGCACATGAAGTTGGAACACAAAACATAGTCCAAAAGATACTTGGAACTTTTGTACCCTGAGTTGAAGAGTAAACAAAAGGAGGGATAAGCGCAGTGGTGAAGGCTGTTGAATACTTGGCGGGTGGAGCCCGCCTCACGTGTTGGAGGAAGTGGCAGCCCGCAGAGCTCTGGCCTCCAGGTGGGGGGGGGGGACAGGCTGTCGCCCCGGAGTGTTGGCGCCCACGCTGTGAGTCAGGATTGCGTAAGAGAACTCAGCGATGCTTTCCAGGGCAATGCCAGTGATGCTCTGCAAATGCTCCACAACCTTCAGAAATAGACGGATTTTTTTTATTACTAAATAATCTCCACGTGTTTTAGTGCACAGACACATCGCTCATGCTGTTCTCTCAAGCCAGATGTAAATTTTTTCATTTCAGTTTACCGA